>NC_064641.1:762512774-762820501 GCF_023864345.2 Schistocerca serialis cubense | reverse complement strand
TATTGCAGAATCAGATTCTGCATAAAAAACTACGTACATTTAGTCCTGTACATTTGTTTTGATTCTTGGTAGTTGGCGCTGTTCAAAAATGTGTGTGAAATCTTATGGGACTTAACTGCTAAGGTCATTAGTCCCTAAGCTTGCACACTACTTAACCTAAATTATCCTAAGGACAAACACACACACACCCATGCCCGAGGGAGGACTCGAACCTCCGCCGGGATCAGCCGCACAGTCCATGAATACAGTGCCTTAGTCCGCATTTTTTTAAATCTCATTTTTGTTCGCTTTTGTTCGTTGCGTCTGCTTGGGGCGGACGTCGTAAGACATCCGTTTTTTAAGTTCGTTGATGATTGATTAACTCAGCTTTTTTATTACAGAGGGCACATAACCCTCTGACCGAACACGCTGAGCTACCGTGCCGGCTATTAAAATCTCATTTTGTTCGCTTTCGTTCGTTGCATCTGCTCGCGGCGGACGTCGGAAGACATCCATTTACGTTCGTTGTTGATCTGTTAACTCAGTTGTTTTTATTACAGAGGGCTGCTAACCCTCTGACCGAGCATGCTGAGCTACCGTGCCGGCTATTTGGCTAATCCCGCACGGCCAGTTGGCGCTGTAATACAAGAAAATCCATGTTCTCATTTTTGCGTGGAAATGGTTACAGATAAATATACTTATTAACTTCGTAAATTTTTATTCGCTAAAACTAAAACTCTCCCCATAGGGTGGGGTTTGGGAGAAAGGAATTCTAGTTTTACAAATGTTGACCCAACTATCTTTTATTTATCGTAACCATTTTCCACGCAAAAATGAGAACATGGATTTTCCTGAATTACAGCGCCAACTACCAAGACTCAAAACCATTGTTTAAGACAAAATGTACGTAGTTTCTTTTATGTAGAATCTGATTCTGCAATAAAAAATGAGGGTTCCCATTTGAAATTTTAAAGATGCCTCCCGCCCCACCCCAGGGGTGGCGGGCTAATTTTAGCACCAGCAGAAGTCTCCCTCGAAAATAATCAACTTTGTATTCTATACATTTTTCGTGTGAAAATTATTTTCCGAGTTATTCTGGTTTGTCAACTTAAAATTTACACCCTGTATACAGGGTGATTCACGAAGATATGCAAATATTTTAATATGTTATTCTACAAGTAAAACTAAAGAAAAAATTTCATATAAACAATAGGTTCACGAATGTTTAGTTACGGAGTTACGGCTAATAAAAGATTCTACAGCAACTTTGCTAACGTAAAGTCATCGCAAAACTGTACGAGGTTAAAGTAAAGCACGAGTTCCATTTATTATGTTGTTATTTGGCTCGTGAATCTAATAAAAAAAATCCCGCCTGTTTATCTGCAGTAGTAATCAACACACACTGTATTGGACCATTCATTTTCCCAGAACGTTTAACTGGCGAGACGTACTTCTAAAATTCCTTCAAGAAGGGCCCCCTTTCCCGAAGATGTTCCACTTGCTACGCGATTACAAATGCATTTTCAACGTGATGGTGCGCCTCCACATTTCAGTAACGCCGTTACTACACATTTAAATGAGCATTTTCCCACCAGAAATGAATTGGTCCTGGTGCTACATGTCTGTGTCCACCCAGATCGCCCAATTTAACACCAATGGATTTTTGTGTATGGGGATGGGTGAAAGACATAATTTATGAGAACAAAGTCATACACGTGAGGCATTACTTGCTCTCATTACGAATGTAATAGACGTAGCCTAGTTAAGAACAACCCTGAAACAAACAAGCAACAAAATCTGTTGTGAATGTATTGTGAAATTATATGTACACTGTACAACTTCCTGAACACTGAGCTTTGTTTTTTCCAGTTTAACATGAACTCACGTGTGCTGTTGTATTGATAAAAGCAGATTACCTGACACATTCATAGTTTCAGTTAACGTCATTACCATTATTTTTCCAAAAGTAAATTCTCTACAACTTCTGTTGAAAACTTTGTGCAATTGTCTGGAATTTAAAAAAAAGGAATTGGGTAAGTAGTTAATAAAGAAAAATTTTGCGAAATTAAGTCTTTTCTTCGGTAATTTCCAAGAATGATTACCTATCGAAGTTGAAGCGCTCCAAACGATACATATCGAAGTTGCGATAGTAAATCGATTACGGAGGTCTAGCGGCGCGCGTTATGATAAATTACTTGTGATCGTCATTTGTATCAGTTTTGCGTTGTTTCTTCAGTTTCAGTACATTACGTTCCGGCCATAATTGTTTGTGACATTTTTCCTTCATAGCGAGTGTAATGGGTGCTGCTTCTCAAGTTTCGTCTGCGGATTGCCTCACATGGAGAATTCTCATTCCATGCATATGCAGTGTAGACAAATGTTTGACTTTTTCCCGGAAATATGGACTTCTGCCCGACGACGACACGAGAGACTGTATTGACTGTGGTGCTGCCAAGTTCGTGAAACAGCGTAAGAGGAGTGCGGACACTGAGATTCCATTGCAATTTCATTGCGCACTTTGTGGAAAGCGAACCAGCATCAGGAAAAATACGTGGTTCGAGTCCTCTAAATTATCGATTGAGACGAGAATAATTCTTGTGTCGTGTTGGATTCGTGATTACACTCTGCAAGCCACAGCATCAGAAACTGAGCTATCGGCGAATACCGTCTGTGATTACTTCGGGTTTTGCCGAGAAGTGTGCTACGTCATAGCGACAAACGACAGTGTGCTAATTGGTGGACCGAATAAAATAGTGGAAGTAGACGAGTCTCACATTGCTAGGCGAAAGACTCAGAGAGGGCAGCCTACTAAATCTGAAGTAGATCATATTTGGGTTTTTGGTGGCATAGAAAGGGAGTCACGCGAGTGTTTCGTTGTCAGGGTATTGTCGCGAGACAAGGCGACTCTAGTGGGTCTTATAAAGCATTTCATACTGCCAGGAACAAACGTCATCACCGACGGGTTTCAGTCATACCAGAGACTCAAGGGTTCGAGCACGAATTTTTGAACCACTCTGTCGAGTTTGTCTCTTCAGATGACGCCAGTGACCATACCCAGAACATAGAACGCCTGTGGAAGTCTGTCAAGTCAACCATAAAAAGAGAAGGCAGTCCAGGACAGAGGGACGAACTCTATTTGTTCCAGTACCTATACTTTCACAACTTGCGTCTGTAGGGGAAAGTCGACGCATGCGACACTCTGCCGATATTCCTACGCGATATTGGCAGAGTTTACCCCGGGTATGGCAAAAAAGATCCCTGCAGCTTATACATCGCGCGGACTCTCACAAGACGGTAACACCGACGGCGACTAAGGTAAGTCGTCTCCTTTCAATTTACCAGTGCTTCTCTAGCGACACCTTCAAATATACTCGTAATGCGCGCCATGAGACCTCCATAATCGATTTACTATCGCAACTTCGATATGTATCGTTTGGAGCGCTCCAACTACGATAGGGAATCATTCTTGGAGATTACATTTTCTTCTCTGGATATTCTGGAACACTACTGTAGATACACGTCAGGGACATATTTTAGTAGATTCATCAGACCAATAACAACAAAATAAATGGAAATCGTGCTTTACTTTAACCGCGTACAGTTTTGTGATGGCTTTAGCTACATTGGCGAAGTTGCTAAATTTCAGGCAAAATCTTTTGTTAGCCGTAACTCCACAACTAAACATTTGCGGACGTGTATTTATGTCAACTTTTTTTTTAGTTTTACTTGTAGAAGAAAATATTAAAATATTTACACATATTCGTGAATCACCCTGTGTGTATTCTATAGGAAGTTTCACCAAGTTTCACTATTGCAGAGCGGAAGAATCTTAACGTTGGGTCGAATAAATTATAAAATTATATGGGTTCAAATCTTTATTGATAACTGCTATTTTTTTCCTACTACAAACTTCGATTTAAATTTATAAGTTACCTGGAACGGTAATTCCCAAGAATGATTACTTATCGAAGTTGTGGGGTTCAAACAATACATATCGAACGTGTGGTCGTAAATCGATCATGTGACTCCGGTGGCGAGCATTATGAGTATGTTTACGGTTGGCACTACAGATCGACAAAAGAAGAGCATTACAAAACTATTTGTAATTGCAAAGGAGACAACTTACCTTACTCGTCGTCGGTCTTGTCGCCATGTGAAAGTCCATTGCGGTGGTCTGGATGGGTGATTTGTAAGAGTCGAACCATGTATTCCTCCTGATACTCGTTCGTTTTCCACACTGTCCTCAATGAAATTGTAACGGTATTTCAGCACCGAAACTGTTCTTAACGAAGTTTTACACACTTCGCACCACTACAGTCTACACAGTGC
Source organism: Schistocerca serialis cubense (assembly GCF_023864345.2). Lineage (NCBI taxonomy): Eukaryota > Metazoa > Arthropoda > Insecta > Orthoptera > Acrididae > Schistocerca > Schistocerca serialis. Next base: position 762,816,193 of record NC_064641.1, on the reverse strand, counting down.
CCTCTTTCCTCGTTCAGTAGTACTCCATATTAGCGACAAAAAGTCGAACAATTTTCTGCGCTGGATAAACATGGAATCAGATTCTCCCATGTGAGAGAATCCGCCGAAGAAACGTTAAGAACACCAGGTATCCTACTCACTAATGACATAAATCGTCTGGGTTTCCCTAGCAACTCACAAATAATTCACGGAGGTACGTAATTTAGAGCAACCAAGGGAACGACGGAAAACAGATAAAAATGACGATCACAAATAATTGATCACAACGCCCGCCACCGTAGTCGCATGATCGATTTGCGATCGCACGTTCGATATGTATCGTTTGGACCCAGCGACTTTGATAGGCAATCATTTTTGGAAATTACCCCTGGAACCAAGTCAGAAATTCTTCAGCGCGTCAAAGCGTCCCAAATTCCTCAATTCAAACTCAAATTCTTATAATACCTTTCGCTTCATTACAATGCTTCAATTTCCTTGACTGATCAAGAACTTCTTTTGCATTATTATTTGAACACTCACCTTGATACTATAGCACCAAAATTTATTTATAAAATAGAATACACAGATACTATGGGCTACAATTTGGGATCTTGACATTGATGGACATGTGAATTTCAACTAGGTTCTAATGCATACGACGTATAAATGAGTTTGTATTTACCAATGATAATGTGGTTATATAGTCTCTGACGGTAATATACTCAACTGTGATGTACAACATGTCGTACATACGACGTTTATTTATAAATTCGTTAGAGTTGTGACGGTTGGAATCACTGTTCCCAGGATATTACGAATAAGACAGCCAAAATATAAGATCATTCTTATACTTTTTTTAAGAAGTAAAACTTATTTTAAAGACAAGATATATCGTCGTTCCACAAGTGAGGCATCTTTTTCACAGATACATATTACAAAATGGCGACTGCTAGCTGCCTTCCAGTGTAAATATAACATGTCTTTTAGTGCTGTGAGTCTCCGAAAAGATGTTCGGCTCGCCTTCTATGGAAAAAATGGTTCAAATGGCTCTAAGCACTATGGGACTTAACATCTGAGGTCATCAGTCCCCTAGACGTAGAACTACTTAAACCGAGCCAACCTAAGGCCAACACACACATCCATACCCGAAGCAGGATTCGAACCCGCGACCGTAGCAACCGCGTGGTTCCAGTCTGAAGCGCCTAGAACCGCTCGGCCACAGCGGCCGGCTCTGCGATGCAGCTCTTTTATTTAAGCCAGAGTGGCTGCATCTGTAAGGGAATTGGAATCTGTCAAGAAATAAAGGAAATCGGCAGAAATTGACTGCAGCCTATAGTAAGGGGCCTCCCCCAGCGTTTACCTACACTGAAAATGGGAAACCACACTAAACCATTTGCAGGGTTGCAGGCGAATGCACTCGAACCACCCCTCCTCATCAATCCAGGAATTGCTAGCTCAACTTCTCAAGGCGCAGATCTACCCTGGTCGTGGAGAATTTCGAAAAAATGGTTGTTGTACATTGCTTTAATACACTCCTGGAAATGGAAAAAAGAACACATTAACACCGGTGTGTCAGACCCACCATACTTGCTCCGGACACTGCGAGAGGGCTGTACAAGCAATGATCACACGCACGGCACAGCGGACACACCAGGAACCGCGGTGTTGGCCGTCGAATGGCGCTAGCTGCGCAGCATTTGTGCACCGCCGCCGTCAGTGTCAGCCAGTTTGCCGTGGCATACGGAGCTCCATCGCAGTCTTTAACACTGGTAGCATGCCGCGACAGCGTGGACGTGAACCGTATGTGCAGTTGACGGACTTTGAGCGAGGGCGTATAGTGGGCATGCGGGAGGCCGGGTGGACGTACCGCCGAATTGCTCAACACGTGGGGCGTGAGGTCTCCACAGTACATCGATGTTGTCGCCAGTGGTCGGCGGAAGGTGCACGTGCCCGTCGACCTGGGACCGGACCGCAGCGACGCACGGATGCACGCCAAGACCGTAGGATCCTACGCAGTGCCGTAGGGGACCGCACCGCCACTTCCCAGCAAATTAGGGACACTGTTGCTCCTGGGGTATCGGCGAGGACCATTCGCAACCGTCTCCATGAAGCTGGGCTACGGTCCCGCACACCGTTAGGCCGTCTTCCGCTCACGCCCCAACATCGTGCAGCCCGCCTCCAGTGGTGTCGCGACAGGCGTGAATGGAGGGACGAATGGAGACGTGTCGTCTTCAGCGATGAGAGTCGCTTCTGCCTTGGTGCCAATGATGGTCGTATGCGTGTTTGGCGCCGTGCAGGTGAGCGCCACAATCAGGACTGCATACGACCGAGGCACACAGGGCCAACACCCGGCATCATGGTGTGGGGAGCGATCTCCTACACTGGCCGTACACCACTGGTGATCGTCGAGGGGACACTGAATAGTGCACGGTACATCCAAACCGTCATCGAACTCATCGTTCTACCATTCCTAGACCGGCAAGGGAACTTGCTGTCCCAACAGGACAATGCACGTCCGCATGTATCCTGTGCCACCCAACGTGCTCTAGAAGGTGTAAGTCAACTACCCTGGCCAGCAAGATCTCCGGATCTGTCCCCCATTGAGCATGTTTGGGACTGGATGAAGCGTCGTCTCACGCGGTCTGCACGTCCAGCACTAACGCTGGTCCAACTGAGGCGCCAGGTGGAAATGGCATGGCAAGCCGGTCCACAGGACTACATCCAGCATCTCTACGATCGTCTCCATGGGAGAATAGTAGCCTGCATTGCTGCGAAAGGTGGATATACACTGTACTAGTGCCGACATTGTGCATGCTCTGTTGCCTGTGTCTATGTGCCTGTGGTTCTGTCAGTGTGATCATGTGATGTATCTGACCCCAGGAATGTGTCAATAAAGTTTCCCCTTCCTGGGACAATGAATTCACGGTGTTCTTATTTCAATTTCCAGGAGTGTATAAAATGTATCACAGCAATAGACGGGATTCTGATATTTCATGCTTTTCCTTTAATAGTGCATGTTTCGTCATTTGATAGTGCATGAATGCCTGCGCATTTTAAGATCTAATAGCGCAGGAAACTCGTGGCTTGAGTTAGCATGGTATAACAGCTTAAACAGATTTTGGACGAAAGGGGGGGGGGGATACACACTGCAGTCGGCCTGAACAAATTTAAGCAACCAGCTGAAAAAGTATTTTGATAACGAACTATGAATGTGCTGTCATCAAATAACCCTTCCGCTCTCCACAAACACTTCCCCATTGTTCCGTTTCGGAACTGGTTTTCATAACTTCAGTACCGCCCGGATGACCAGACTGGGCGATATTTTACCATTTCGGGTTATAATGATGGAATTTTGAGCAAATTTTTTAAAAGAAATGTAACAATCGCTGTTTGGGCGATCAACGGGATTCCGGGCATCACAGGCAAATCCAAATTAAATTCTATGCATTGATTTTAATCTTAGTTGTAATACTGTTTCCTGCTCCACTGCCTGGTAAAATATTGAAATATTGCAACCCCCAGAGTTCTAAGAGTCCCGAAATATCGACTCCAGCGCTAACATTACACTGCTGTAGATAGGTAATGAAGTTATTATAGCAGTGCGTTCATATTTTTAACTTACCATAACGCGAGTGGAGGAATCAAAACCAGTTTTCCTTTTCTTTCTTGTTACAAACTTATCCAAAGCTAGAAACCATCAGAACAGCACGCAGCGCAACAGTAAACGGCAACACTTACATTAAATTCAACTACGGGTAAGAATTGAACTAATTAATAAAATAATAACTGAACTCATGTAAGGCCAACAATGTACAATAATTGGTCGTGGTCAGATACCTTGTCGTGGCTAAAGTGCAGATAGTCGATATACGTAAGTGATATCGATATATCGATAGTTTAGTATAAAGCCCGGTCCACATGCAACGAGCTGTCTGCGCGGACATCAGGGCAGATGTATGTACATGCAAAAGATCGCTGCAAATGTGGTGTGTTCACACGACACAAACTCCAATCTACTACTCGCCCGCCATCTGTCGGTGTAGAAACGAAATATCAGTGGCAAGCGACTACGCTCCCCGTAAACGTCAAAAATTTAATTCAGTTATTTTGAAATATAGAAATGGAGGAAGTTCTGTTGTGGTCTGTGTTCGCAACTTGTGTAGCAAAAAACATTCAGACCAACCGCAGGAAACAGAGAAAGCGGTCAAAATGGTGTAGACAGTGGCTGCTAAAGTGAAAGCTGTTTTCTCACGTAAATTTACTGCGAGATTTGCAGGGCGAACCTTAAGAAAGCCAAGCAGATCAAAAGACCATAACGTTGGCTGGTATACTTGATCTACTCCTACACCAGAGCTTCTAGATTTCTGAACTTTGGATAACTCTTTTCGGTAAACAGTTCGCGACGATTTTTTTTTATTACTGTTTCTTTGTTTGCCGAGGCGTCAACTGCCCGCAATTTTTCAATTAGAGCATTGTATGGTGCTGTCTTTTTGTCTCGGTCACTATATTCTTTACTTTTAATCTTCCACAAACATGGATGGTTTCTATATATTTCAATGAATTCACTAACAAACTCGCGAGAACACTGAGGAGTATCAGCCATTTTAATGCCCTGTGCGCACAAATACAAACACTAGACTGAGCAAACAGCTGTTTCGCGCCAGATTTGCGGCGATATCCTGTCCACACACTCCAACTTGTCTGCTCAGATGTGGTTTGAACCCACAGATTTGATAGGTTTCGCTCAAACCTCCAACTCCAACTTCCACGTTTGCACACACTTCAGGTTGGTGCAAATCGTCTGTCCTCACGCAACGAGCCGTCTGCGCAGATGTGATGTGCGCAGACATTTGCGCAGACAGATCGTTGCGTGCGGACAGGCCTTTAAGGTGGTCTTGTTGATTATCGATAGTGCGTACCGCTTTTTTTCTCGTGCGATTGAAACATAAGGGGTGATAAAAAAAAATTCCTTTCGAAGGCCCTGCAGTTCAGAACTGATATGCCACTCAGGCAAAACCGCCTGGGCATTGAGATAACGAACCCATTGACGTACCATGTTGAAGATATCCGTTTGATAAAACATCGTTTCCTGCTGCGTGAAGAAATGCGTAAATCACTTTTGCACAGCATTGTCTGACAGAAATCGTCGAACCTTCACGTCGTTTTTTAATGGACCACAGGCGTGATAATCTCATGTGGAGAAATCAGGACTATTGGGCGGGTGCTTGAGTGTCGTCCATTTCAGTTGGCGTAACTTCTGCGATACGACATTTGCGATATTGGGACGTGAGTTATCATGAAGCATCAGCACCCTTTGTCACACAATTTCACAACGATGGTTTTCGGTACACATCTTCCCCCACATACATTCTTCATTCTCTGATGGATGCCAAGAAAAGAATAGCAGCATGTTCGTCCTCTTTGGACGCATTTGGTAATAACGCCGCCACAGTTCACGTTTCTGCATTTACTGTACGCACTTCGGAAAAGCACGAATGCCACACTAATCCCTTGCCAACCTGTCGGTGTTTATATACACTCTCCGGAGTCGCTCTGCGTTACATACCAATCGCTGCAGCAACGCCCTCAAACGGAAACTTCCTGATCGCCCCTCATATATTTCGGTTTCGCTATGTGGCAGCTAGACCCCCTGGAGCCCCACCCCTGATCTCGCACCACTTGTTCTTGAACTTGACGCGTGGTTATGGAGGAAGGCGCTTTGACAGTGAGGTCGACACAAAAAACGATGTTCAGCAGTAGCTGACTTCACTTGCGGCATCTTTCTATGAAGAGGGCGTAGAAAAATTGGTTTCCCGCTACGACAAATGTCTGAAAAATTATGCCAACTGTGTAGAAAAATAGTTTAAGGAATGCTCTTTCCCATAAAATTAATTTTTGTTTGAAAAAAATGTTTTTAAGAATTTGTTTCCAAAACGGTGCCTACATTCCGGACGTGCCTTGTATTTGTTGAATGTATTCCAATATCTGTCTTCGCCCCTGCAGTTTTTGCTCTCTACTACTTCCTCTAGTAGCATGGAAGTTATTCCCTGATGTCTTAACACATGCCCTTCTTCTTGTTAGAGTTTTACATACTTAATGTTCCTTTCTTCGTCGATTCTGCGGAGAGCCTCCTCGTTTCCGCAGATACGTCAGACGATGAAAGCGTTTACGATGATGACGAACGTGAATAAACATTTACCAACCCATCCCGAAATAACTATTAGACCAAGATACGTTATGGAAATATTGCAAAAGAAATACATTGTGGTAAAATTTCTGATATTGCGTTTAATCCCATTATATTTCTTGTTTGCTTTCTGTTTTTTTGCATTTTAGGGTTATAAAAAAAAATTTCCCAGCAGAGCGAAAGTTACATCTGTCGACTATCATTTCTATATAGATTATTCACCAAGATGCCACAAACCATTTGTACCTCATGAGCAATTTTCTAACTCTGCTACCGGTAATCAGTGAAATCAGAGAATAGATTAACGCTTAACAGCATCAAAACGCAATGCATGTGGTTTCTGACGAGGGTGTCTTGTAAAAACGAAATTTTATAGCCCCAAGCTGCTCAAACAGTCAGTGAAGACGACCATTTTAAATTCTTAGGACTAAGGGTAGGTGGAAGATTATCTTGGAAGTGTCGCATTCGAGATCTTGTGCAGAAACTGAATGCTACTATCTTCACTACAAGAAATATTTCTACTATCTCTTGACAATGAAACGAAAAGGGTTTTTTTTCTTTTATTACTCTCAATTCAGTTATCTCGTGTGGTGTTACACTACTGGCCATTAAAATTGCTATAACACGGAGATGATCTGATACAGACGCGAAATTTAACCGACAGGAAGAAGATGATGTGATATTCAAATGATTAGCTTTTCAGAGCATTCATACAAGGTTGGCGCCGGTGGCGACACCTAAAACATGCTGACATGAGGAAAGTTTCCAACCGATTTCCCATACACAAACAGCAGTTGACAGGCGTTGCCTGGTGAAACGTTGTTGTGATGCCTTGTGTAAGGAGGAGAAATGCGTACCATCACGTTTCCGACTTTGAAAAAGGTCGGATTGTAGCCTATCGCGATTGCGGTTTATCGTATCGCGACATTGCTGCTCGCGTTGGTCGAGATCCGATGACTGTTATCAGAATATGGAATCGGTGGGTTCAGGAGGGTAATACGGAACGCCGTGCTGGATCCCAACGGCCTCGTATCACTAGCAGTCGAGATGACAGGCATCTTATCCGCATGGCTGTAACGGATCGTGCAGCCACGTCTCGATCCCCGAGTCAACAGATGGGGACTTTTGCAAGACAACAACCATCTACACGAACAGTTCGGCGACGTTTAGAGCAGCATGGACTATCAGCTCGGAGACCATGGCTGCGGTTAAGACAGGAGCGCCTGCGTTGGTGTACTCAACGACGAACCTGGGTGCACGAATGGCAAAACGTCATTCTTTCGGATGAATCCAGGTTCTGTTTACAGCATCATGATGGTCGCATCCGCGTTTGGCGACATCGCGGTGAACGCACATTGGAAGCGTGCATTCGTCATCGCCATACTGGTGTGATGGTATGAGGTGCCATTGGTTACATGTCTCGGTCACCTTTTGTTCGCATTGACGGCACTTTGAACAGTGGACGTTACATTTCAGATGTGGTACGACCCGTGGCTCTACCCTTCATTCGATCCCTGCGAAACCCTACATTCTGTTCTGTTTACCGCATCATGATTGTCGCATCCGTGTTTGGCGACATCGCGGTGAACGCACATTGGAAGCGTGTATTCGTCATCGCCATACTGGCGTGGTGGTATGAGGTGCCATTGGGTACATGTCTCGGTCACCTTTTGTTCGCATTGACGGCACTTTGAACAGTGGACGTTACATTTCAGATGTGTTACGACCCGTGGCTCTACCCTTCATTCGATCCCTGCGAAACCCTACATTTCAGCAGGATAATGCACGACCGCAAGTTGCAGGTCCTGTGCGGGCCTTTCTGGATACAGAAAATGTTCGACTGCTGCCCTGGCCAGCACATTCTGTAGATATCTCACCAATTGAAAACGTCTGGTCAATGGTGGCCGAGCGACTGGCTCGTCACAATACGCCAGTCACTACGCTTGATGAACTGTGGTATCGTGTTGAAACTGCATGGGCAGCTGTACCTGTACACGCCATCCAAGCTCTGTTTGACACAATGCCCAGGCGTATCAAGGCCGTTATTACGGCCAGAGGTGGTTGTTCTGAGTACTGATATCTCAGGATCTATGCATCCAAATTGCCTGAAAATGTAATCACATGTCAGTTCTAGTATAATATATTTGTCCAATGAATACCCGTTTATCATCTGCATTTCTTCTTGGTGTAGCAATTTTAATGGCCAGTAGTGTATATTCGAGGCAACTCTGTGCACTCGTCAAGAATGTTCTTAGCTCAGAAAATAGCGACTAAACTGATATGAGGCGTAAGTTCGTGAAATTCGCTTTTCCAATTGTTCAGGTATCTTGAAATCTAACTGTCCCATCCCTGTACATATATTCCATCATGGGTTTGTTTGTTGATAATATTGACTCATTCATTCAGTGAACAATAGACGGAAAAAGAATTTGCACTTGTAATCAGTAGTCAGTCTCGGTCAGTTAAACAAAAAGATAATTTGAATGTACTGAAATTTGGCTATGAAGAAAACGGGAAGTGGTCTGACAGACTTAAGAATGATGCAGTAATGAAGCAAATAGAAGAAGAAAGACGATTATTGATGGTGATCAGAGGGAGGCACCAAGCGTAGGCATTGTCTGTAACAAAGAATTATAGAAGGAAAAGCGGAAAGAATGAGAGGAAGAGGAAGGGAAGAGAATTGAAATGATCCATGACATTAGAAATGGTCTACATACTAAAATATGATGGAAGACGCTCAGAACAGGACAAGATGGGGAGCCTACAGTTCAAACCTGTCGTAAGAGAGATACACTAAAGAGGAAACACGTCTTTAAGCACTGCACGGAAAGATGTACAGTATTCGGCAGGTTGAATTTTTAATACGCTTCCACCAGAAGAGATAAAAATTGAGTGATAAATGCCAAGTATTCAAACCCAATTTGAAAGATTTCCGCCGCCCGAAGTGGCCGTGCGGTTCTAGGCGCTGCAGTCCGGAACCGCGAGATCGCTACTGTCGCAGGTTCGAATCCTGCCTCGGGCATGGATGTGTGTGATGTCCTTAGGTTAGTTAGGTTTAAGCAGTTCTAAGTTATAGGGGACTACTGACCTCAGATGTTAAGTCCCATAGTGCTCAGAGCCATTTGAACCATTTGAAAGATTTCCTTGCGGCACACTACTTCTATTCTGCGCAAGAATTGCATGCAGTAGTTGAGAACTTTTCTCTATAATGTGTTATCCGTATACCCTCTTACAAGTGTGTTCATGTTTTATTAGTTTTTTCGTTTGCAAATTTTCTAATGAGGATTCTGTAAACTATGTACTGATTCGTTCCATAACCAAGCACATGTGGCTCGCATGGTGCCACGGAAACTGACAGATAAATAAACCATTAAATGAGACAAAAAAATTGCTTCAGTAAAATTCGGAATTTAGACTTGAAAACCTGAAAGAAATATTTTGAGGAAATAAAATCGCTACGCTGATATCTCTAAATGTGTGTGTGTGTGTGCTTAGAATAAAGGAAAAAAAAAGGCTGGACAAATGCGTGTAAGATACGGCTCGTCTGAGGGTCCCGTACAAATTGAATTACGTACAGTCTGTTAGCTAAGAGCGTGGTCGGCATTACACACCAGCCCCGGGTCTACTTTATTTCCGAATCGGGGTAAAAATTTAATCGTAGCGCCCCCCCCCCCCCCCGCCTCCTCCCACCCTCCCAACCCCTTGAGCGTTTGAGATAGGACGCCAAAAATAAAAAATAAAAAAAACATGTTTCACAAATACTTACATTTTGTAGCGCATACATTTCTGAAGAGTTTGATATATAAAACATACTGTACATGTTCGAGGAAATGTAAGACACGTAATTCGGTCTTAAGTGCAATGCTGCGCCTCTTCGTTTTTCTATCACACGTCACTATATTTCACTCTATGGAATTCAAACGTGTATATTTCGTAATGGAAGCCATCAAACTCATTCAGGACAGTGGAAATTAAAATGTCCTGTGGTGGCTCTCCTGCTCCCATTCTGCTGGTTTGACATCCTACACCCTTTAAGAAAATCTCACAATTAATACTGGATGGGATTATTTGTAACCAGGAGTTATATAATGACTCTTCTGAGAATTTGCACTCTTTACTGCCAATTAGCTAATAACTTTCTCTTTTGTCTGCCATAAAATGAGATGCCACAAAACATAAAACCAATAGAGAGAAGGAACAAGCTAGACAATACATATTTATTCAATCCTTAGGTCCCAGCACTTTTTTTCTCTCTAATCTTGCTATAGTTTTACATGGCGTGCTTTCCTTTCTGCCAAAGAATCTATTACTTTATCAAAGTTCGTCAAACGTTTTCCTACATGAAAAACGAAAATGTCGTTGTCTAATACTGAAAAAAAACTGTTAATACGGATAGTACCCAAGACTGGTGTGATTTTGCATTTGATTACGTCTGTTTTGTCACTGTCTGCTAGATGAAATGAAATAGCCCTATCTAATATAGCAGCAATTGTGACACACGCCAGATAGGCACGACTGGCACAAATGGTCATTTTTATCTACCTCATTTATCTAAATAACACGACAGAATATAATTCACGAAGTACCAATGTAAAATGCCTATTACGTCTACTACAAGCAATAAGTTGTACGTTAAGAAATAGTATCACATTCCATTCATACACTCTAGTTTTCCAAGCATGAGAACGAAAAGTAATAATGCGAAATTTTTATATAAATTTTGAATCGTTATATTCTTTCGTATAATTTGTGTGATGTCGCCGTTTCTTTTCCTTCTCCATTCTAACAAATAATCTTGTCATCACTAATTCTGTAACTATTCCTGCCATTGTCAGAACTTATTCTCCAGTTAACTTCACTAACCGTGCCAGACACACAGGATCAGTTATTATATCCCGCGTTTATTCTCCGGTTTCTGTGCTGTTCTTAGACTAGACTAGAACTGCTGCTAACCGGGGACTGTACAACTGATAGTGTAGCGATCCGGCAAAAATTTTCTTCCAAAATTTCATTTTCTTGGACACAACAAGAAGAAAATATGTGACCTTTCTTGTATGTTATTCCTGTTGGTAATTTATTTCCCGCCCGATTGGCCGTGCGGTCTAACGCACGGCTTTCCGGGCGGGAAGGAGCGCCTGGTCCCCGGCACGAATCCGCCCGGCGGATTTGTGTCGAGGTCCTGTGAACTGGCCCGTCTGTGGATGGTTTTTAGGCGGTTTCCCATCTGCCTCGGCGAATGCGGGCTGGTTCCCCTTATTCCGCCTCAGTTACACTATGTCGGCGATTGCTGCGTAAACAAGTTCTCCACGTACGCGTACACCACCATTACTCTACCACGCAAACATAGGGGTTACACTCATCTGGTGTGAGACGTTCCCTGGGGGGTCCACCGGGGGCCGAACCGCACAATAACCCTGGGTTCGGTGTGGGGCGGCGGAGGGGTGAAGTGGACTGCGATAGTCGTCGTGGGGTTGTGGACCACTGCGGCTGCGGCGGAGACGGAGCCTCTCCGTCGTTTCTAGGTCCCCGGTTAACATATAATACAATAAAATAGTAATTTATTTCCACTCTGTTAATCTGAATCTCTCATACTTATAACAACGCTGATCATCTGCTCACCCAGTCAACCACATAAACAAACAGCAATTAACATTCACCCGTTATAGTTTATTCGGCTCAGCTAGTGTAACCACGTCACCTTTTGTCCACGGGAAAGCTTTTTATTTCTGGATTCCCCTGGCAGAGACATCACGTACACTATGCGCACATCCAAAAATCAACTTATGTTTCGTTCAGAAATAAACTTAGAAAAAACTTTGTGTTGTGCCTTACGGCAGGTCTTGTCATGGGGGAAGCCTCGTCAGAGAGGTCCACCGCATGAGCGACTAGGGAAGTGATTCCACTGGTGGTTTCCCGTTGCCTTCCACTGATGATTAAATAATAATGAGGGCAACATAAAACCAAGTCCCTGAGCGGAGAAAATCTCCGGCTCAGCCGGGAATCGAACCCGGGCCCCTTGGCGTGACAGACCGCCGCGCTGAACACTTTTTTTTTTTTTTTTTGGTTCGTTGCGTTTGTTCGAGGCGGACCTACCATTTCACCCGTTTAAGTTCGTCGTTGACCCGTTCACTCAGTTTTTTTATTACAGAGGGTAGCTAATCCTCTGACAGAACAAGCTGAGCTACCGGGCCGACCACCACTCAGCTATCAGGGCGGACAATAAACTTAGAATGTGTTCAAAAATGTTCAGAAACTAACTGATATGCGCGTCCAAATCATATGAATAATCGCTATAGCAATGTGCGCCAGATAGTAGAAGTATCGCCTTACTTCTTTCACAACCCAACAGAGGTAACCTTTGTCCTTTATGCAGTGTCCATAAACAGTTACTCTACTTTGAGTTCTTGAATGAGATATCGTACACAAGAAGAGACATTAATGCAGCTTACGCGTCACGGCTATGAAAGATATTTCATGCTAACTGTCAAACGGTAGTTCAACGACAAAAATGAACTGCAGGAGCACAATGATCTGGAACACCGCAGCAGTCTTTGCGTGTGCAGGTACTGAATTGGCTCTCAGAGTCGCCTGACACTAATCCTATTGGAAACGTATAGTCATACATCAAAAGGAAGTTGCAAGGAGAAAAGATATTCACTCCGAAACAGCTGTCAACGCTAATTTGACGCATTTGGAGGTCTCTTCGTCGTGAATACGTGGAAAACTTGGTTTCAAGCAAGCCTCGGCGATGCCAAGCAATTATTGGTGCTGTGGATGACTGGACATATCGTTGATTGTAACCATATTCTTCTTTTGTTCACGTAAGATTATGTATGTTTTAGTTTGTTGCCGAATACACTAAGGTGACAAAAATCTGGAATAATGACATGCACATGTACAGATGGCGTTAGTATCACGTACACAAGGTATAAAAGGGCAATTCGTTGCCGGAGCTGACATTTGTACTCAGGTGAAAACGTTTTCGGCCTGATTATGGCCGCACGACGGGAGTTAACAGGCCCTGAACGCAGAGTGGTAGTTGGAGCTAGACGCATGGGACATTCCATTTCAGAAGTCGTTAGAGAACTCAATATTCATAGTGCCAAAAGTGTGCCGAGAACACCAAATTCCGGACATTACGCTCACCACGGACAACGCTGTGGCCGACAGCCTTCACTTGGCGAATGGGAGCAGCGGCGTTTGCATAGCGTTGTCATTGCTAACAGACAAGCAACACTGCGTGAAATAACCGCAGAAATCTTTGTGGGACCTACAACGAACGTATCCATTAGGACATTGCGGCGAAATGTGGCGTTAATAGACCACAGCAACGGACGACCGAAGCGACTGCGTTTGCTAACAGCACAACATCGCATGCAACGCCTTTTCTGGGCTTGTGACTGTATTGGTTGGATCCTAGATAACTGCAAATCCGTGCCCTGGTCAGACGAGTCCCGATTTCAGGTGGTAAGAGCTGATGGTAGGGTTTGAGTGTGGCGCAGACCCCATGAAGCCCTGGATCCAAGTTGTCTAAAATGTACAGTACAAGCTGGTGAGGGTCCATAATGGCGTGGGCCATATTTACAAGGAATGGACTGGGTCCTCAGGTCCAAGAGCACCGATCATCGACTGGAACTGGTTATGTTCGACCACTTGGAGACTATTTGGAGCGATTCATGGACTTCATGTCCCCAAACAACGATGGAATTTTGTGGATGACAATTCGAGCGAACGATTTGGCCACACATATTACTATATCTTCGTCGTTTACCAGCCATGGCTGGACAGACTGCGTCACAAATACAATGTTTATCAACTAACATTTGTACAACACCATACACAAAATTTATATTACAGATAAAAAATAATATTTATGCAGTGCACAAAACACATAGAACATAGAGAAAATGAAATATAACGAAACAGGAAATTAAAACTTCATAGCAGCAAATAAAAATACCATAAAGCAAAATGTTTAGAAATCCATGCAGATCACACACATAAAGTTCGTTTTGGCAAAATATGCACTTTAAGTAAAACACGAAATTAAATGTGCAGTTAACTGAGAACATAAAAAGAAGATTAAATTTAGGCAAAATTATATATAAAACATAACAATATTTATTATTTTGCCCATTCACTAGAACCACTGTTGAAAAACTCTTCCAAGGAATATAGTGGATGTTGTTTCAAGTCCTGAGCAATTTTTTTCCGAAATAATTCTGGTGGCAGGGATTTCACTTCTGGAGGCAGTTGACTGTACATTTTTAGGGCGACTGTTGGAAAGCTGTCTTGTGTACTTGATAGGCGACACCTTGGCACTTCAATGCTCCTCTTACAGCGAGTGCCATGATTATGTATTTCTTGTCTTATGCTAAATTTCCTTTGATTTTCTTTTATATAAATTGCCCGACGAAACCCCACTGAACATGTGTGGAATGTAATCGAGAGGTCAGTTCATTCACGGAATCTTGCAACAGCAACACTTTCGCAGTGATGGACAGCTATACAGGCAGTGTGGCTCAATATTTCTGCAGGGGACTTCGAACAACTTGTTGAGTCCATCTCATGTCGAGTTGCTGAACTATACCAGTCAAAAGGAGGTTCAGCATGATATTAGGAGTTATCCCATGACTTTTGTCTCCTCAGTGTACATTTTTCTGCTGATTAACCCGACCACAATCTTACTTAACAGACTGTATATGGATAATTCAACTATAAGTTTTGATGAGAGAGTTTACGAATATCAAAAAATGTGGTGTAAGTGGTCGTGTCACTTGACTGCATTGACTTAGGAACTTAAATTATTTTACAACGCCAATGGACTGTAGAGCTTAGTATTTGACATAAATTTCAGCTTGATATCTCTATGCATTCCTGAGAAAAAGGGTTCTTAACAGACAGGCAGACAGACATGGATAACAGAGTGATGCTATAAGGGTCCCACTTCTACTGATTGAGGTACAGAACCCTAAAAAAGGAAGCGTAACTGTGAGATAGGAGGGTACGCTGCAAAGTAATGCCTACAAATTTTTTATGGGAAAACTCTTAAAGTTTTTATTTAAAACAAACTGTGTTAACTTTCTACATTTTTATTCTTCATGTCTACATATTTGCAGCCCTCTATTGAAGGAGGGCTCTGAATTGTAACATTTAAGATGTCGGTGGGTAACATATGTTGGTGCATGAGAAACAGTGTGCTGTAATTGTTTTTCAATTTTGAAGAGTTCGTCCACAAATGGAGCACCCTTTCCTTCAGCATGACAGTGCTAGATCGCCCTTCAGCATTGCGACATCTGCAGCAGTATGATGTCTTGCATTCATTGTCATTGATTATCCTTCATACACTCTCGACTTGGCCACATACGATTTTTGTCTGAACTTCATGAACACTTTCGAGAACTTCACTTTGACAGTGATGAAGCGGTGCAAGAAGAGGTGAGGTTGTGGCTGTGTCAAACTAGTCTCCTGTTGGGAGAAATGTGTTCATTGCCAGGGTGACTGTGTTGAAAAATAAATATATAGACATGAAGTGCAGAGATGTAGACTCTTAGTAACATTTATTTTATTCAAAAAGCTTAAGAGTTTCCACATAAAAAATTTGGAGGTATGGCTTTTCATCATACCCTCATAAAAGAAACATAATCAAGATAAAGGCATTCTGTTCGAAAGTTCATATCTCTGTCCATTTGTGAAATTAAAATCTGCTTCTGGATAATACTAAACCACTGTGATGCTTATCCCATACATTGTCATTTACTTGGACGCGCAGCATGATGCCCTCTCAGTGGTTGAGGCACTGCTGGTGAAGACTACCTAAATCTTAGAAAGTGGTCCTCTTGCTCTCATATAATGCATGAAAAGGTTCCCTGAAATGTTGGATGTCGAGAGTCAACTGGATCCAAGCACCCTCTATCAGTCCTATGTCAGCAAATACTGCATGGCATTCCAATCCGTTGATTGTTTTCCTCATGAGGTGAGTGTGATGTGGTTGCATATTATTATCTAGAAGAAGAACCAATTGCCAAAATGCTGACTGTAGAGCTGGACTGGGGAATCCTGTTCTGATACTGCACGGCCCCCAGATTAACCTCACTTGGTGTCTGACAGCCATACATGTTACTGACCAGACTCCCCACTGACCCCTTGGGACTGTGTGCCTGACACTTGCATTGGCACCTAGCCACCTCCACACTCTTCTATGATAATCATCAGGCACCAGACACATCCTGCACTCAACACTAAAAAGTACCCGGTGCCACTGACCCGGGTTCCATTTCAGGTGTTCTCTCACTCACCTTTTGTCTGCAGCTCGTGGTCTAGTGGCTGGCGTTGCTGCCTCAGGATCACGGGGTCCCGGGTTCTATTCCCAGCCGGGTTGGGGATTTTCTCTGCCTAGGGACTGGGTGTCTGTGTTGCCCACATCATTTCATCATCAACATCATCATCATCTTTTGTGAATGTGGCTAAAATTGGACTGTGTAAAGGGCACTGATGACTGCGCAGTTGAGTGCCCCACAAACCAAACATCACCATCACCACCACTCTCCTTTCGGATTTCATAAGACTAGGTTATGTGGAGCTTGCTCCGTACTGACTAGATCAACACGGCCCCCACCACCAACCAGATTCTTCCAAAAAGGCAGTGCACAGTTCTATTGTACCTATGAGCCAAAATACGTAGGTAGTGATCATCTGCTAATTGTTAATTTATACTCATAACTATGTTACTAATAATATTTTAGACATAAGCATGTGAAACACAACCATTTATACAAGTGATGGGCTTATAAATACCTACGGCTCACATGTTTAATTAATTGAATTGAAATTGGTCACTTTGTCAAGCATTTTATAAATACTAAAGCTTGGAAAGTAGGTTTTCCACGAACATCGTCTTAGTTTTTAAAATTGAATGTTTTAATGTAGTATGTGTGACAGTTGAAGATTCTATGAAATGTTTTTTGTATAAAAATTAGAACAAAATTAATATTTCAATAAATGTTTGTGTACTAGGGCTGGATTACCTAGTCATCCTGGTGGCATATAAGCTAGGGCAAGCTGCAAACAGCAAAAGGACTACTAATTACTCCCAAATACTCACAGTTGTACAGTTTCACAATGCAGTGGTTGTAACACACAGCCATCACAATAAATAACTTACAAAGTAGTAGTTGTGGTGATGGTGGTGGTGATAATAGTGGTGGTAGTAGTGGTAGCAGTAGTAGTAGTAGTAGTAGTAGTAGCAATAGTAGTTTTTGTTGTTGTTTTTGTAATTAGGAATTGTCCCCATGAAGGACTGGTGCATATCTGAAAACTACACAAGTCTTTGGTGATGTGACTTCTGTTATCTACCATTGCTTTAAGGTTTTCAACAATTTAATATTATGCCTGAAATCCATAACTATTGCATTGTGGAATGTACACTGAATGATGGGCATCTGAGAATGAGACAGCTTGTCAAAACAGTAGGGGGTAGTAATAAAGTACTAATTATCATTTAGAGAAAATAAAGTTACACAATTAATTTTTTATTTCTTTCCAGGCACTCGTCTGCAGTTCTAGTACATACTGAAATCGTCATGCCAGAGAATCATAGTGAGTCACTAGAGGAGCTAAACCAAATAGGTGCATCTCATTTGTAAAATGGAATACTATGTGGCAATTTGTTTTCAGCATTTGTTGGGAAACAATGCTGCAGCTACCCATGATGAGTTAGTAGAAGTGTAGAGATGTGGCAACTATGCAACAGCATGTGGCACAGTGGTTAAGTGGTACATGTGCTTCCAGAGTGATCAAACGAGTCTGAATGACGAAGAATGAAGTAGCATACCATCTCTATATGAAGAACCAAAAATTGCAAGAGAAGTGCTTGAAGATCAGCATATCACAATCAGACCAATACTCAATAAAGTAAAAATCAGTCATGGAGCAGCTTTCAACATCCACCATGACATTTTGAACTTAATAAAAGTTGCCATCTGGAAGGTTCCGTGACTGCCCGCACTCAGTGTAAAACCTGCTGAGATGAGGCAGGGCAGTGGAAATGTTGCAACTGTGTCAGGCCAATCCTGATGGCTTCTTTACTCATTTGATTACCAGGGGCGAGTGGTGAGTGTAACATTATCACTCAGGACAAAGGAGCAATGCAAGCAGTGGAAACATGCAGATCCACCATTGCTGAGAAAGGTGAAGACCCTATCATCATCAGGCAGAGTAATGATGAATGGTGTTTGGGACTGTCATGTTGAAACTCTAATAGAGTGTGACCATGAGGGGCAAACTGCCATGAGAGTACACTGCCAAGACCTGATGAGATTAAATGAGACTGTTAGGAAGAAGCATCATGGGAGGTTGTCCAACAGGATGTGCTTGAGCTCATTCTGCACAGAACACAGTCACATGGGCTGCTTTTTAAGGCTGTAGTGCAATGGGGTAGAGTTGGTGGTGACAATGAATAATAACAACACAGAGACAATATAGCACACTTTTGTTACTGAAAGAGTCGTACACTTCAGAAGCATTCGAATTCAATAAAGTCATATGGCAGACTAACAGGCAGAGTTTTGTGCAAGGTCCTGGCCAACCACCAGTTATTATGTTTGTCAAGACAGCGTTCCCATGAAGCCATCATATTATCCGTCTCCTCCCCCCATTGTTCTCTTGACATGACAGCCAATGACTTCTTTCTCTTTACTTGAATGAAGGAACCCTTACATGGCAGGCACTTGAAGAATGATGTCGAGGTAGTACAAGGTGGAATCCAAAATTTTCAGGACTGATGCTGCCATATGGAAAGTAGGAGTAGTAGATCGTTGCACCGTTAGGTGGCGAGAGCTGCATATCTGATGAGTCAGATTGCGGAGTGGCATTCAGCTGGAAGGATGTGTTGCATGTCTACAGTGATTTCCTTAATACTCTGTGTTTGGGGGACAGAACATGAGTCGTACACGTGTGTTTGAGTGGCATGCCCGGGCTATCCAAGACCCAAAAAAGCGAGTCAGGTGAAGAGCAAAGTGATGAGCATGATCATCGTTTTCTTGGGGTCCAAGGGAATTGTGCATGAAGAATTCATACCACCCAACCAAACAGTGGATTCTGCATACTACTATGACATTTTGCAATAGCTCTGTGAAAAAGTGGGGCAACGAAGGCCCAAACTTTGGCATCAAGGGAACTGGCTGCTGTATCACGACAACATGGTAGTTGTACCCCACCCACTGTACTCACCAGATTTGGCACCTTGCAACTTTGTGCTACTCCCAAAATTGAAACTCAAGTTGAAAGTCCGTTGGTTCGACACTCTAGAGAGGATTCAAGAAGCATTGCTGGTGGTAATAAACACCCTCAATGAACAGGACTTCCAGAACACGTTTGACCAGTGGCAGAAGCACTGGGACCAGTGTGTATGTGCGAATGGGAACGACTTTGAGGGTGATGGTGACCATTAGTCCTAACGTAAAGTTTTCAACCAATGGCAGCACCAGTCTCGAAAATTTTGGATAGCTCCTTGTATTTGAGGTGAAACATTTTCAACAGCAAAAATTCAGACTTCCACAGTGAATGTGCCCACCAGGTTATCTATCAATAGAAAAAAAGTGTCACATTGAAGAGTGAATTTGTAGGGAAGGATTAACAACATCACCAAGGTTTCAAAATCGCAACTTGGTGTTTCCCAAGTGATAATTAAAAGTTAATGATAACCACTTTATTATGACTTGGTTAAGAATCAATATGATTGCTATGGTACTGCTAACAGACTTACATCCTATATCTGCCAAATTTGCTGCTGCTTTTCTTGAAAGCAACAGATACTCTAGATTGTTTTTCAAGAGTCTTTTTCATATTATATCGCATTTATCAATTTGTTTATTTTTGTTGTGTCTGAGATGCATTTAACAGGTTGTATTTTAAGATTGTTGCAACATAGTTATTTTTTAAGAAAAGTTTCCCTCATTCAGAACAAACAGCAATTTATCACATCAAACAGAAATTCTGTCCAAGTAATGCTGCATCCTCCTACAGCCACTTAAAGACAACACTTTCCTGTACACCACAGTGTCATCAGCAAATGGTCACAGGTTGCTGCTCAGCCTATCCATCAGATCATTATGTATATAGAGACCAAGAGCAGGCCTATCACACTTCCCTGGGGCACTCCCTATGATTGTGTCAGATGAACACTCACCATTCAGGACAGTTTACTAGTGTTCCATTACTTAAAAAGTCTTTGAACCACTCATACATCTGAACAACTAATCCATATGCTCAGACCTTTTGTTAACAGTCTGCAGTGTGGCACTGAGTCAAACAGTTTTCAGAAATCTGTAAAAGATGGAATCTGCATTTTGCCCTCCATCCATAGGGTATTGTGAAAGATGAGGACAAGCTGAGTTTTGCATGAATGTTGGCTTCTAAATCAATGTTCATTTGTGGACAAAATCTTTTCTGTTCCAAGGAAATTTATTACATTCACATTTAGAATATGCTCAAGAATGCTGCAGCAAATTGACATTAAGGGTATTGGTCTGTAATTTTGCAGGTCCAGTCTTACATATGAGTCCCCTACACTTTTTCAAGTCACTTAGGACTTTTCATTGTGTGGGCGATTCACAATAAATGCAAGCTAAGTCTGGGTCCAGTGCCGAATTGGGATTTCATCTGGACCTGGTGACTTTAATGTTTTCAACTCTTTCAGCTGCTTTTCAATGCCAGGATTTTTATTTCTATGTCCTCCATACAGGGGTTTGTACGGAAACCACCACTTGTGTTGACAGAAGATCCTCAGCTAATATCATAAACCAGGAGGTGAGACAAATTAGATTACATTTGTTTCACCTTAACAACTTTTCTCCACAATACAGAAATTCTTGAACAAAATTAACTGGTCTATTACAAAATTGTATTGTCACAGTGGTGCATGTTTCCATGAAGAGTTGCTTAAACTTCCAGGTGAGGGCCACTCAGTGGCCAAAACAACGGCACAAAATTCCCATGTCAGTATTGAGTATTATTTCTTCTTAGATCTATTAAAGAGCTGTATCAGATAATTTGTCTCATAGATGTCTGATATTCTGTCAGCAAAAAATATCATAGTTGCATTAAAAAAAATGGTTATTAGTGAAGTTTTGGAAACAAGTTGCTGTTTGTTTCATGAGTCCCTCGTCACTGATCATCTCTAGGTGCAAACCGTTTACAAATGTTTTTACAGAGTCAAAAGTAATTTGAGGAAAAACGAGATAGAGGGGCTGGCCAGTACTTACCTCAGCTCAGTACAGCCAATAGATGCATAAAACAGAACAGAAAATTTATATATCTTAGCTTTCGGAACTTTGTCCCTTTGTCAGGGAGAAGAGAGGGGAAAAAAGGGGAAGGAGGGAAAGTGGATTCAGTTACTCACAATCCAGGTTATGAAGCAACAGGGGAAAGGTAAACAGAGAGGGTAGCAAAGATGGAGTCATGGGTGTCCTCCTTCCCATTTACTCTTCAGTCTTCTCCTCTTTCCCTTTCCTCTTTAGCCATTAATGCATCTTTTCATCCTACATAGTTGTGTTTATCTTTATACTATATACCTCTTTACTTCTGTATGCATCCTCTTTGGTTTGAAGCTGGCACAGTACTTACAGTAGAATATCTTTGGCTTCCCTCTGACACCCATGACTCCATGCCACCATCTTTGCTACCCTCCCTGTTTACCTTTCACCTGTTGCTTCATAACCTGGGTTGTGAGTAACTGAATCCCTTTCCCTTCTTCCCCTTTTTTCCCCTCTCTCCTCCCTGATGAAGGAACAAAGTTCCGAAAGTTAGGATACGTAAATTTTCTGTTCTGTTTTGTGTATCTATCGGCTGTACTGAGCTGAGGTAAGCACTGGCCAGCCCCTCTATCTCTTTGCTAGTATTTGTTTCACGTCATTATATGAGATTTTCCATTAATCATTTTGAGGAAAAAAGGTTATATATGAGGGGACTTCAAAAAGTATGTTACACATAATTATGGCTGGCCAAGTGACTTCTATTGAACACTGCACAACATTTCAAAATGACACAGATACATAACAGTAGTTTTCAACATAGTCACCAAGTCTCTGTAAATAACAGAGACACTGAACTGACAATGGAAATCCATTTTTTGGTCAAGAAGCCATCTGAGAACTGCTGTGTGAATGTCCTCATCATTGGAAATTTTTTTTCCCTACAGATGTTCTTTCAGCTTTCTGAAAAGATGGAAATCACATGGCGCAAGATCTTCCTTCCTTCCTTCCCAATCAGCATCACCCAAGTATGTGCGACCTTTCTCTGACAGTTGGCACCATTTCATTATGGCTGGACACGATCCTGTGTTTGGTCCATATACCACTAGAATGGTGAATCTGTGCAATTACACATTTGGCCACAAGAATCATACTGCCCCCCCCCCCCCATACTTCAGCTTTGAAGTTTCCAGTTACTGCGCCATTTCACTTCCACACTGTGGTGCACCTATTACCTGTCCTGCAGCAGAACTGTCCCTGCAGCTATGCAGATGCTCACTGACAGCCAAAATATAAGTATGTAAACAGACCAGAGACTAATGGGAATCATTCTAGTGATGGTACAGGGAAAACCCACTGACATAAGCAACTTTGACACAGTACAGATTGTCATGGCCTGGCACCTGGGAATGCACACCTTAGAAATGATGCAACTGATCATCTGTTCTCATGCTGTTGTAAGTATCTATGGAAAGTGGGTGAAGGAAAGAGTATATGGCAGGGCGTCAAACGCTCATGTCTCATTATAAAATGAGGAGGTGGGATAGGTGCTGATCTGTGCCAGACCTGATGTCAGATACAATGCAGGTGCAGCCACAAGACTTAGTGTTCTGGAGCATGCTGTTTAAGTGCACATTGTTGATCATTGGTCTCAGCAGCAGATGACTCGTAGTTCTTAGTGAAACCAATGAAATCATCAGTTATGATTGCAGTGGGTACAAGAACATCAAAATTGGACCATGGGTCAAAGTGAACATGTTGTCTGGTTAGATGAATGAAGTGTCTTGTTACAACATGTTGACAGTTGTATTTGGGTACACTATCATCCAAGTGAATGACTGCTCATAATGTGTACTGCACCATGAATGCTGGCAAGTGAGATTGTTTTATACTATGGGGGACACTCAGGAAGGAAGGAAAGGAAGAGTAGGGTTTAACATCCCATTGACATTGAGGGACATTCATCTGGGCTTCCATGGGAATATTGGTAGTAATAAAATGCACCTTAACAGTTATGGACTATGTGAACATTATTATGGACTACATATATCCATTTATTCTTGATGTCTCTCCCAACAGTGGTGGCATCTTCTGGAAGGATAACTGCCCATGTACAAGGCCATATAGTGCGCTGTGGCTTTAGGAGCATGACAGTGAACTCACAATGATGTCTTGACCATCAAATTTGCCTGTTCTGAAGTCGATGGAATAGGTCAGGGTGCAATCAGTTGTCAGCTCCTGTGCCAGCCTGTAATTTATGGGAATTGAGAGACCTGCATGCAGAGATCTGGTGCCTTATAAGTCTAGAAACCTACTAAGGACTTGTTGAATCCATGCCACGCAGAATTATTGCTGTATTGTGTTCTAAAGCTGAACCAACATGCTCTTAAACACATGGTCATAATCTTTTGGATCACCAGTGTATACCATGAACAGTAACAGCCCTGCTATACTCCCTTGGGCTATATGGGAATTAGGTTTCATATCAGTAAATTTCTTCCCTTTAAGAAAAGTGTGCTGAGTTCTAACTGTTAGTCTCGAATGCACTCAAAAGTTGGTCCAGTACTTGGTAAACTTGTATTTTGTTCACTACAGAACAGCATGGAACTGTATTGAATTCCCTCTGCAAGTCAAGGAACATTAAACCAACTGTTGTCTAAAGAATTCTCACACTCATAGATAAACAAAGAAACTTATTTCACAAAATCTCTATTTACGGAATCCATGTTGATTCATATACAGACGATCTACATTCTTCAAAAAGGTCATAATACAAAAGCATGATTTTAAATAGATCTGTTTTAGTGGTATAGAACAATAACTGAAGCATACACATGAGTAACTCTGTACATAACATTTCACCTTAATAAAAGAAACCAGAAAAAAACATCCGGTTCCAGAAAGTAATGACAATGCAATTGCTTAGCAACTTCTTTTTAATTGTTGTACATATTCTTTGGTACGAAAAAGGATAAATGAAATGAACAGTGAATTCTAAGGATGTTTTTGCCAAGATTTTTGTTTCTTATGGAAAAACCTCACTATACAGCATTTGGTAAACAGTTCATTCTACAACATTGGTTTCCTTTAGTGAGCACTGAAGTGCCCAGTACCAAAAGGCTCTGTGTTAAAACCCCATTAAACAACACAAAACAAGTGTACTGTGTTATTTGCCATGACCAAGAGATGAAGGATGTAGGCTGCACTAGGTACTGGGAGATGAAGAAGCTTGCACAGGATAGAGTAGCATGGAGAGCTGCATTAAACCAGTCTCAGGACTGAAGACCACAACAACAACATACTTTACTTCCAGGTTTGTGTATTTACTTCAACTTTTAAAGCAGTTATAACGATTACAGTCTCAGTCTTGAAAACACAAATGAAATAAGATCTCTACCAAGTCCTGAAATAAATATAAGTTTTTTCATTGACATTCATACCTATGGAGAAGTTCATATGGTCTTCTAACAAGTGTCATTATCAGCTTGAAAATTCACTTCAATTATGCCTATTTTATTAAACTGCTGTTGTATTACAGTTATATTTGAGTTAGTTTGCTACATGTCTGTCTACAAGGATAGGCTGTATTCTTTGCTAAGCATACAGTATCAACACATTGCATTAAGCAAATATTTCATACAAAGAACAGCATTATGATACTCCCATACAGGGTGGTCCATTGATCGTGACTGGGCCAAATATCTCACGAAATAAGAGTCAAATGAAAAAACTACAAAGAATGAAACTTGTCTAGTTTGAAGGAGGAAACCAGATGGCACTATGGTTGGCCCACTAGATGGCGCTGCCGTAGGTCCAACAGATATCAACTGTGTTTTTTTAAATAGGAACCCCCATTTTTTATTACATATTCGTGTAGTACATAAAGAAATATGAATTTTTTAGTTGTACCACTTTTTTTGCTTTGTTACGGATGGCGCTGTAATAGTCACAAACATATGGCTCACAACTTTAGACAAACAGTTGGAAACAGGTAGGTTCTTTAAATTAAAATACAGAACGTAGGCACATTTGAACATTTTATTTCGGTTGTTCCAATGCGATACATGTACCTTTGTGAAATTATCAGTTCTGAGAACACATGCTGTTACAGCATGATTACCTGTAAATACCACACTAATGCAATAAATGCTCAAAAGGCTAGCACTTTGTTTCACAAAACTTGTGACCTCTGTCCCTAATTTCTCCTGAAGCTGTTGGCCCACACCCCTCCCAAGACTGCTACCTATAAGCAGCATTTTTCTTTTCCTATTCTGGTTTGATTCCGACCTGTCTTTTTTCTTTAAGCTAGTATTCTGCTTCAACCTACATTCAACTACATCTGAATGAGGCACTGTTGTGCACTATGTGTTCTTTGCTCTTTGTGCTGATTGATGAACATTTTTGGGATCCACCTCGCACATAGATTATGAGATCCATTGGCAGTCCTATACATTGGGGTCAGAGCAACATTTTGGAATTCATTAAACAGACCACTAATCGCCAATCACCAATGACTTTAAAGTTTTTGGTTCACTTGACCAACAGTGTTGTCAGTCTGAATACTGGGCCTGTTACTCTGCTGTACATTGTGAACATTTGTCTGGCCATTTTGAAATTCGCAACACCATTTTCAAACTTGTTTGTCACTTATTATTTCAGATCCATACTAGACATACCTCACGATGGACTTCAGCAGCTGAAAATCCTTTTGCTAGCAAAAATCTAATCACACTTGCACACTACACAACTGGAGGGATCTATGAACATCTCGGCTATTGTGATCTGCTCTCAGTATCTGTCAAACAACTACTGAATCAAACCAACACTGCAATAGTTTTCTAAAGAGTTGGTAGACAATGCTGCATGTGTGAAACTTAAAACCACCAGTCAAATATTGGCCACCAGACCCTAGTTTTGGAATGTGCCTTGTATAATTATTGTGATTACTTATACACTCCTGGAAATGGAAAAAAGAACACATTGACACCGGTGTGTCAGACCCACCATACTTGCTCCGGACACTGCGAGAGGGCTGTACAAGCAATGATCACACGCACGGCACAGCGGACACACCAGGAACCGCGGTGTTGGCCGTTGAATGGCGCTAGCTGCGCAGCATTTGTGCACCGCCGCCGTCAGTGTCAGCCAGTTTGCCGTGGCATACGGAGCTCCATCGCAGTCTTTAACACTGGTAGCATGCCGCGACAGCGTGGACGTGAACCGTATGTGCAGTTGACGGACTTTGAGCGAGGGCGTATAGTGGGCATGCGGGAGGCCAGGTGGACGTACCGCCGAATTGCTCAACACGTGGGGCATGAGGTCTCCACAGTACATCGATGTTGTCACCAGTGGTCGGCGGAAGGTGCATGTGCCCGTCGACCTGGGACCGGACCGCAGCGACGCACGGATGCACGCCAAGACCGTAGGATCCTACGCAGTGCCGTAGGGGACCACACCGCCACTTCCCAGCAAATTAGGGACACTGTTGCTCCTGGGGTATCGGCGAGGACCATTCGCAACCGTCTCCATGAAGCTGGGCTACAGTCCCGCACACCGTTAGGCCGTCTTCCGCTCACGCCCCAACATCATGCAGCCCGCCTCCAGTGGTGTCGCGACGGGCGTGAATGGAGGGACGAATGGAGACGTGTCGTCTTCAGCGATGAGAGTCGCTTCTGCCTTGGTGCCAATGATGGTCGTATGCGTGTTTGGCGCCGTGCAGGTGAGCGCCACAATCAGGACTGCATACGACCGAGGCACACAGGGCCAACACCCGGCATCATGGTGTGGGGAGCGATATCCTACACTGGCCGTACACCACTGGTGATCGTCGAGGGGACACTGAATAGTGCACGGTACATCAAAACTGTCATCGAACCCATCGTTCTACCATTCCTAGACCGGCAAGGGAACTTGCTGTTCCAACAGGACAATGCACATCCGCATGTATCCCGTGCCACCCAACGTGCTCTAGAAGGTGTAAGTCAACTACCCTGGCCAGCAAGATCTCCGGATCTGTCCCCCATTGAGCATGTTTGGGACTGGATGAAGCGTCGTCTCACGCGGTCTGCACGTCCAGCACGAACGCTGGTCCAACTGAGGCGCCAGGTGGAAATGGCATGGCAAGCCGTTCCACAGGATTACATCCAGCATCTCTACGATCGTCTCCATGGGAGAATAGCAGCCTGCATTGCTGCGAAAGGTGAATATACACTGTACTAGTGCCGACATTGTGCATGCTCTGTTGCCTGTGTCTATGTGCCTGTGGTTCTGTCAGTGTGATCATGTGATGTATCTGACCCCAGGAATGTGTCAATAAAGTTTCCCCTTCCTGGGACAATGAATTCACGGTGTTCTTATTTCAATTTCCGGGAGTGTAGATTACTTTGTATACGTATGTTAGAGGAAAAACAGTTACTTTGAATTAAACCACTGCTCTTCATCCTATACCACTAGCTGCTTGTGTTATCTAATGCTACAAACAAAGCATTTATGTAACCGTATAAAGACCACTGTCACATGTTTATGTACTGACAAAGTAATGATCTATCTAATATGAGTATTAGAGTTACACACAAATTACAGTCAGCATTTTTGAGTGTAAGTATACCAATAAATTACAGAAGTAACTACTGTTCTTTTTTTTAATTTCATTTATAAAAATTTGGTGATTTTTTTGGTTTTGTGCATGATGCCTATGGCAATATGTTATGGACTTTTACAGCATAATATAAAACTCCATTTTGAACCATGGAGAAAGCTGCATAATTTGTACAGAGAATATTTGGTTGGATTCATATCCAGAGTCCTCGTCTTCAGCCTTACATCCAAGTTTGACTTGTCAAAGGCCTACTCTCCTCCCCCAATCCAAGTGCTAGCTCAGCCCAACAGTGCTTAATTTCAGTGATCTGATGAGAACCGGTGTTACCACTGAGGTAAGGCCATTGGCAAAATTGAACCCTGCCTCTCACAATTTGTACCACAACCCAACTGTCCACCTAACCATCCCTGGTTGCATTCCAAGAATTCCTTATCTTCAACTTGATGTCACCATCCTTCCACAAGTCCCTTTCTAAGAACACCAACCCTTCAGCAGAAGAAAGGACAGCCATACACAGCCTCAAAACATATCTTGACCTAATCATGGTTCCTGTAACAAAAGCCCCACCACTGTCTTTATGACTACTTGGTGGAAGGCCTCAGCCGATTGTCTGTCTCCTCCACTTATCAACTCTGTCAGAAATATCCCATCCCAGAAGTCCAAGATACAGTCCCTGCTTAAAGCCTCAGCTCCTTCCCAGAACCATTTCCCTCCTCATCCCCATGAGATCTCACTCCCTAAAATACACAAACCAAACAATCTTGGATGCCCCATTGTAGCTGGTTGTTGTGCACCCACAGAAAGAATTTCAGCCCTCACTGACCAACACCGCTAACCTATTGCCTGAAATCTAAATCTACATCTACATACATACTCCACAAGCCACTTTACGGTGCATGGTGGAGCATACTGTGTGCCACTACTGATCATTTCCTTTCCTGTTCCACTTGCAATCGTTCTGCAGTCAGCTTCAAATTCCGACTCTCTAAATTTTCTCAGTAGTGTTTCTTGAAAAGTACATCACCTTCCCTCCAGGGATTCCCATTTGATTCCCCAAAGCATCTCTGCAATACTTTCATGTTGTTCAAACTTTCTGGTAACAAATCTAACAGTCCATCTCCGAACTGCTTCAATGTCTTCTTCTAATCCAATCTGGGGCGGATCCCATACACTTCAGCAGTACTCAAAAATGGGTTGCACCAGTGTCCTATATGCAGTCTCCTAAGCAGATGAACCACACTTCCTGAAAGTCCTTCCTATAAAATAAAGTCAACAATTTGCCTTTCCTACCACAACCCTCATGGGTGCATTCCATTCCATATCGCTTTGCAACGTTACACTTCGATATTTAAATGATGTGACTGTGTCCAGCAGGACATTAATAACACAGCATCCGAACATTATGGATTTGGTTTTCCTATTCATCCATGTTAATGTACATGTTTCTACATTTACAGCCAGCTGCCATTATTAAACCAACTAAAAATTTTGTCAGAATCAATCTGTATCCTCCTACAGTCATTCAACTTCTGACACCTCCCCATACACCACAGCATCAACAGCCAACAACCACAGATTGCTGCCCACTATATCTGTCAGATCATTTACATATATAGAAAACAATAGCGGTCCTATCGCACTGTCCTAGGGTACTCCTGTCAATACCCTTTGTCTCTGATGAACACTCACTGTCAAGGACAATACAATGGATTATATTACTTAAGTAATGTTTGAGCAACTCACATATCTATGAACCAGTTCCATGTGCTTGTACCTTAGCTAACAGTCTGCAGTCTGAAATCTATAAATATCGAACCTGCCTGTTGCCCTTCATCCAAAATTCACAGTATATCATGTGAGAAAAGAGCAAACTGAGTTTCCCACTGGTAACGCTTACTAAAACCATGCTGATTTGTAGACATACGCTTCTTGGTCCCAAGGAAATTTATTATATTTGGAATCAGAATATGTTCAAGAATTCTTGGGCAAACCAATGTTAAGGCTATTTGTGTATAGTTTTGCGGGTTAGTTCTTTTACCCATCTTATATACAGGAGTCACTTGCACCTTTTTCCAGTCTCTTGGGACTTTGCACTGGGTGAGAGATTTGCGATTAATGCAACCTAAGTAAGTAGCCGGTGCTGTAGAGTACTGGGATTCCATCTGTACATGGCAAGTTAACAGTTGTTTATCTATGCCAGGGATGCTTATCACTTTGTTGTCCATGTGGGAATCTGTTCAGTGGACAAGCAATGGTATGTCTGCACTATTCTCTAGCATGAACAGTTTCTTAAATGTAAAATACAAAACTTTGGCTTTCGTTTTCCTATCTTCAACTGCCACTCTACACTGGACAATGAGTGACTTGATGGGAGCCTTAGATCTACTAGGCAACTTTACTTAGGACCAGACTTTTCTTGGGTTCTCAGCCACATCTTTCACTAAGGTATGACGGCAGCAGTTGTTATATGCTTAGAGCATAGACCTATTCTCAGGCACATGAACCTCTATTAACCTTTGCCTGTTCTTACTTGCACATTCTGCTTTGAAGAGATAGTGCAAAAGCCCTTGCTTCCTCAGCATTTACTGAATTTCATTGCTAAACCACAGTGGGTCTTTCCTGACCTTAATCCACTTACTATGAACACAGTCCTCCAGACCTTGATTTACTATCTGTTTAAACCATTTAAACTCCTCCTACTTCTCCTTTGAAGGGAAGATATACAAACAAATCCGTAGCACAAGCAGGGGCACTCTCCTATGCCAAACTGTTTACAGACCATCTAGAGGAAACCATCATAGGCTCCCAAAACCCCAAACTCCTGGTCTTGTTCAGGTTCGTTGATGATGTATTCATGATCTGGACTCAGGCCCAAGACAACCTATCCTTGTTCCTTCACAACCACAACACCTTCTCTCCCATCCACTTCAACTGGTCCTCCTCAACCCATGGTCCCACCTTCTTAAACATTGACCCCTCCTCTCTGATGAGTTCATCCATACCTCTGTCCACATTACACCCCCAACCACCAACCATACCTGCGCTTCACCAGTTGCCATCCCTTCCATACAGATTGGCAACCCAGGGATGGTGTATCTGCAGTGACAAGAACTCTCTTATCCAATATGCTGAATGTTTCACAAAGGCCTTCCAAGATAGTCACCACCCACTAGGGAGACGTGTGTAAACAACCTCCAAGATGGTGTCTCCCAGGCAACAGGCTGCATCAGCAGCACAGCAGAAAGTTTACACAAACGGCGACCCAACTGGACAGAGAGTCCCTCACGGTCAACAGCAGCAAGTGCATCCTCAGCGAAAAAACCGTCTGAGCGCTAAGACAATTAATATCAGACCATCAGTCCATATTATGCAGTTAAACATAGAAGGCATCAGTCACAGTAAATGTGAGCACCTAGGTAGAATGGCTAAGGAACACCAAGTTGATGTAATTGCACTGCAAGAAACACATTTAGCTGACAAATTGTAGTTGTGATTATATTTCAACTTTGCTCAGATTTAATAATGACTGGTGTTTGTTCTGTTTATATTATTATGTATGTGTGTGTATGTATATTTGTATTTATATGTTATGTTATGTAAATTTATGATGTCAATACCGCACTTGCACTGGTAAAGCCATACGATAAACAAATAATAACCACCCACTATACCTACTACCCAAAGAGATTTCTTGTGCCATGTCCCCACACATCCCCAATCCTCCCACCACCCCCAAGAATCAGGTACAAAGGATCACTCCCTTATCACCTGGCACTGCTCTGGATTGGAACAACTGAACCACATCCTTTGCAAGGACTTTTATCTAATATAATGCACTGAAATATGTGACACCCTACCCAAGACGCTTCCCACTACTCCTGAACTGGTGTTCTATCACCCATCCAACCTCCACAGCATCCTAGTCAATGTGTATGACACTCCCAATCTCATCCCCTTGCCACAGGGATCATATTGTGAGGAAGACCCAGGTGCAAGACCTGCCCAATCCACCCACCCAGCACTTCCCACTTAAGTCCTGTCACAGGCTTTTCCTACCCTATCAGAGGCCAGGTTACCTGTGAAAGCAACCATGTCATACCAGCTCTGCTGCCATTACTGCACAACTTTTTATATTGGTATGACTACCAACCAGCTTTCCATCAGGAAGAATGGCCACTGCTAGAGTGTGGCCAAGAGCAAAGTGGATCACCCTGTAAGACAACATGCAACTGAAACTAATGTGCTTGAACTGAATGGCTCATTCATAACCAGGTCATGCAGATCTTCCCCTCCACCAACAGCTATTCTGAACTGTGCAGGTGGGACTATCCTGACAACATGTCTTCTCCTCCCAATATTATCTTGGCCTCAACCTCTGGTAACCTATTACTCACACAACCTCCACCCAACAGTTTCCACCCCCTTTATCCATCACCTCCTTTGTATGTTGCAGAAATTGACAGTTATTTTACATATGAAAATATATATTTTTTATACTATAAAAAGTGTGAGGTCATCCACATGATGGTTAAAAGGCATCCATTAAACTTCGGTTACACGATAAGTCAATCAAATCTGAAGGCTGTAAATTCAACTAAATGCCTACAAATTACAAGTACAATCAACTTAAATTGGAAATAACACATTGAAAATGTTGTGAGGAAGGTGACACAAAGACTGTGTTTTGTTGACAAAACTCTTAGAAGACACAACAGATCTACTAAAGAGACTGCCTACACTAGACTTGTGTATCCTCTTTTGGAGTACTGCTGCACGGTGTGGGATCCTTAACAAACAGGAGAGAGTTCAAAGAAGGACAGCACGTTTTGTATTATTGAAAAATAGGGGAGGGAGTGTCATGGACATGATACAAGATTTGGGATGGACATCATTAAAATAAAGATGTTTCTCATTGTAGAGGGTTTATGTCATTTGTAAACTTTCTCCTCCCAATGTGAAAATATTTCGTTGATGTCAACCTACATAGGGAGAAATGATCATCATAATAAAATAAGGGAAATGAGAGCTCGCATGGAAAGACATAGGTGTTCATTTTTTCTGTGCGCTGTTCCAGACTTGAACAAGAGAGAATTATTATGAAGGTGGTTCGATGAACCCTCTGTAAGGCACTGTAGAACTCGCATCTCCTCATCCTCTTGGTGCACCACTCTCTGCCAATTCACCTACTGGTTTTTCCCCTACTCTGCCCCTGTCCCTTTCCCCAATGCTGCACGTGGCAGCCTTGTACAGCTACCGACTAGACCTTGCACCTTCCACCAGGCAGCAATGACACCTCCTCCTTCCTTGCTCACCTTCACCCGTATCCTACTGTCCCTCCCCTTTGCACTCCAGATTGCTGCTTGCAGTTGACACAGAACCATTGTATTCGGGGCAGAATGGCCAGACATAGCTGTCATGTGTGCATTTCATGTGCTTGCTTGTATGAATGTGTGCATGTTTTCTTTTTTTGAAGAATGCTCTGCCTGAAACCTAAATGTGTAACAGTCTTTTTTTGTGCCTGTTTGCAACTCAACATCTCATCTTTATGGTAAGTAGCAGTCTATCCTTTTCGTACTACTGTTCATATTCCTACATGGGCTTTCCACGGTTTAAAAATTTAGAACAATATCTCAATCCAAAATAAAATTAGACAATCTTTAGTCTCACCAAATTTTTACTGCTTTGATGTAGTTCAGCACAACACAAACATTGAATACTCAAGTTTACTCGAGCTAACCATCAATGCTTGCATAATAAGAGGGTGGTTTGAAAAGTTCTCAGAATCAGCACGAGAGGTCAGCGCTAGCGCAACGAGTTGTTCACGTGATATTCATTGGACTGTAGCCTGTAAACATGTGCCACATCAGTGCTCTTGGAAGAGAACTGTGGCAGTGATGTGACTCAGTTGTTGTTCCCGCACAGTGATTTGCAAACATGGAAAAATTGAGATTTGAGCAATGATTAAGTACTTCGTAAAGAAAGGTATGAAAGCAAAGGACATTCATGCCGATTCTAGAATACATTGGAGGGGGGGGGGGGACTCTGATCCTTCATATCCAACTGTTGCCAAGGGGACAAATAAATTTAAATTTTGTAGGGAGAGCTTAGATGATGATCCGTGCAGTTGTCGGCCAAGATGTGTTACTACTCCAGAAATCATTGCAAAAGTGCACTAAATAGTCATGGAGGATCGCTGATTGAAAGTGTGTGACATTGCTCATTCTTGTCAGATGTCATCTCAAAGGGTATATCACATTTTAACTGAAGAATTAGAAATGAAAAAATGATCTGCAAGATGGGTGCCGTGACTCTTGACACTGGATCATAAACGCATGCGAATGGACCTATCAGAACAATGTTTGGCCCATTTTAGGAGAAATGAACAAGATTTTTTGCATATGTTTGTGACCACACTTGGGTGCACTACTATACCCCAGAGACAAAACAACAGTCAAAGCAGTGGAAACATGCCGATTCTCCACCACCAAAGAAAGCAAAGACAATTCCTTCGGCAGGAAAGGTCATGGCATCAGTGTTCTGGGATGCGAAGGGGATTCTGTTTGTAGATTCTGGGCAAAAAATTACTGGAGTATACTACGCTAACGTCCTGGACAAATTGCAACAAAAGATGAGTGAAAAAAGGCCAGGTTTAGCAATGAAGAAAGTCATCTTCCATCAAGACAATGCACACCTGCACACATGTTCTGTCGCCATGGCAAAATTGCATGAACTAAGGTATAAATTGTTGCCACACCTGCCTTGTTCACTTGGTATGGCTCCATCAGACTTCCGTCTCTTCCCAAAACTGAAAATTTTTTTTGGTGGACGAAGATTCAAATGAAGAATTGACAGCCAGAGTTGGCAACTATTTTGCAGGCCTGGAGGAATCTCATTTTCGAGATGGGATCGAGGCACTGGAACATAGTTGGACTAAGTGCATTAGTTTACAAGGAGACTACACTGAAAACTAAAAAAAGTTTCAGTGACATAAATACTTCTTTTCTACTCCATTCCAAGAACTTTTCAAACCACCCTCGTACACTGAAGAGCCAAAGAAACTGATACACCTGCCTAATATTGTGTAGGTTCCCCACAAGCATGCAGAAGTTCTGTAACATGACATGGAATGGTGAACTAATGTCTGAAGTAGTGCTGGAGGGAACTGACATCATGAATCCTGCAGGGGCAGGGCCGTCCATAAATCTATAAGATTATAAGGGGGTGGAGATGTCTTCTGAACAGCACATTGCAAGGCATCCCAGATACACTCAATAATGTTCATATCTGGCGAGGTTGGTGGCCAGTGGAAGTGTTTAAACTCAGAAAAGTGTTCCTGGAGCCACTCTGTAGCAATTCTGGAAGTGTGGGGTGTCACATTGTCATGTTGGAATTGCCTAAGTCCATCGGAATGCATAATGGATACGAATGGATGCAGGTGATCAGACAGGATGCTTACGTAGGTGTCACCTGTCAGAAGTAGACGTATCAGGGATCCCACATCACCCCAACTGCACATGCCCCACACCATTACATCGCCTTCACCAGCTTGAGCAGCCTCTGCTGACATGCAGGGTCCATGGAGTCATGTGGTTGTCTCCATACCCGTACACGTCCATCCGCTCAATACAATATCAAATGATACTTGTCCTACTAGGCAACATGTTTCCAGTGATCAACAGTCCAATGTCAGTATCAACAGACCCAGGCGAGGCATAAAGTTTTGTGTCTTGCAGTCATTAAGGGTGCACAAGTGGACCTTTGGCTCCAAAATCCCACTTCGATGATGTTTTGGTGAATGGTGCACACACTGACACTTGTTATTGGCCCAGCATTGAAATCTACAGCAATCTGTGGAAGAGTTGCACTTTTGTCACATTGAATGATTCTCTTCAGTTGTTGTTGGTCCTTCAGTTGCAGCAATGTTGGAGATTTTTACCCGGTTCATGATATTTGTGGTACACTTGTGAAATGGTCGTAAAGGAATATCCCCACTTCATCGCTACCTCGGAGATTCTGTGCCCCATCATTCATGTGCTGACTATAACACCATGCTCAAACTCATTTAAATCTTGATAACCCATCATTGCAGCTGCAGTAACTGATCTAACAACTGTGCCAGACACTTGTTGTCTTATATAGGTGTTGCCAACTGCAGTGCCGTATTCTGCCTGTTTACATATCCATGTATTTGAATACACATACCTATACCGGTTTCTTTGGCATTTCAGTATATATGTGTACAACATCTGGCTATTCAACCATATCAGTCACTCCTACTGTCAGTTATGGTTAATGAGAGCTAATGGGCAATGTAATTTTTGCACAGTCACTTTCCTTGTTTTCTGTCATCCTTCATCAGTACCTCTCCTCATCTATGAAATATCTATCATAAGTTTATAACACAAGATCTGATATGACCAGCATATTGACTCTACCCATGCATAACACTATTGCCCATCTCAGTAATACAAGTGGAAGAAACCACCCAGTAACCTACACCTTATCAAAGACCACTCTGCTTTCAAGAGAGTAAGCTTACTTCTCATTGACATAGCTTCTATCTTGGCTTACGCCAGCCATCTCCTTTCTGTCCAGCAAATAGCCATCATCATATTTTTGAAACTATCCATGCTCTCCTCATTGTTATATATTTCTGTTTTCCTTCCTCCAGTTAATCTATTACTCTTATCTTATTGTTCCTTGCTCTTCTACAGATCAGTCAACTTCTACAGATTTGATCACTTTGGTACAGCCGCTGTACAATTCTGTTAGAGGTTATGACCACATGTTTGAGTTCTTGGATGGGATCACCATATGCTGCCATGCCTGATGAGAGTTCAGTATCACCAGCTCCAATGCATTTCAAGTGAGCGAGCAGACACAATACCGATCTTAGTTCTTGATGAAGATAAAGTGTGAAATTAATACTACCAGGCTCACAGTCTTGGTTTGTTTGAACAGGCATAATGGATTTTATTTGTGATAAATAAAAAGTCAGTTGTTAGTTTCAATGATCTTCATAACTCATTTAAGCTTGTTGCTTCACATATTTCTCAGTTGTGAAAATTGCATCATAAACGATAACATTGTGCAGTACCATTCATAAATACAACTTGTCTGTATCCTAGCATATTACATCAGCTTTTCCTTACTCTTAACACAAAACATGGCACACTCACTCCAAAATCGATACAACTATTACATTTTAAATGTCTTTCTACTGGTCGGTAACAAATGTTCAGATTTATGTTTAATATTTAACAGATGTTGTTATCTTCACATACTATTTCTATTTCTTCATCATTATGAGTAACTATAACAATATAATTTGACATTCCTGTTTTTAACAATGCTAAAAACTTTATTTTGACCATTGTTGCACCAGGCTGAAGGTAACCATGTCCTGCTGCATGAAGAAGTCAGAAACTGCCTTGCTGCACAACCTCATCAACCCTTCAACACCTTTTTTAAGGGATTGAAGGTGTGATAATTGTGTGGGGAGAGATCAGGACTATAGGGCAAATGCTCGAGTGTCTCCCACTTGAGTTGGATGAAGCTGGCCTCCCGTGTCAACCTGCATCTTGTGCCGAATCATGACCAGCATAGAACTTGACATACTATTCCACAACATTGGTTTTCAACACACATTCTGCCCCATACATGTTCTTCATTCTTCAGTGAGTGTCTACCATTGTTTGTCCTTCAGCACCCAACAAAAGAATAACATCACATTGGTCCTGTTTGGACACATATGATAATAACACTGCCGTAGTTCATGTTTCCACACACATGTTGGAAAGACATGGATGTCATGTTCATCCCTTACCTAAACGTCAGTGCTTGTATACCAGCATCATAGTCAAGCTCCATTACTTATACACTGCAGCAACACCCTCAAATGGAAACTTTTTGATCACTCATTATAATACTTCGATTGTAACCCTACACAACAGTTTTGTTGTAAACTAAAGTGCACTGTGCTTACTCTGCCCTCTAAGTTTTCTAATGAGTTATACATTACTGAAAGGTCATGACTTTTTACACATATGTAACTTTTAAAACCAAATTTTTCATCAGCTTATGAATCAGTTTGCAGTCTGTAATAGTTTGGTTGGCTTTTTGGTTTCTTGCACAAAATGTGGTCATTATTGAAGTAAATCAAGTATTATCCACAGTTAAACTGCTTCTCAAAATGTCATCTTCATGTATTTATATCTCACAACCATGGTTGTAACTACAGTTGGCAGAAATCTTTCTTTCCTTTATCTATTCGCAATAATATACAAAGAATATCATGAGGTTATGTAAATACAGATGTCAAAGATAGTAACCCAGTGTTTATTTCTTCACCTACAGGTATTGTTTGCTTACATCTGAGTGTGCATACTTTTAGTCAAGAACCCAATACACAGCAAACAGTAATGTAGTATCTAATGCACAACCTGATTCAGTACTGTAGCATACAACATGTGGTCTATAATCTTGTAATGTCTTTACTTACATTTGAGAAGAACATAGAAAGGAAATAACTTAAGACAGTGTTCATTACACTGAATTTTTGATAACTATCACAATGCATAGGATATGTACTACTTACTAATAATGTCTGGTTAGATATAAAGAACCGCCTGAAGGCCTTAATCTTGCCATGTGAAATAAATATATAAACAATTCTGGTATTGTTGTAAAATTGGTAAACAATACAACTGTGTGCTTATCAAGCTTTTCCTGTAGCACTGAACCTCTTACCACTCTAAGAGGATTGAATTTGAAAGAAAAGATTGATGTGGTTCCTTCCAAAATTACAAGACAACATAAAAAATACATGGGAAGGGAGTGAATTCCTAGCTCTTGTAGCAATGAAAAACAACAGAAGAAAATGACAAAGAAACACTGTTGTGGGAACATTGTGAACGGTTGATGTTTGCACGAAACATAAAGTCTCAAAAGACTATTACTGCTTTCTCAACTATTTCAGATGAAAAACAAGATGACTGCTAATGCAACAGTTCACGATGTATGATACGAGTGTTAGTCATTGACCTGGGTATTTACCAAAGGCAGATGTAAGTTGTGTTCTTAGGGTTATTGAACTGTAAAATGTAACTTTATTCTATGATTCATGCCCAAAAAAAAGTGGTTATATATTTCAGATGGCAAAAATATCTTCCAGTGACTTCATGATGTTGTGGCCACATAACTTACACAGGAAATACTAATTTACAAGCTAGATACTCGACTTTTTAAAAGAAAATGATAAACAGTTTCAAATAAATGACCTTATGAATCTAATGTAACCAGATATTTAAAAAAAAAAAAAAAAAAAAAAAAATGTGCGCTCTTGCACTTCAAATACCATTTTATACATGATTATTATAAGTAGCTGATGCTACTGTTAAGTTCACGCAACAGAAAAGTGCAGTAATTTGGAGTAATGACACTATGCATATGGTTGTAATTCATTCAGATTTATTTCAATAATTGAAGGATATTATTTTGTACTTATGTAACTCTCCTTAGGCCCTATAAACAACAGCAACATTGCAGAATTTCTAACTCTCTTGTCTCAATGCTGTTTGCTGTCTGTGACTTTTGTCATGGTGAAATCAGCACACCCTCTCATTCAGCTACTAAGGATGAAATATGGGTTGTTATTCAGAGCAGAGCATAACTAAGGTAGATTCTCACAGTTCATTTTGTTAGATGCTCAGCTGTTAGAAAAATCAGCTGTATCTTTTACAGTCTGCAGCGCAAACAACTGTCCCAAACCAGACGTTTTTTTGTCCATTCAAAGAAACAAATAACTTTGCCAGAACGATAATAGCATCCACTCTAGAGCCTTTTGTGGACAGCTGGGCATATTGAAAATCAGTCTCACAGCACATTTACTGTGTTATGAAGTTTGTTTTCAACTATCAATCTCAATTCAAACACAAAAATGTTCATAAATATAATACTAGAAGGGGGAATGGCTTATACTATCTGTCACTCTGCTTTAGCACAATACAGAAAGGAATGATGTATAAGGCCGTAATAAATAATTGATTTAGTAGATACAGTTAACTTTGGTCACAAACTGAAATCATATATGCTTGACAACTACTAGGGGAAATATTTCTGAATGATTAATAATATGGCATGAGTGTGTTTTTGGGAGAGATTGAACAAAGTTCTTCCACATTTGTGCAAGACACTCACATAGCAAGAAAGGTACAAGTCTCATTTAATGTTCATCTCTCAACTGTGACTAAATGTAATAAAGCATAGCTGCATTGAACTGGATCAATAATTTGCAGAAGTACTCAGTCCAATGTATCTGTTTTTTCTTTACTTAGTGCTATGTTTCCTCAATTTCCTTTGGTTTGGATACTTTTGAATTTCATTGTTTCTGAACAAGAAAATCAATTAAATTTCTTCACATATTAACTGATACTTTTCAGGCAATACTCACTATAGAACAGAGTCAAATGACATTAAGGCAAGAACTGACCTAAAAGTTAAACTCACCAATACTTATCTTCTGCTTTCCCAAATTACAGGGAAGCTTTATACATACCTTGATGGACTGTAATTCTTGAGAGAAAGGATGTTGTAAAGAATAGGTTATGCAGAATGTAAGGGCTGTTTATAAAGTGATACTTTACTCTGCTTATAGTAACGACTGCACCACTCAGATTTTAGTTGGGAGTAGTGATCTGGAACACAATTTTAACTGTGTGTGAGGTTTCAACCCAGTAATCTTTGAGGGAGTTTTCATGCAGTATCATCCAAATGTCTGCTAAAAATATTATTCATATTTGATATCTTTTCAGGTTTCCAACTGGACCAAGAAATTCTATGCACACACTATATAGGATGGGGAAACATCACAGGCATTATTTTTTGTGTTTCCCGTGGAAGTTGAAACATAGCAAGGTCGGGTAGCTCCACTTGCTATAACACCACTCA
Source organism: Schistocerca serialis cubense (assembly GCF_023864345.2). Taxonomy (NCBI): domain Eukaryota; kingdom Metazoa; phylum Arthropoda; class Insecta; order Orthoptera; family Acrididae; genus Schistocerca; species Schistocerca serialis. The sequence goes on along the minus strand of NC_064641.1, from coordinate 762,775,230 downwards.
TAAGACGTAAAGTGTCCTCCGCCACACACAATTGGGTGGCTTGCGGAGTATAAATGTAGATGTAGGTGTAAACATTATTTTTTTTCATATTCTCTGCTCCACACATAATGCACACATAGTGCCTGTATGAAAAATTCAAATTCTTATTCCAGCCATATTGTTCTGAACCTTTTTTATTCAGCGTATTATTTACACACTACTGATTTTAATAATGCGATGAGTTTATGTAGAAACATTTAAAATTTAAGAATCACATACACCACATACATTTGAAAAGCTGACTTTGCTAATAATAGTTATTCATTTTAGAACTGACAAACTTTATTTGAAAGCACTGAGTTTCTTCTTTCTTACAAACTCTTTGAATTTTCTGAAAAATATGTATCTCAAAAGTTACCACAACTCAAAATTAATGAATTACTCATAAAAAATGTCTGAATCTTAAAATGTCATCCTACTGAAAATTCAGTTTCAACTAGCTAGCCCTAAAGTTCCTGATTTCAGAAATTTATACTTTTAATAAAATAACATGATATCAGTGGAATATTTCAATTATTGTAAAAATTTTTAGAAAATTATTGACTGCCTTTTCTGAATCCCAGGGATAAAACTGCAGTCTCACAACTCAATTACATAAAATTTATGAACTGTTAAAGTCTACAGTTAAAGTAACTTCACTGCATAATGTTTAGATGTATTGCCTCTGCTTCCTGTTTTTTATGTTTATATTGAAAATTTAATAATATTGCGCTCAAACAATGTGTGGAAAAAGTATTATGCTCATCTTTAAACGGACACTGTACACAAAGCCAGTCAGTATGCACCCAGCTAGAGTAGAGTAATGTCACTGTGTTACCCAATAAATAATATTCCATGATAGTATTATATACAGTCACTTTTGTAAATTTCTTATTATACAATTTTTGATTATGACAATGAAATATTATTAATTGTTAATTTTGTTATACTCCTCATAAACTATGTTGTTTACTCATCTGTGCTGTTAGAAGTATGAAGTTTTATAAATAAAAAAGCTGATCACAATCAATAAGGACAGTGAAAATAAATAAGAAGAAAATTAATATGTATTTTGACTATTTTGTCTAAAGTTATTTTAAGATGACTTAACACTCCCAGCAATTGACAACTGGACTTTAGAAGAAAAAAAAGGAAGAATTATGAGGTAGCTGTTCAGTCAGGTCAGTAAATTTACAGTGTTTGACAGGAACCACTATTGTTCATGTAATACATTAATGACACAGACCATATTGATGGTTCCAGTCTCAGAATTTTTATGGGGGTATAGTTACCTGGTTTTCTTCTTGCAATATCCCATCAAGAGGACAACATATCAACTGGTGCCAAGATTGACAACTATCTCCAAATGTTTATGTTACTCAGCATCTTGAAAGGGGATAAAAGACATCACTGTTGGTATGCCACGTGAATAAATATTGTATTTATTTTTATTCTAAAATACAACTGATATCCACATTGTATTCATGAATCTGAAACAGTTCTCTTTGCTGACACTACCAACATTATCATCATGTTTCACAAAGATACTTTAACACTGGTAATGGTATTTATGCCATTTTCTTAGTGTTGACAGATTCTCTGCAAATGGCACTATTAAATTCAGATAAAATTAAGAACATTCTACACTGGTGTAATTCCTCCAACTGCTCACAAAATTTGCTAATCTTATTTATTTAGGTATACCATTTAGTTTGAACCTATTGCATATGTTTGTATTGTTGCTTAGACTCCCTGTAAAAGGGCAAAGCTACTGAAATAAACTTGATAAATGAAATAACTTTAAACACTAGTTTTGACTTTAGTTCAGAAACAAAGGTATTTGTCTCTGAACAGAAATTAACTATGTGGCAGTTCATCACTGTCTGCTTTCACTCACTTAAGGCCATTATAAATCATTACAAACACAAATGTTCTTTTAATGACCATGACTTTTAAATAACACTTTAAATTAATTTGGCTCCTGGTTACTGAACCTGTTCATAGTTATTTAATTTGCAACTCAGTACTCAATTACTGCAAACTTTACTAAAAAACCAATTACTCTTGGTATAACTGTCTTTTCTTTGATTAGTTCAAAGCCAGTATCCTCAGCAAATGCTCCAGGTGGTTAAAATCACCAGAATGCTTTCTATCTCTTCCAAGTGTGCATTTCAACAGTCACAGTTTTGAAAGAGTATCAACATGGGAGACCTGACTTTTCCCCCAACAGTAAACATAATGTCAGAAAAATAAATAAAATACTCTTCAGAAGTTTTTGGCATACACATCAATAAAAAATGTAACTGAAAGACACACCCTATAGAATTTCAGCCACTTTCACACACAGGCAATAGGCTCTAAAAATGAAATGACTTCTAAAATTACAATGAGACAGAATGGATTGCAAGTACACACCTTCAGGAGGTGAAATTCTAACTACTGCTGAGATATACAGGTGTAGAAAAACTATCTGAGATTTTAGAAGTGTTAACTCCTTTGTAAGGCAGGAAAGGAGGGTATCTTAGGGGAGGTTAGAGAAAATGGGCAGGATGGGAGGAGCCAACTAGTTGAGATGAGGGGAGACAGAAGTCCAGCCATTCCTGTTTATGCTGCATCTATATCTACATACAGGCTCTACAAACCACATAATGGTTTGTGGTGGATGGTACAGAGTACCATCCACTACTAGCCATTTCCTTTCCTGTTCCATTTGCAAATAAAGCAAGGGAAAAATGATTGCTGTATGCCTCCATACGACCCCTAATTTCTCGTAGCTTATCTTCATGTTCCTTGTGCGAAATGTATGTTGGCAGCAGGAGAACTGTTCTGCAGCCAGCTTCAGATGTCAGTTCTTTAAATTTTCTCAGTAGTGTGTCACAAAAAGAATGTTGTCTTCCCACCAAGGATTCTCACCTGAGTTCCTGAAGCATCTCCATGATACTTGTGTGTCGTTCAAACCTACCAGTAACAAATCTAGCAACCTGTCAATGTCTTCCTTTAATCCGACTTGGTGCAGATCTAAAACACTCGAGCAGTACTCAAGAAAAGGTCGCTATAGCATCCGCATTAGTGTCCTATATGCGGTCTCCATCATGGATGGGCCACATTTTCCCAAAATTCTCCCAATAAACTGAATTCTAGCATTTGCCTTCCCTAACACAAGCCTCACACCTTCCTTCCATTTCATATCACTTTGTGACTTTACACCCAGATGTCTAATGATGTGACTGTGTCAAGCAGTACTCTAACAAAGCTGTATTAGAACATTATGGTTTGTATTTCCTACCCATCAGTATTAACTTACATTTTTCTACATTTGTAGTGAGCTGTCATTCATCACACCAACTAGAAATTTTGTCGAAGTTATCTTGTATCTTTCTCAGTCACTCAACTTCAACACCTTTCCACACACTATAGCATCATCAGCAAACAACCACCGATTGCTGCCCACACTGTCTGCCAGATAATCTATATATAGGGAGAATAGCAGTGACCCCATCACACTTCCCTGGGGCTCTCTGATGAACAATCACCATCGAGGGCAATGTACTGGGTTCTGTTAAGAACTCACATATTTGTGAACCTATGACATTCATTACTCCACATAAAGGTTGTCTTTAGCACGAAAAGGAGTGCACAATGCTGCAACAACAATTTCTGACCACTTACCCAGTGATATGAATTGTCTGACATACAGCAGAGTAAAATCTGAAAACAAACTGACAAAGTTTCTCCTTGACAACTCCTGTTCTGTAGAAGAATTTCGATTACTGTAATGTCAAAAAGGTGTGGGTAGGAATTACTAACTCACATTTGTATATCTTTTTTTTCTGGGTGGGGGCAGGGGATGGGGGGGGGGGGGGGCAGGAAAAATCACCAATAACTTTTAGAAATGTTCAGAATGTAACCATATGTACAAATTAATTTGTGATGTTAATGTAAAATGAGTTATTCCACATCATTACAATCTATCATGCAAAATCATCCACGGAACATATAGCCAACTACTTACCTAACTAACTAAACATGGCTCAAGCCTGACGGAAGCAACAGACATGATGGATATGTGGAGGTAGCTATACCTGTGAAAGAAAATATTCCTAATGACGTTCTTGAACGTAACTTCAACAGCCAAATTCTCAAGCTGCAGCACTATCCACATGGACCTCAGAATCCGACCTGAATCTACTCACTATCTGGAGGCTACAGAATGTGCTCCTGTCAGGCGCTGATATTACATCTCTATTACAACCACTTGGCCATTCATTGCATGTGGTGGGTGACTTTAATACCAATCATACATCACAGGGATGGGAGTACTAACAGTGAGTGGATCCTTTGGGTTCTGATCACTGCCCAAATGTTCTGTCATTTTATGCCTCAGAGGAAGAACTGTGTTGGATGTATCCTGCACAGAGCTGAGAAACTGGGAAAGCTGACTGAAATAAATATGTTGACAGTATAATACAGACACCTGACAACCTAGTTGCTGACTATTTCAAACTAAGACAATGCCTTACTGAGGCTGCCATAGATGATATTCCTCAACAGAAGCTGTTTTGCATTACTAACAGAGCCAGTCCTGTATGGTGGTATACCAAATGTCAAAGCAACTCAACAAACATAAAAAAGCACCAAGGAAATATAAGAGACATAGTACTGTGCAAAACTATGTCAACCTACAAAAAATACAAGTGAAAAGCAAGCAGTTTTTGAAAAATAAGAAGAGGGCAAGTTGGAAAAACCTCTGCAACTCTATAACTAAGGACACTACAATGTCAGGCATGTGGAAGAGTGTGAAGAGCTTCAAGAAACCCTTGCTACCTCACCATTACATTTTATGCCTATGAGCTGTGTTATGGAGCAGATGTTACAAAAGCAAACATCCATCTAGTGCAGAGTCTCCAAATCCCAATGACTGTCACACTGCATACTTCATATTTACAGTAAAATGAGATCTAAATATTATAACATTGAACTCCTAAACATAGGCAGGATGAAAGGCTCAAACAAAGGCGAAAGGTAACACTCACTACATTAGTAGTATTTTTGATGAAGCCACAGGACACCTCCCCCCTCCAATTGTTTTAATTGATGAACACCTCAGGGAGTTCAGCATTCATTTGCTGGGTATGGGCCTGGTGAATCTGGCTTTCCTGAGCTGAGGATTGGCAAGTGTCATCAGTTCTCTGAATCTGTAAGCTCTGAGCATGCTTCAGCAACCACCGTGTGGTGTGTAGTGGAATTTTGAGTGTTGCAGGGAATGGGAAACTCAACTTCGCTGCCCAGATTGCTAGGACACTACAAACCTCTCTAAAAAAATAAAAATAAAAACTGTAAATCTCAAGATGTGCTGCATGCGAATGAGAAGTATGGCTATTGAGGTGAAACAGTCATTAGCAGGCAACCTCTGGGGAACCTGCCACACCTCAGTTGTATAAGGCTTACCCAGGCAAGAGGGGATCTGTCTGGGTGGACACTTGCTACCCTAGTTGGGACTTCCATGAGACCTACATGACTTTTCTTAACTCTCCTCAGTAGTTTGGGTGGTCTGTTGGGCAATATTAAGACCCAAACCTCGAAGAGACCTCATTTGGCTAGTCCGTATGAGACATCTCAGCATTTGAATGTATCCAGTATTAGTAAAGGACCACACCCTGTCATCATTAACGTATAAGGTATAGTTCCATGAAAGGATCCAATATCAGAAATCCTGATAACATGTTGAGGGAAATTTTAGTCCTGTATGCTGTTTATATCCATCTACATGTAGACCATAATGAATGTTACATTTGTTATGCATGAGTGTAGTGTGGCACATTAGCAGAGGTTGGTTTCTCTCCCCCAGGTAAAACATGGTGCCATGTGACACACCAATGGAGGTGCCAGCAACAAACATTACTGAGGAAGAACAACAAGGTGTGATACCCTTTCTTTGTGTGGAAGGCGTTCGGCCAGTGACACACACACAGGAGAATGCAGGATGCGTATGGTGCGAAGTGTATTTCAGGCAAAACAGTGCCCAAACATTTTTCTGAGGAACAGCGACACAGAAGAATCCAAATATTACTGAACCATTTTATGAGATATCAGAACAAAGGTGACAATTTGCTTTCCAAGATAATTGCCAGAGATGAATCCATATACCCACTGTTTCAATCAGAATCCAAACATGAAAGTACGCAGTGGAAGCATGCAGGATTGCCTAGACCAATGGAAATCCAGTCCACAACATTAGTTCCTGTCATGGTGACTGTGTTCTTTGATGAACAGGGGTGTCTGCTCATGGAGTTTCTCCCCAACAAATACTGTGATGTGTGTTGCTAGCAATCAAGAATAAATGCTGGGACAACCTCACAAAGGACATAACCTTATTGCATGACAATGCCTGGCCTCAGGTTGCTGAATAAATAAAGGATCTTTTGGCATCATGGAAATGAGAAGTGCTAAACCATCCTGTGCATAGTCCTGACTTGAGTCCCTGTGATTTCCTCGTTTTTGAGCCGCTCAAGAAACATTCCGAGGGCACTACTATGAATCAGATGAAGAAGTGCAGCAAACTGTGTCAGAGTGGTTCCATACTCAATCCAATGAGTTCTTCTCCCAGTGCATTCATGATCGTGTGCCAAGTGGAATAAGTGGCTCAACAGCCATGGTCATTATACACTGATCAGCCAGAACATTATGACCACTTACCTAATAGCCAGTATCTCCACCTTTGGCACAGATAACAGTGGTGACACATCATGGCATGGAAGCAGCGAGGTGTTGGTAGGTTGCTGGAGGGAGCTGGTACTGCATCTGCATACACAAGTCACCTAATGGGAAGCAATGAACTCTGACACACGTTCAATAACAACCCAGATATGTTTGATTGGTTTCAGATCAGGCAAGCTTGGGACCAGCACAATTGGTATGCCACTGTGGTCCTCAAACCACTCCATCACACTCCTGACCTTGTGACATGATGCATTATCTTGTTGAAAAATGCCACTGCCATCAAGAAACATGATTGTCATGAAGTGGTGAAATGGTCTGCAACCAGTGTACAATACTCCTTGACTGTCATGGTGCCTTGCATGAGCTCCACTGGACCTATGGATGCCCACATGATAGATCACCAGAGCATAATGGAGATGCCACCAGATTACCTCCATCCCACAGTAAAGGTGTCAAGAAGCTGTTGCCCTGGAAGACGATGGATTCACAGCCTCCCACCCGCATGATGAAAAAGGTATTGGGATTCATCAGATCATGCAACACTATCCCACTGCACCAACATCCAGTGCCGACAGTCTCACACCCACTTCAATCTTAGTTGCCGATGTTGTGGTGTTAACACTGGCACATGCATAGGTCATCAACTGCAGAGGCCCATTGTTAGGAGTGTTCAGTGCACTCTACATTCAGTCACACTCATTTCTCTTTCCTGCATTAAAGTCTGATGTTAGTTCTGCCACAGTTCACCACCTGTTCTGTTTTACCAGTCTGCCCAGCCTACAATGTCCGACATCTGTAATGAGAGGTGGCTGCTGAACCTTATGACATCTGGACATGTTTTCACTAACCACAACACTCCTCGAACACCCAACACTTCGTGCCGATTCTGAATTCTGGCTGATATATATTGCTCTGCTCAGTAATAAAGTTTGTACATGGAAATGGACCTTTCATTTGACTGCACCTTATATTGTTGATTGTAAATTGTGTAGAAGGTTCATTTGAAATATTGTTGCCTTTCTTGGGGGACTTTTGCAGAGCATCTTAAATCTATCGCACTCCTAAAGAACTGCAACAGGAATAGGAAAGTATGAAGGTCGCTGACATTCAGAACATCTTGAAAAGGGTTGATGGTGAACTCCAGAAGTCAGCATCTTTTATTCTGACATTTAGTTTACTGATGTAGCCTTGAATATATTGCAGCTGGCTTTCTATGCCTTAAAGTTAGGTCCTATGTCCCCAACACAATGCACTACTTTAAATGTCACGCTTCGGACATACCACCATGTGTTGCAACAGTCAGGCTACATATTGAAGATACGGCTCCACTGCCCAAGAACCCAGTATTTAATGTACTGCTCTGCCCATGTGTGTCAATTGCTCCTAAGCCCATCTTGATTGGGGCAAAGAATACCCTGTATTTGCAGAAGAGAAGAAAATCCAGGAGATTAACGTGACAATGCCTCTCACACACCATGTGAAAAAGATGTTTAAGGCCTTGAAGCCGCCCACTTTTGCATAGCCATTTGCTTCAGTATTGAAACAGTCTGTGGAGAAAAACTAATGTTGGCATCTAGACCTTGATGGTTGATCAGAGCACCTCCATCCGCATGTGTAAATGCAGCTGCGTGTCTGTAACGCTAATCCCAACCTACCATGGCAATACTGATGGTTGCAGAAACTGATATTGGAAAAGATAACAGACCTTATGACAGACAATGTTAGAGTCCCAGAAAACTGTTTCTGATATACCAACATTGCTATCTTCCCCAAAATCCAAGCTGTGGATGAAAACTGTCAAGCCAAGACAATCATGCCCTAAGCCTACCGTCCAATCATGGTCTTGTCTGATGGGATAGGATGATGACCAAACATTCATTGGGTATTGATGTTGACATCTGTTTGAGGGGCCCTGTGACTCCTTTAAGCTTACCAGCCCCCCCCCCCCCTCCCCCACCCAAATGTGATTGCCCCACTACTGAGGAATGAAAGAGGAAAATCTCACCATTAAGATGGCTTCCATATTGTATTGGAAGTTTAAAGGTTTAGGGACTACATTTGTTAATTCAGTGTACCCACATGTCTCTTCAAGAGAAACATTTTAAATTCTCTGTCATGAGTGCTAAAGGAGGGAGGGCTATTTTTGTAAATAATGCTTACCATTCCTTAATTTTCTCTCTCACAACCTGCCTATGAGCAGACATATTTGTATATGTGCATCATCAGTTGATGTTATGTTCACCTTATATGCCGCTGGTCCCGTCCCCTCCAGAGGCTCCCTGTGACCTGCTAACTCGGCTCCCCCATCAGTTCATCCTATGTGGCAATTTTAATGCATGTAATATGCTTTATGGCTTGGTAACCACCTGCCCCTTCACAACCGTCTCGTCCTCAGATGCACGTTTGTTGAACATGTGGTGGAGGATGCACTTCAGCACTGCTACAGGGTCATTCACTGCAATCGATCTCTCTGTATGCTCTCCAGCTGTCACACACACAGCTCAATGGAAAGCAGTTGATGACTTTCTGTCAAGTGACCACTTCCCAATATGGTTTCACCTGCCCAGACAGAGTGGTGTCCAAAAGATATCTACCGTGATGGATGCTTCATAGGACAGTCTGGGTGCTTTACAGACAAACTGCTGTGTTTGAACACTGTAATAGTGTCTGGAAATGGGTGGATCATATTACCCAAATGATCGATCATGCCACAAGCAATCATTCTGCAGTCTTCGGGACAGCTGAAAAGGAAACCTGTCCCTTGGTGGAGCAATGAATGCCACTCTGCAATTGTGTCTAGGTGCTCAGATCTGCATAGGTTCAAGTTCCAGCAAACTGGTGAGAGCCTCATAGCCCTTCAAATGGCGGCGGTGAAATGTCACTGAATTATTAGGGAGAGAAAGCGAGATCATGACAACAGTTCCAAACCACCACAAACTGTTCCACTGGAAGTACAGTTGTATGGGAGATCATCAGGAGGAGCCCAGTGGCTGTGCTATTGGGGAATGGAAGACTCCAGACCATCCCACAAGACACTGGTTATTGATTCTGTCACAGTTACTGTTAATGCCACTCAGGATTCAGCTTTCTAGAACAACAGAATGGGTGCTGAGAGGGGCAGCTGAGACCTCAGTTCTACCTATGATGAAGAAACAATTGCTACATCTCCATGTGGGAGCTGGATTCTACATTAGCTGCAGTTCATGATTCATCATCTACTCACAACAAGTCCTATTATAGCATGTCACAGCACCACATAGAAACCCTCCTTGCCTTTTATAACCTCATTTTGGGCTCAGGTCACCTTGCCAGCTTGTGGTGAGGGGCCATTTTAGTGACACTGATAAAATCTGGAAAGGATTGAACATACTCAAGTATTTATTGGTTGTGAGGGAAAGACATTAGCATTGGTGGTCAACCTCTGCGTTTTCTGGATCTTAGAATCAAGACACCTCCTTAGTTGCATTCAGTGTGTGTTCAGGAGATATCACTCCACCTTTGATAACCTGGCCTTCCTAGAAGTGGCTATACAACAGGCTTTCCTGCATCAGAATCATCTCCTGGGTATATCTGACATCAAGAAGGCCTAAGGTCCTATGTGGCAGAATATTACCCTTAGGCAGCTCCGTGAATGGTGGTTCCAAGGATGTTTTCCCACCTTACCTTGGCCTTCCTCTCATGGTACTATTATAGATATAGAGTCAGTGATATCCTCTCCAGCCGCTTTGAGCAGGAGAATGGCATCCCCCCAAGGTGGTGTTTTAAGTGTGACTGTCTTTACACTAGCTATTAATAATATCATGTCTGTTGTTAAATGTCCTGTCCAGTATTCTTTGTTTGTTGATGACATCTCTGTCTTTTGCTCCTCTTCGGTCCTTGCAACAACTCACCAGCTCCGGTTTTACAGGGCCTTTGTGCAAACTCAACCTGATTATGGGTACATGGTCTAGGGGTCTGCATGGTCATCTTATTTGCAGATTTTAGATGTGATAAACCATGAAGAACTCAGGATGGCCACTGGGGCCTTTCGAACCAGCCCCATACCGAGTCTGTGCGTTGAGGCTTGTGAGCCACTACTTCACATCAGTCTATGACTGCTTATGGTGAGACAGGCCTATAAAACAAAGTCCACACCACACACACCTGCATACCATACCATTGCTCAGCCATCAGTGGATCATACTCGACGCTGAGCAACTAGGCACAATTAGGTTTGAGTGAAGGACTGCCTTTTAGAGATGGGTGTGGCTGGTTTTAGTGTTTACACCAAAGTTGGAGCAGATCCCCACCTTGACTCCTGCAGAGGCCCAAAATGATTTTAGACTTGATGAATTTTAAGAGTTGCACTCCCAATTTTATGTTTTAACAGCTATTTTATTAACATTTTAGACAGGTGTCATGGTTTTACAGTTGTGTACACAGGTGCCTCCTTGGCTATTCAGTCATATCCCTTGATTGTGTCTTCAGGGTTTGCCTTACCCCTATAATGTATTTTCTGCAGAGCTCCATGCAATCCTGAATGCATTAGAGCAGATGAAGCATTGTCAGCGCAAATTGTTTCTCATCTGCTCAGATTCTCTTAGTGCCCTTCGATCACTGCAGCACACATACCTGGAAGAGAAACTGGTCCATCTCATACATGACCAGCTGTACTTCCTACAGTGGTGGGGAAGAGGTGCCATTCTGATGGGTACCAGGGCACACGGGAATCTGTGGAAATAAACAGACTGACAATCCTGCATCTGCATCTGCCACTGAGGCCTGCTGAGAACATAACATTACAGAATGCACCATTCCCCTGAAAGCTGTCTTTTGCTGGTGGGTAGCAGATATATGCAGTTATGGGAGGAGTGGCTGGCAGTGATGGACAATGAGCTGCAGTTGGTAATGCCAGCTGTCCATTCATGGGGACCCTCAAGCCAATCATTCCAACAAGATTAGGCCACCTCCTCCTTTGCATTGGTGACAGTCTCCAAACACAAGGCTTTTCACTCCAGTGAGAGGATCCCAATCTGTGCTGCCTGCAGTTTGCAAATCAGTGTATACCACATTTCAACTGAGTGAATTTTATTTTTGTGATAAGTATGCAGAAGCGAACATAGATGGGGATGTCCTCTATTCGCTCTGATTGTGAAACAAGCTTTTAAAGTTTTGTAATGTTTCTGGATTCTGTCGAAGCTTCTAGGCTAGATATTTTATTATGTAGCAGAGTGGCTGGTTCATACCTTTTTATCCCAGTGATCAGCCACCCGTAAGTACCTGCTATCATCTTTTAAATCTTTCCAAAGCTATTTCCCTTTCTGCCGGGCATTATGACTGACATTTTTTTTTTTTTTTTTTTTTTTTTTTTTTTTTTTTTTTGTGCGAATAGGTTTTCAGAACATATGTTTTTATCCACAATCCTCATGTTAATAATTTTCCAACTTTCCTCCACACTAGTTGCGCTACAGTTTAGTAAGGGTGCTAGAGGCCTGGCTGTTGTGTGCCCTGCAAAACCTTTTTATCATCCTCTCAAATGATCTTTCACATATTGTTGTTTGCAATCAATCATTTAATAATATATTTGTACGTTGTTTATTATATTAATTAATAGTATGTGTGCAATTTTACTCTGTAGTTGCCATATGTTAAATAAAATCAATAAAAATTTATCACTTTCTTACAAATGGAGTGCCAACACCTTTCACAAACAGGTGTTTAAGACTTTATTCTGTGTGCATAATGAGGTAAACTGTACGTAATGTTTTTAATTTTTTTCTTTACAGATCAATATAGTGATACACAACTGTACTCTACTTCTTTGTTAAATGTGTATCACCAGTCCCACTTTGTTTTCCTGTATTTTGTATCTACAAATAATAAAACCTCTAGGAAATGTAATAACTGTGCTAATATTATTTTACATTAGTTGTGAACTATCATTGGCTGTCTCATTCATTGTTAATTTGGAAACTTTTGGCAAGCATGACTACACAGAGTACTTATTAGTAGAATTCTACCTACTGCAGGAATACTTTGAAATCAAAATAATTATTTGGGACGGTATCTCTATTATATTTAGATTTTACCAATCTTAACATTTGTTGCTGTAAACAACAACCACAGGCTGCTAAGAGTTTTTTTATATAATTTTGAAACTAGTTTTAACCCTGCAGTTGTATGGCAGAACTGTAGTTTTAAAACTGTAGACCACGAACAATTTTAAGAGTTGTGGGAAAGATAACTTCAAGCACGAAACTAGTTGGAGATGACAAAAATAAAAACTCTCAGCATCTTGTGATGGTTATTTACAACAATATGATAATTAGATTAGTTTCTTGACTGCTACATGTGTGTGGATATTGAAATTGGAGGTATATGTGTAATGCCTTAATGCTGCTCTGTGAGGTGACTCCTTTGTCACTTTTTGTAAAAAAATTTTACTGTGTTAGCATGGGTGGCTAGCTAAAGAATATAAAACTAACTTCTTTACAAAAGTACAAACATTTTACAGTTGGATGTATTTGGTGGAAGTATATGGATCAGTTTTACTTCAAATTTTCTGTCATTTTAGCTTATGTGGAAAAATTGATTTATTTTGCTTGTTTGATATTGGCTATTGTTTTCATGTATGCCGTGTTCAATTTGCTCGTATCAGCATCAATTTTACAAAATAAAACAATGAAAACTCCAGGTAGAAATATCAACGATGCACGAAAAGACAGATAGCTACTTACTGTAACGAAGACACGTAAAGTTGCAAACAGGCACCATTAAAAGACACTTACATGAAGCTTTCAGCCACAATCTTCATCAGTAAGAGAGAGACACATGCCATTCACACCCACATCTCCTGCACACACAACTGCCAACTCCAGCATCTTGGCTCGATATGCTGGAGTTGGCAGTTGTGTGTGCACACGACAGGAGGGGGAAAAAATCAGATTTTGTACATTTTTTTTTGTTTCAGATGGAAAAAGTGAAATTCATTATGGTACACATTCACACGAGAACTGAAACGAGACCAGTGCTTCCATCAAGGCATGCCGCTCTAATGTGGCACTTCGAATAATGGCATTGTGATATTCTGGCGTTTCCCAAAGATGGCATGCAGCACAGGGAGAAGGTTTCACATATTTTTAAGGCTATCCCACTGTTTACGAATCAAATGCGGATAGCAGTAATACTGAGGTGTCCAAAACAGTCTTACGTGGGTTCACAGTTGTGGACATTTACACTGCATAAAAAATAATGATGGACTACATAGCACAGACAACCATATTCCCGTATTCCTCTGGTTGGCACATCACTACATTCAACACAGAAAAAAAATGTAGCAAGCACCAGATGTGAGAAGGTGCTTCTGGAGTGGGAGAAGGAAGGGGGGGGGGCGCTGCTGCTGGAATCAGATCTTAAATGAGATGGCACCCAGTTTGCCATTATAAATGCCTGGATCTCAGTGAGGAACTGGACACCATGACACAGCCAACTGCTCTCTTGAAAAATGAGGTTTCTAAAAAGGAACAAAAATTTGAATGCTTTTTTTCCATATTTCAAACCATTTCTTGTAATTTACTGAGCTAGTTTCCATGAGAAAAGGACTGTGTATAGTAATCACTGTTTTTCCCAGCCACATGTGTGATTAAATTTATAGGATTTATTTCTACCACTTGTAAACAGTCTTTTTTCTACAATTTGCATTTATGAACTTTTCTTATAAAGATAATATTGTCACAGAAGAAGCTGAGTAGCACAGTTGTGTGTTCAAAACTCATCTGGACTGTAAAATTTTAATTTCTATATTCGGTTCGAGTACATTCTAGAAGTATCCATAAATGTCAAGAATCATTGTACTGGAATGTTCTCTAGCTGTATATATACTGTATGTGTTCGGGCCGGAGGCAGTTCGCTCCGCCCTCTTGTATGTGCAAGTGCTGAATAAACCTTCATTAAGTGAAGTTAGAGTTTGTTATTCATCTAGTTACACCTTCTTCTACGTGACATTATTCTGGTGGAGACGCTGGGTATTGGAACTTGTGATAGCGCATATTATCAATGACACTCTGGTTCCCATCAGACCACAACAGAGCCATCGTTTACATGGCTAGAAGCCTGAGTTTGAGCCATAGTCAACAGATCGCAATCTATCGGAAACAGAGAAAGAAGAGGATGTTACGATGACAGCAATGCTGTGCCACCACATGAGATATCCTTCCGGGTTCTCTGGTGATGATGGCCAAGATCCAAACAAGTGGCTGAAGGTATATGAGTGTATAGCCAAATTTAACAAAAGCGATGACACCATGTGCTTCGCTAACGTATTTTTCTACTAGGAGGTCACTGCCAAGCAATGGTATGAGAACAATGAGGAGAAGTTCACAAGCTGGGAAGTATTCCAGTCAGAACTGCGCAAGTATTTCGGCGACACACAATTACAGAAGTGCAAGGCTGAAGATAAATCAAAGTGCAGGGCATAGTGTCAGAGAGAAACTACAGCATCTTACATTCAAGACGTCTTGGAGCTGTGTAAAATTGTGGATCCTAGAATGAAGGAGGAAGATAAGGTTGCACATTTCATGAAGGGTGTTGCTGAGGATATGTATCAAGCCCTGCTCCTGAAGGAGGTTTTGACAGCAGACGACTTCATAAAATGGTGCCAGTATATCGAGACAATGCATCAAAAAGAATTACATGCAAGAAGTTTGAACAGCTTCCAAATGTCGTATCGATATCTGTGATGGAGGAAGAAACTGATTTCAAAAGTGTTCTTCATCAGATAGTGAGATAGGAATTTCAGAAAGCACTTGGATTGCTCGGCGAGCAAAAAAACCAGGACGCTTCAAGAGGTCATAAGGGGGGAAGTGGGACAGACATTGAACCCAATCTCTCGTCCTTCATTTTCCTTTAAAAGGGTGAAAAAGTGGAGACCCAGGGAGAGTTACGTTCCTACAATGCCGCATGAGGAACCTGTTTGGGCACCAAGGAAGACTGATGTCAGGAGGACCCAGGATAACCAACCAGTATGTTTCCTCTGTGGACGACCGGGACATGTGGTGCACTATTGTCGAGAAAGGCGGCAGATATTTGATGATGCCCGCGCCAGAAGACAGCAGACTGATCTTAGCTGATGCCAACTCCGGCACAACGAAGATGAACAAGAATATGTGGGTGCAGGACGACGTAGGTCACCATCCCCGCAAGCTAGCCACTGCAGAGGACGCTCTCCAACACGCTGATCAAGGTCTCCATTGCTGGTTAGGAGCTCCAGCCAATCACCTAGCCGCCACAACCTGGAAAACTAGAGAGTGCGACCTTCCTTGGAGGTGACACTGATGAAGAGAAAAATCCTCCGCCATCGATCACTATGAAAATGATAGGAAACTATGTCAATATCCTCATGGATGGCCAACCAGCCCAAGCTCTTGTGGACTCTGGAGCATCATATTCAGTCATTTCGGAGAAGTACTGTCACCAGTTGTAGAAAACATCTGTGCTGAAGGCGGCTAAAGGGAAATGTGTAAAATCTGCAGGAAGATGTATCATTCGTGTGAGTATAGAATTCATCATCTTACAAGAGTGTAGTCATGATGTCATTCTCAGATGGGACTTTTTGAAAGCTTCTCAGGCAATTATAGATTGTGGTCGCTCGGAGATTATACTAGACGAGATGAGATACTATGGACAGGAAGATGTGCATCCGAGTGTGTGGAGACTATGTGTGTTGGATGAAGTGATCATCCCTGCAGTCAGCGCTAGAAAGGTAACTGTCATGTGTCATGCCACACATCAGTCCGTGGATCTTGTAGTGCAATGTAAGAGAAGCATACCACTGACAAATAACGTGGTCATCCCAGCCTCTGTCGTCTCATTTAAGAATGGATTCGGTGAATTGTGGATAGTGAACTGTCATCGAGAACCGCAGATCCTTCCAAGACGTATGTGTGTAGCAAACGCTGAGCCCTTAATTGAAGAACAGCTGAGAGTCATAGAAACCTCCCATGCTGAGTCTGTGGGCGAAACTAGTGCTTCCACGACAAGGCAAGATCTTCTAGCTCGACTATCACCAGATCTCACTAAGGAACAACAGAAGAAGCTACTTGCCATTCTTCAAGATATATCTGAATGGTTCAATCCACAGGTGAAGAGCAAATTAGACAAATCGATGGTGAAGCACCAGATTAGCACTGGAGACCACCAACCAACAAGCCAGAGAACATACTGTGTGTCAGCAACGGAATGTTAAATAATTCACGACCAGGTAGAGAAAATGATGAAGAATGACATCATTCAGCCTTCGCAGAGCCCATGGTCATCACCAGTGGTTCTCGTCAGGAGAAAGGATGGCAGTTGGCGCTTTTGTGTTGATTACAGGAAGCTTAATATGATAACTGAAAAAGACATTTACCCTCTTCCACGAATTGATGATACACTAGATTGTCTGAAGGGGGCTAAGTTTTTCTCAATCATGGACATGTACTCAGGATACTGGCAAATCGAAGTAGATGAGGCTGATCACGAGAAAACTACATTAATCACCCCTGAGGGCCTGTATGAGTTTAAGATAATGCTGTTTCGTTTGTGTAATGCACCAGTATCTTTTGAACAAATGATGGATAATCTACGTCACCTGAAGTGGACGATGAGTCTTTGTTATTTATATAACATTATAGTGTTCTCAGAGACATTTGATGAACATATAAAAAGATTGAGAGCCGTTCTTAAGTGTCTCCAACAAGGCAGATTCAAACTTAATCCAAGAAAGTGTCTCTCTGGAGCAAAATAAATCAAAATACTTGAACACCTTGTGTCAAACAAAGATGTGTGGCCAGACCCAGAAAAGGTGAGATCTATAACAGAATTTCCTATTCCTAAAATTAATAGAGATGTGAGAAGCTTCCTCGGATTATGTTCTTATTACCGTCCTTTTATCAAAGACTTTTGTATCAAAGCCAGGCCACTCCAAGAGTTGTTAAAAGCCAATGCTAAAAAGCTCTCACAACTGACCCTGTACTTGGTCTGTATGGTGAGAGAACACCTACAGAACTACACACAGATGCCAGTAGGTATGGGATCGGTGCTGTTCTGGTGCAAATTTCGGATAGAAAAGAGAAGGTTACAGCCAATGCTTCTAGGACACTTACAAAAGCCGAGAGGAATTACTCAACTGCAGAAAGAGAATTTCTTGCTGTGATCTGGGCCATGTGCAAATTTCGACAGTATCTCTATGGAAAGCCATTCACAGTTGTTACAGACCATCATTCACTCTGTTGGTTGACAGCTCGTAAGGATCCTACAGGATGATTTGCCAGGTGGGCACTACGTCTTCAAGAATATGACATTACTATAGTGTACAAAAGTGGAAGAAAACACGAAGATGCAGACTGTCTCTCAAGAAACCCTATGCAAGACCACCAAGACTTTGATGAAGATAGTGACTGTCTCGCTACACTCCAGGATCTCTCTGCTGAGCAGAAGAAGGACGCCGAGATATCTCAAATTATGCTTGCCTTAAATTGGTCAGAGGATTTGAAAGGACAGTTTAAGGTCATTAATGGATTACTTTGCAAGAAAAACTTTGATCTGTTTGGAAAGAGGTGGCTACCAGTGATTCCTAAACACATGCACTTACATGTTCTACAGAAATTCCATGACATACCTGAAGCCGGACATTTAGGATTTATTAAGACATATGATAGAATCTGCAAGAGATTTTTCTGGCCAGGTGTATTTAGGAGTGTCATCACTATGTGTCGCACTGTTGAGAGTGCCAGAGGAGAAAGGCAGTTCCTCAGAAACCACCTGGCCAACTCATACCAATTCCACCGGTCAAAACGCCTTTCCAGCGTGTTGGGATTGACCTCCTCGGATAATTTCCAACATCTGCTAGTGGCAATACATGGATTATTGTTTGCACTGATTATCTGACACGCTATACCACTACAAAAACCGTGAAAACAGCCAAAGCATCCGAGGTAGCCAAATTCATCGTGGAAAACATTGTTAAAATACGGTGCCCCAAGGTTGTTAATTACGGATTGAGGGAAAGTTTTTCAATCGAATCTTGTAATAGAGATAAACTGTCGGTGCAACATTACTCATCACATGACAACTGCCTACCATCCACAAACTAATGGGCTTACTGAACGCCTTAATAAGACCTTGACCAAAATGCTATCAATGTTGAGCACAGCAACTGGGATGAGGTGCTACCTTTCATGCCATTTGCCTACAACACCGCCAAACAAGACACCACAGGATTTATGCCCTTTTTCCTGGTGCATGGGTGGGAGACAACTATGACGATGGACACTGTGTTTCCGTTACATCCTGATGATGTGGACGACGACTACATTGGCCAGGTGTTAAGCAGAGCTGAGGAAGCTCGGCAGTTAGCTCGATTCCACACGCTGCAGGCTCAAGGAAATGATCGCCGAAGGTATGATGCGAGCCACCACCCTGTTGTCTACCAGCCTGGTGACCTCATCTGGATCTTCACTCCTGTTTGGAAGGTTGGTCTCCGGGAGAAACTCCTCAGGCGCTACTTTGGACCTTTTAAGGCTATAAGACAGTTGTCTGATGTTACTTATGAAGTTGAAGATTTCAATTCCGACACAGGATGACGAAAGACCAGGGATACGGTCCACGTCCTTCGAATGGAGCCCTATAAGGATCTTGCAACCCAGGGTAAATTCAAAGCTCCAGTGACAAGCAACAAGCGGAAAGGTGATGAAGAGCATAGTGGCAAAAGAAGTTGTAAGAAGATCACCGCCAGGGCAAGCACCAGTCATCGGGAGTCGGAATACTTAGGACCAATGACTCGTTCCCAGACTAGGATGACGTAACACGCCGTTCTCTTAAGGAAGGAGCAATGTCGCAGAAGAAGCTGAGTACCACAGTGGTGTAGTGGTTATGATACTAAACTGTGGCATGGAGGGTAGTGAGTACAAAACACATCTGGACTGCAAAATTTTAATTTCTATATTCGGTTCGAGTACATTCTAGAAGTATCCACAAATGTCAAGAATCGTTGTACTGGAGTGTTCTGTAAATGTGTGTTCAGGCCAATGGCAGTTTGCTCCACCCTCTTGTATGTGCAAGTGCTGAATAAACCTTTGTTAAGTGAATTAGTGTTTGTTATTCATCTAGTTACACCTTCTTCTACATGACATTATTCTGGTAGAGATGCTGGCCTTAAATGCCACAGACCAAAGAAATTCAGGAAATTAACCCATAGTCAAGCTAAATATTTCACAAGCTATGAATCTGATTACGTATTCATGGAGGGAAGAAACTGCTGAAACTATCAAAAACTGTTTCAAGAAAGGAGGATTTCATGAGATCAAGATGGTTGCTTCAATGAAAGAAGCTGGATGTGAGTTACAGGGGTTCCCTGAATTAGTAGGCAATAATTGTCACTTTAGAGGACTTTGTGACTATAGATGATAATGTGGCAACCATAGGAGTGCTGAATGTTGAGGATTTACTGCTGAGAAAAACACAGAATATCGAAGTGCAAATGAAAGTAATAATGAGATAGATGACCCTGTGCCTTCATAAACTATAGCAGCTGAAACATTCTGGTGGTTTATTATGGTCCATAAGTTTGAGAACACAACAATAGCTCAACTTTCTCAATTGAGGACTTCGGTGAACTATGGGCGTAAGTATGAAAAATGCATTTCTGGTAAAAGTGAGTTGAAGATTTGCGTATTTATATCTTATTGAAAAACAATGCTATTTCAATGACATAATAATTCTGTCTTATACCATACTTTTAATATATATAGAATCATTGCTTACAACTGAAGATATTTCTTCTACTTGTGATATATTATCCAAAACATAATGAGCAGTTTACACCCTTTTTCCGTCAAATTATGATACCTCTACAAAATATCATTAAAACTGAGTTGAAATATTGCTTTTATTTATTTTTTACCCAGTTAAGCTGCACATTAAGAAAAATTATATGTTCATGACCATTATAGTTCATGTTCCTGTTCAGGATCAAAAGCTTCCTCACTGTTTACTCTCTCCAGAAGTTCTTCATACCAACCTGTTACTGTATTAGGAAGGAAGCGCAACAGGACTTTGAAAATTTCCCTCAACTTTGCTGTTACAGTTGGTTTCTCTATTAATGACAAAAATGAAATATCTTCAGAGAGTCTTGTTGATTTCTTAATGAACTTAAAGGGTATAAAGATCTTAAAATACGATTCAGAAGCTCCGATTGTGCCACCACTGCCAAAGTGCATCCTCACAAATGACTGCAACTGGAAAGGAAATTTCCCTGTGGCTTTGATAAGAAGTAGTCCATTAAAGTTTTCTTCCAATCATTATTAAGCTGACTTCCGTTAATGAGTTGAAATGGCTCTGGTTTCTCTCTGCATTGTTTAAAGACTGGGACATATTCTTCCTTTGAATGTACGATTTCCCTCTTCTTCAACTTGTTTTCCATACGTGCCAAAAATCTGTTCACACTGACTATTTGAATGGCCACGTACTGGGAAGATGTGTGATACTCGTATTCGAAGTGTTTTTGCTAGCCATGGGCAAAAAGCGATCATAACAAAGTTTTTGTTTTGCCCTCCTGCAGCACCAGAAAATATATACCGGTATATATCCCAGATATCCTTGAAGTCTTCAAGCTTCTTGAATATAGAGTCATGGAGGAATGAGCAAACGGAGTTTGGTACCTTTGAACTCCATAAAATAGTAAAAAGCCCTTTAAGTATCATTATGACAGTGTACATCAAGAACATACATCCAGAGGAGTCGTTTATATAAGGGTCACTCCAAAAGAAATGCACACTATTTTTTTTTTAAATCCATCTTTTATTCTACATGTTTGAAAGTTTTACAGTGTGTAGATATATCCTTTAGGAACAATATTGTCATTTCTCCACATAATTTCCATCCCCCTCAACTGCCTTACACCACCTTGGAACCAGTGCCTGTATACCCGCACGGTAAAATTCTGGACCAACCTGTTGGAGCCACTGTTTGGCAGCGAGCACAAGGGAGTCATCATCTTCAAGCCTTGTTCCACGAAGAGAGTCTTTCAGTTTCCCAAAGAGAAGACAGTCACATGGAGCCAGGTCAGGACTGTAAGGCGGGTATTTCAGTGCTGCCCATCCGAGTTTTGTGATCGCTTCCATGGTTTTTTGACTTACAGGTGGCCGTGCATTGTCATGCAACAGCAACACATCCTGCTTTTGCCAGTGTGGTTGAACACGACTCAGTCGAGCTTGAAGTTTCTTCAGTGTCGTCACATATGCATCAGAATTTATGGTTGTTCCACTTGGCATGATGTCCACAAGCAAGAGTCCTTCAGAATCGAAAAACACCGTAGCCATAACTTTTCCAGCAGAAGGTGTGGTTTTGAATTTTTTTTCTTAGGTGAATTTGCAGGATGCCACTCCATTGATTGCCTCTTCATCTCTGGTGAAAAATGATGGAGCCATGTTTCATCATCATGTCACAATTCTTCCAAGAAATCTGTATTTTTACAAAAATAGCGTGCATTTCTTTTGGAGTGACCCTCGTAAAGCTGAGCATTCACCACCAGTTTTGGTACAGGAAAGTTCTGTGCGTAATCAAATTCTAAGCACAGTGTACTGTCATCTGATTCACAAACATGCAACAAGCTGCTTTTTTCTGCATAGTAGGCCTCAACAGAGTTTTTGTGCAGCTCTAATCTGCATTTGAGCTCCTTGTTTTCTTCACATTTAAGCCTTGTAGTAGTATCAGAACAAAAGTCACAAATGTCTGACCTATGTTGTCTGAATGCAAAGTTCAATGTTCTGAAGAACTTGTAATATGCATGATACTTCATATTAACATGACTACCTTATTTTGCCCAGTAGTACTCTTTAAAGAGAGTGAATAATATCCTGATATTTAAATTTGTGTTCTCAAAACGCAACTTGCTTGATTTTGATGCTGCATAATGTTTTTTTGTGTGAGGAATTGTTACTAAATGCTCCTTAATACACTCACAAATCTCCTTACCCATTATATGGGGTGTATTTTCATGCGTACCCCTTCTATCTTCAAGGCTGTCACCTCGCAGAACCTTCCTCTGCACAGTTCTTAAGCGCTTTTCACAAATGTTCAGCACACGAAGGGGCAAATTTCTCCAGATAGGCACTTTACAACCTTGGACAGAAAATGAATACACCCATACATTTTCTCTGTTCTTAGTTTTGGGAATCATCTTTATTTCTTTAACATCATTTCTATCCCCGCTCCTGAGATAAATGCATCCTATTGAGATTTATCGCCACAATGATCAAGGAGATTGAATATTGTTTCTTGGATCTGGTATGTCACTATTGTATTACACTCTTTTGGACAAAATCGATCTACAGACTTAAATTTTTTTTGTGCCCACGATCATTCCTGTTTTGTTTCTATAACTTTCCCCACTGTTTCTTCTCTTCTTTTTCTCTGTAAAGTCATTTTCCGATTCATTACCACTCACTTCAGTCAACATATCACACAAATCAACACACAACACAGCTCACAGTTGAAACACAATCTGTACGTGGTAAAAAAGGTGTCAACTACCAGTCATCCACTGCCTTTTCAAGGTGACTGCTTAGCCTAAACGAAAGATATCGATCTGAAATTTTCAGGGCGGGTAACTCAAATGTGGAGGAATCAATTTAGCCAATTACGCCCATAGTCCATCACAGTCCTCAATTGTTCTCATCCAGTCCAGAAGAAATAGGAAGCAAACTTACTTGCTTGACTACTACAAATAAATCCTGGGTACACGATGTTAAAGTTATGTCAATTCACAGATTTTTGTGAAAATTTGATTAAAGTTGCATTCTACAGTTTAATTATGTAACAATTTTTTTTGCAGCTAATTCTTTAATTTGTATCATTTACTGTGTTTTTCTGTAATATAGCCTCAGCAAAATTCAACTTGAGTTTTATAATTATCAGTCGGAAGTCTTCCTCTATGTGGCGTTCAGAATTCGTTGTCCCTTAAAAATCGTTATATAGAGGTTTCACTATACAGGAAAGACGGTCATCTCGAAGACCAAAATGCAGGTTAGTGGCTAAGACAGCATAAATGAGGAAGGTGGAAAATGGAAGTGTGTGTGAGCTGGAACATATAACTGAAATGCTTCACTTGGCATTAACATCGATTGCTGATGAATTGTTCCCAGCAAACATCAGCCAAATTTGTTGTTGATTTGTGCAGTATGTTAGTTTTCTTAGGAACCTGCTGTGACAGCTGTTTGTTCATTTCGAGGTAAATGAATAAAATCAGTATTGAACAGTTGTGTATTTTGAGAGATGGATCTGCAGTTATGACAATGAGTGATATATCACAGGGACATTTTCCATGTGCACAATGCAGAAATTTGTGCTTGACTTCAACTGCTGCTTCACGGCCTGTGCCATTTTGATTCTTCCCATCAACACCAAGTTTCCTGAGTTGCGCAGGTGGAAACTGTTTCTGTTATTCCCTTGGTCTCAACTTTCAGTAGAACCTGTCCCAAATCCTGCCTCTACCCCTTTCTCTGTTCTCACTCCAGTCTCTGCCAGATGCTTTTTCTCTCTATAGCACACCTGCACAGTCTGTTCCCTCTTCTCTCCTTTTGCCCCTGCAGCATGGTTTCCTAATGCTGCACCTAGCAGCTGACCATGCTGTACCCGCGACGTTTCTGCACATTCTCACAGGAAGTACTACAGGATATTCCCCTCTCCTATTCTGCTACCCCCACACCATATCACCATCCACTATAATCTGGCTGTGGAGGGAGTGGCCAAGTGTGAGTGTTTCTGTCCGCATCCAATGAAGGATTTACCTCAATAGTTGGTAAAATTATGCGATCTTCCATTGTGCATGTCTGCCTCTGTCTTTTCTATGTGATGAGTAGCAATCTGTCTTATTTCATATAGCTGAAATGTTACTTAGAACAACGCACAGAAAATTTATTGTTAACGATGGAATACAGGCTGCTGGCACTGGTTTCGAACAACAAATTGTTAGATAATGCCAAAAAACTACTACTAGTCATGTGACATGTTGGAATCATATATGGGGTAAAAAATTTATTAACTTGGGAAAGTAGCTTACCTTAAAATAATGCTGGTTTTCTTTAAAGTGTAGTCACAACTGAAAATTTGTGGTTACATAAGAAAAACTGCTTTGTAAGTCTTCTGTCTGAACCAGTCGTGCTAATCCTTACAGGTAAGAATACAGATGGTGATCTTCACAGATGCACATATAATTAGCAAAACTCACCATGGAAACTCACACATCCGGGTTGTGTGCTGTTGGTTGCAATAGCCTTAAGATAGGAATGGTATTATTGTGTGCACCCAATCTTTTGCACTGTTTGCTGCTGCTGATGATGTTTGTGTGTTTTAAAGACTAAGCACCTGGGTCATCAGTCCCTCCTTATCATGAGAGAAACACGTAAAAAAGTAAAAACTGAAAAAAAGTGGGGACTTGGCTGCTCAAACTGTATAAGCAAGTAAATGAGTTTAAAAGGGTGCAACAACAATTGTATAGGCCTGGAAAGAGGCCTGCCACACCTTAGTGGAACCTTTAATTGCTCTCAACTTGCTTTGGGTCACAGTAGCCTGCCATTCTAGTGCCCAGAGCCTCAAAACACTGCATCAAAGTTGTAATCGTAAGTCTGTGCCGTGTATACCGCGTTACATTGAGCTCCTGTAGTCCCACCTTTAGCTAGATGGTCAGCGAGTTCATTTCCTGGAACGTCTACGTCTGTGTGTGGCGTCACAGCTTTCTATGTCGGAATGACCAGCAACAAACTGTCTATTCGCATGAATGGACACAGGCAGACATTGTTTGTTGGTAATGAGGATCACCCTGTGGCTAAACATGCCTTGGTGCACGGCCAGCACATCTTGGCATAGTGTTACTCCATCCGGGTTATCTGGATACTTCCCACTAACACCAACCTGTCAGAACCCCGGAGATGGGAACCTGCCCTTCAGTATATCCTCTCTTCCCGTTACCCACCAGGCCTCAACCTCCGCAAATTTCAAGTTGCCGCCGCTCATACCTCACCTGTCATTCAACAACATCTTCCGCCTCGACTGACATCTCTGCCCAAACTCTTTGCCTTTACAAATGTCTGCTTGTGTCTGTATATGTGCGGATGGATGTGTGTGTGTGTGTGTATACCTGTCCTTTTTCCACCTGAGGTAAGTCTTTCCGCTCCCGGCATTGGAATGACTCCTTACCCTCTCCCTTAAAACCCACATCCTTTCATCTTTCCCTCTTTCCTGACGAAGCAACCGTTGGTTGCGAAAGCTTGAATTTTGTGTGTGTGTTTGTGTGTCTATCAACATGCCGACACTTTCGTTTAGTAAGTTACATCATCTTTATTTTTAGTCATACGAATAATTGATAGACCAATGTGCACTGGATATTAGGCGCTTTGTGAAACGAGGTTTTTTCCCCCTCAAGAACATGTATTTGGTGCCAATTACAGATTAAGTAGTCATTAAATGACTGAGTTTAATCGAATGACGAAAGTAGCCATTACTGTTCCTTTGAAGGAGCATTGGAGTCAGGTCTAAGAAAATGGTGAATGGAAAAGGTGGGTTTAATTACTTCCCTACCAAGTTGTGGTTCACCTCACTGTGGAATCCATCACCTGTGTGCATGGGCTCAACCGCTGCAGAACTGGGGAGTGGAACATCCAAAGCCTCAGAAAGCAGCTATCTTTCCACTTATCCTTCAGGGACTTCGATTTCTGTGAAGATTTCCCCATTTTATCTTCTGGGAGAGAAGAGGACCATACTTTTCTTCAAGTCCCAACCTGTGACTGCTGGTCCTTGTCTTGAGACAGGACCAACTTGACAGGTTCCCTCATCTCTAACACCAGAGGATGACTTGGCATCTCTGGCAGCACCGATGGCGTGGGAACCACCGATGGTATAGCAGTAAGGGATGATGGAGCTGATGTTACCTCCATCAACTGTGGGGATGGTTCTGGAATGCAACCAGGGCCAGGAGCTGTTGTGTGAGACCTTGTTATCATGGGAGGTGTGGATTGTGATACAAAACACACAAAATTGGAAACCATATTACTTGGAAGAAGTCCTTCAAACTTTTCCTCTTGTAACACTGAGCATTGCGGTGAATGAGGAGGGTGCACTTCCGGACAGCTGATACATTGAGGGGGTTCGTTACAAGTGCTGCTCATCCAAAAGCCCTACAACAGCCTCATTAGAACAGCATGAGGACATTCATCTGAACCTTTGGCACCTAAAACATCTCACTGGAGGAGAAACGTAAGGTGTGACATCACACCTATAAACCATGACCTTAACCTTCTCAGGTAAAATGTTGTCTAAGGCTAGAATAAAAGTTCCATTGTTCATTCTATTATCCATGGGTCCCTTCTGGATGCGGCGAACAAAAAGGACTCGCTCTTCATCAGTTTGTAGCATTAGGTGCTGATGGAAGACAACACCTTGAATTCTACTGAGCTTTTTATGAGGAGAAATGACGAATAGTATATCTCTTAACTTGACACAGGCCTGAAGTACCCACAATTGGTTGGAATGTGATATTTTGATCAGCAAGGCTCCATTTCACATTTTTTCTATTGCCGCAACCTCCCCAAACTGATCTTCAATATTTTCAATGAAGAACATTGGCTTCGTTGAAGCAAGAGCGTCACCGTCAGTGCTGCAACAAACCAAGAACTCAGAAAACTATTCACTGCCATTTCTCCTTGCCTGGCTCTCGTCTTGAGATGTGGTCAGTGATGGAAATGCTTTAGGATTCTAAACTTCTGTATCACTTTTCCTGTGTTGACAACACCACCATTAAATTTGATCTGTTTCACTGCGGATCATCTGCCCCAATGCCCTTCACTCCAATCGGAGGCTCCATCCGTGAGCACCACCCCACCAAGGCAAAGGCCACCTGGCACAGTGGCCTATGCTCAGGGACCCAGTACCTCGAAGTGGACTTGGCTTTCAACGGAAGGTCACAGCTAATGCTCAGCAGTGCAATCCCTGCATTGTTAGGAGGCTACCACCAGGAGGGTACATGATGATCCCACCATGATGGACTGGCTACCGCACTGTATTTTGGGTGCAAGGTAGGTCTGCTTGATTGGTAGGTGCAAAAGATAACAATGCACAGCGAAGAGATAGTGCACAACAGTACAGCGTCCTTCCCCAAATGTCCTGCACTTCAATGAAATTTGGAAAGGGGAGGTCAAACGCAGCAGGGGGACCAAAATTTGAAAAGCCAAAAAACGTGAGTGAAAAATCGTTAAAAAAGTGAGAAGAGTGAAAACCTTCAATAGTCCAAAGAGGAGTCACAAGACCGAGGTAAAAAACTTGACCCAACAAAAAGACTTATTAGTTGCCTCTTACGACAGGCAAGGAAGCATAGCAGGTCTGTTCTAGCCCCAACACTGCACAGGGATGCACTGCTTGCTGTCTGTAGATCCAGTAGCACTATAAACATGATTCGTGATCATGCGAACACGATGAATGAAAATGGCATCACACCCACTATACTATTACCTACTTTACATTATTATCCTTGTCATCCAGATGTAGAATCTTAAGAACATATTCTGAGCTAAAACATAATGATGTATCTCAAACGGCACAACCTCCTCCATGACAACCAGTATGGATTTCATAAACATAGACCATGTGAAATCCAACTTGCACTTTTCTCATGACATCCTGAAAGCCATGAATCAAGGCAGTCAGTCAGATGCAGTATTTTTCGGTTCCCAAAAAGCATTGGACTCAGTACCACACCTACACTTACTCGGAGGTTATGTTAATAGTACCCTCAGACTTTTCACAGATGATTCAGTTATCTACAAGGAAATGTAGTCTGAAGATATACAAACATTCTATCAGATCTTGATAAGACTAAGTGGTACAATGATCGGCAGCTTGCTTTAAATGTCCAAAAACGTAAAATTGTCCACTTCACACAAAACAAAATATCCTAAGACTATAATATTAGTAACAGATGGAATTTGTAAACTCATACAAATACTTGGGTTTAACACTTTTAGTGGGGACATTAAGAGGAATGGCCACATAGGTTGTCGTCGGTAAAGCATCCAACAGGCTTCCTTTTATTGGTAAAATACTACGGAAATGCAGTCAGTCTACAAGCGACATTGCTTACAAATAACTTGTGTGACCTATTCTAGAATACTGTTCAAGTATATGGGACCTATACTAAATTAGACTGGCACAGGATATTGAATGTGTACAAAGCAGGGCAACATGAGTAATTGATCCATGTGAGAGTGTCACTGAGATGCTGAAAGTACTGAACTGGCAGACACTAAGATAGACTGAAACTAGCCCGAGAAAGTCTACTAACAAGTTTCAAGAACTGGCTTTAAATGGTGACTAGGAATATACTACACCACACTAAATATCGTTCCCATAGGGTTTGTGAGGATAAGATTGTATCAAGTACAGTGCACACACAGGCATACACAAAGTCATTCTTCCTGCATTCCATACATGAATGGAATGGGATAAAGCCCTGATAAACACTGCAGTGACAATACCCTATGCCACACAATTTGCAGAGTATATGTGTAGATTACTGTTAATAATTATTTCTTCGCCAAAACTGAAGTCCTGGTATTGTTGCCACTTTACTGAACAAATGGTTACGAAAATGTTACTTAACTGTCTCTTTCAATGATGACTACCAATGTAAATTTGGTCCAACATTACTGATGTCTTCATTCCGGCCTGCAGGGAAGGTGCTCTCATCTGTAAACTGTACAATCAATGCCAAATGCATTTACTTGTAGGATTTGTGCCCTCTTGTTTACAAATTTGAAGTTGTTCCGTTTGCCATTTTTCAATCTCAAATGCTTAACATAACGAGGGTTGTCGCAAGTTTCCCCACGTGAAATTCCGATTTCCAGACAAGTTTTAGCATTTTTCCCTGACAAATTTTGTGATCTCGAGGGTAAGTAAAGACATAAGTTGAGAAAAAAATGTAAGGACTTCTGCGTTTCTCCCCATGTTAGCAAAAATCTTAAATACTAACAACAACATCTACTGTAATGAACTGTTTATTTATTTATTTTTTTAAATGGAAGAGGCAAACCAAATGGTATGTGTGTTTTATTAAGACCACTGTTACTATTTTATTTCAATAAAATGAAACAAATATGGTGACAAAAACAAGCATTTCCTTGGAGTCACAAGACAGATCTAAAATATCTTCACTGATTTCAGAAATAACCTCAGAAAAAAAGTATGCCTCTTGACACAAATGTATAAGGCAGGGTAAAGTTGTGTAAACCACCACTACAGGTGACTGCCAATAAAATTTTGGTTCTACTATGTTCGTTATTGCTGGTTATTATCCACTGTGTTATGTCTACTATTTTACAAGTATTGTGTGATTCTTCTTTTGAGAAATCTATGAGAATATAGTGCACAAACCACCAGAGACTGCCAAAATTTTCTTCTTCTTATCGTACATATTTTCTAATATATAAACTGCTTTTGAAGAGTCAAAATGTACTACTATAAATAAAATGTCTATAAAATATTGTACTGTACTTGGGGGGAGTCGAAATTCCTGAAATCCATCGCTTGAGGCATCTGGCCTGCCAAGGAGCACCTCAGTCCTGTGTCCATGGGTGAACAATGAAAATCCGTTGCTTTATGCCGCACACAGACAGACCCGGCCTGTAGGCAGATCTGTGACTAGATCTGATAGACAGGGCCTGGATTAGTGGGAAACAATATGCTTCAGATCGGCAGGCCCAATCCATTAGAGGTACCTGCAGAAATGCCCTGCGATTTTCGCCTATTATGGAAATCCACTAGCGTGGCCAGCTATTCCTGTGTCACTGGCACCATGTTGTCGAAATGAGACTGCAGTGATCAATCCATGCAACAGATAACTTGCACAAATACTCTTGAGCATCAATACTAATGAGAATAGGTAGCAACTCACCATAAAGATGATTATCGAGCTGCAAGCAGGAGTGTAGAAAAGACAATCACACTCTCACAACTAAATTTTCAGCCTTAACCTTTGTCAGGAAATGAGAGCACACACACATTCACTCAGACACAACTATCTCTGAGAATCAGATCCAAATAAACCACTCCTCACGCCTCCCTGCCTCTCACTGCTAGGCTACTGGTAAGAAGTGGTGGCAGCACTGACTGGAAGATAAGGGGAGTGGTTGGAAGGGGAGAAACAGAAAGAATGAGGGAGTGTGGAAGTGGCACACTTTCTCAGCTGCGCCCAGCCGGTGACAGTGCAAGACATCTCAGTAAACAAATCATTTCATCTATTGAGACAAAACCAAGATTTTCCCTTTTTTCCAAATTCCCCTGACATGTTTGAAATTTCCCAATTTCCAGGACTTGTGGCAACCTTGATAATTCTGAACATAGTTTGGGTGTACCGCACAGACAAAAAGGGTTAAACACTTGAGGAAGATATTAAATTTGCTGAGGGTGTACTTATCAACAGAGCATGCTTTCAAAATGTTAGTGAAGAAAATTACATAATGGGCATGTGTACTTTATCTGCTTGTGTATGATACTAAGTAATCTATCAACAAAAGAAATTTTTGAAAATATACCTTGCGACAGCTGGCAATGATTTGCTATTGCTAAATATGTATGGGAAATGGATATACATCCTAATCTCCTTCTACGCCCCCCTTCTCTGACCGTTGCCTCCTACCCCCTATCTCTGCTCATTACCTCTGCCCTATATCTATCCAACTTCTCTGCCGCCCCCCCCCCCCCATCCCAATTTCCTCTTCTCCCCACTCTCTGACAAAGATTTGTTTATTGCCAACGGAAGTCACGTACAATGAATGGGCAAGTCAAAATTCATATGACAACCTCCCTTAATGCTGCACCTTTGAGAACAATAGCTTCAGTGACACTATTTCACACCGCTTTAATCTGCAAACGGCAGAATTACAAAGTTTTGGACGATTCATATTTTGCAGAAGTATTATCATCATAAGCCGCTAAGCCATAAATACAATTTTCCTGTTTTATATTAAAAGCGACTGTGACGAAGAAAGTAAACAGTACACAGTTATGTATAAAGTTTTTGTTTAAAATTGTATGTAAGGAGACAGAATATGTATGACAAACAATTTGTCTAATATTTAAACACCACACAATTGCAGTTAAAACCGACTGCGGGAAAGATAATGAAACCACACATTTTCACAGTATAGCACAGCACAAATTTTTTTTTCCTCTCAGTTTATTTTAACACAAAGCCTGTACATTGTAGTTTAAAAAAATATACAGCCTCTGTCTGAATATTTATCACAGTATTGTGAAAAAATTAGAACCACAATGGCCAAGAACTTTTCTAACAAGGATTCCCCTGTTGTATTATAAGCATATATATGTACATTTATATACCGTGTATATTAAAAATATATAGCGTAAGTCTACCCAAATGTTTATTATAGAACCACATCAAAGTTTTAATTAAACTGGGTACGAAGCTTTCGAGATTTTTCACAACGATGTTAAACAGTGACTTGCCTTTCTATAGTGGTATACATTTTATATATTTCTTCATTTACCATGTCTATAAAAAATATGCATTCTATCCATCTAAAATTTTTAAGTATATTGATCATGAAACTTTTTTTATTACAAAAGTGCGGTCTATGACCGACTGGGCGTTTATTGGAGTATCGTAAAAATTTTAAGTAAATCTGTCAAGAACTGCTCTATATTTTTACTATTTTGGTAACAACATTAGGAAATGACTCATCGTTATATGGTGGTATAGATTAGATAGATCAAGTCTACTCACCATGGCTTGGCAGGAGGAAATACACAAAATTTATGAAAATGTGCAAGCTTTCAGAGCCAGTGGCTCCTTTTAGCAGAAGGATAGAAGGGAAAGGAATGGGATAAAGGAACAGGACTGGCAAGGTAAGGAAATTGGGAGATTTACAAAAAAGTCACTCAGAACCCTGGATCAGGGGAGACTTACCAGACAGGATGAGAAGGCAGAACTTATGGTATCTCCTCACTCAGGGTTCTGGGAGACTTTTCAAGAATTCTCTCAATTTTCTAAACCTCACCAGTCACCTTTTCCCTTCAATCCTTCTGTCAGTAGGACCCAATAGCTCCTAAAGCTTGCACATTTCCCTAACTTTTGTGTCCTATTTCTCCTGCTGTCACTTTACTATATAATATTGTTTATCTGACTGCAATCCCCATTTAAATTTTACAAAGAAAAGTAATTGTGAATCCCTACCAGCTTAAAAGAAAATTATAAACCGACCCCATTAACCACTTTTTCAACAAATTATCTTGATATCCTTATTGAAGGTCGATAAGTTCCATTAGGTAAATGGGAAGTGTCAGTGATAGTTGTTAAGCTGCATGACAAGGAGTAATGCACTGTGAATAGACTGAGCATTTATAGAAGTAGGTTGTTTGAAAAGTATCATTCTAATCAAGTTAATAACTGAGCTACTATTAGAAGCTACCTAGTAGTTATTCAAAATATCTGAAGAGGCAACAGTTTTTCTCAAAGTAGAGGCCTGCTTTCTAACTTTATTAAATTTAGCTGGTATAAATTTGCATAGCATATAGTACAATGGCAATATCTTACTGTAAGTACAGTACACAGTGTCAGTATGAGGCATGTTTGGAAAGTAAGTGTACTGGACTTTAATATTTTTTTTTAGAAAAAGTGTATTTGGAAAAAAAAATTACGGGGTACTGCTGATACACTTGTTAATTATTTTTCTACATAACTGCCATCCTGTTCAGTACATGTAGCGAGCCACGGCACAAGATTCTTTATACCCTCCTTGAAGAAGTCTCCCACGAGCTGTTTCCACCACTTCAGAACCTCTTTCTGCACCTGCTTGTCGGTTGAAAACTTAATTCCGCTTGTATGCCTTCAAGAAGGTGAAAAGATGATATTCTGAAGAAGCTAAGTCACAGAAATTTGGGGACGATTCAAAACATCCCAACCAATTAAGTCCAAGAGCGCCTTGTGGCTAAGGCTGCATGAGGGTAGGCATTGTTGTGCAACAAGCTCACTCCTCTAGTGGCATGCCCCTCCTTTTGTTTTGAATGTTCCTTTTGAGCTTTTTTAGCATCTTGGTATCGCTGTAAACAGACAGTCCCCCCCCCCCCCCCCCAGGGCAAAAATTTGACCAAAATGATGCCTTTCTGGTCCCAAAACACTGAGGCATTGTTTTTTGTCCAAAATTATGATTTTCAATTTTTTTGGCAGATGTGGATTTAGTGTGGCACTGTTGTGATAACTGTCTTCCTGTCCGTGGCGTGTAATGAGCCCCACAAGTTTCATTTTGTAACAAAGCAGGTGGATTGCCCAATTTATCTCATGCTGCTCTAGTCATCTGTTTTGGGACCCATCTTGAGCACAGTTTCCAGTATCTCATGTAAGAGAGATCTGGAGAGTTGTGGAAACATGGCAGAAATTTCACCCACTGACAATTAGTAGTCTTCACAAACAGCATCCTTTATTTTTTTTGTACCAACTCCTTAAAAATGGAAAGTCTTCCACTCCTCTGTTCATCATGGCTGTTTGTTCAGCCTCCACTAAATTCCCTACAAGAATTAAACACCCTTGTCCTGTTCACAACACTTTCACTGTAAACCATTAAGATTTGGGAAAAAATTCAGTAGGTGTTGTTCCTTCCACGAGTAGGGAGCTGATCACAGCACATGGTGGGATCTGTTACAGAAATTTTTCACGCAACTGGACATGACACGAGTTTAAATACTACTGTGTTCCTGCGATGTTCGCTCTGGTCAGGCATCCCTTCTAACACGCATTATTGCAAACTCTTAAAAAATAACACCCACAGCCTGATATGCTCACAGTACACTTACTTTCTGAACATTCCTTGTATATGATCTCTCTGTTTTTGTTAATGTATACTTTGACTTGTTCCATATCCCTGAAGATCATCTTCCTTGAAGTGATCTACAGAACGCGAGCAAACAGATGCAAACTGATTTTGTTAATACAGTATGGAAACTATTCTACACTCAGTCGGCAATGGAAATTGAGTTCCTAATACAGTAGCTTTCACGACTTTTCTCCGAAAGTTAATTTTACAGACACTGATCCTTGGCATGGATTGATCTCCAGGATTGTTGCAGACAACACAACTCGAAAGTTTGGCACTTGCTGCAAGGGCAGTCTTCTTTAACTCAAGGCAGTTTTGACGCGATTATATAATGATAAAATATTACTTGAATAAAATGTGTCAACATATTTGTGATAAACACAATAGTCAATATTTTCAGTAATTTTCAGCAATCCATTACACTGATGACAGCAGCTTCTTATTTGGTTTACTGAGAATTACATATGGAAACTCTTCATAAAAGTTGTCTTCTGGAGAGGTTTCATCCAGTGAATACCTCAGGGCGGTGAAGAAATTCATTGCATCTGGGTTATGCTTCAGGACAGTCAGCACAACTTTTTTCATTTTGGCTGAAAATCCCATCAGTTCCAATACCTATAACAAAAACCGATTTTTAATGTATGTTTACCAGTCTGCAGCATAATAAAGTTTTTAAATCCTACCCCAGCACAACCTGAAATGTTTCAATTTGTCCGTAAATTTACAAAAAATGTTGTTTCAATACTAATGAATAAACACTACTTCAATGAAGATTCAGAGGATGCCTTGTGCACGTTGCTTCCAATGAAACAATTGATTTACAAGAAAGCACTTTATATAAATTCTATCATACAAAGATACACGTGAACCACGAAAATGTTGCATTCATAATATGAACTGAATTGGACCATGAGAAATGTTAAGCTACAGAAAAATGAAAATTAGAATTTTCTACTTTTGACTATTAGAGGTTGCAGACATTCATATTACGTATATGCAGTTGTGGTGAAATTTAATAGGGTCATCAAACAATGGAAAATCCAGGATGGAACAATGACAATATTATGAAAATGATAGACTGCTACTCATTGTATAGCACAGATGTTGGGTCGCAGATAGACAAAACAAAAAGACTGTCAAACAAGGAGGAAGAAATCCCAAAACAGCAGGAATCTGTTAACCATTAACAGTTCAAATTTATGGCGAATTAGAGGACTCCTTAGGAAAATGGAAGCAAAGGATAAGAAGGATCACATCCTGCATATAATGTTTGTATTTGGGGACCTCATTCAACTTGTTCGAGAGGCTACCCTGGCAACCCTGGAAAGAACAGGATGTAGTCAGCTGCAGAATGTGGCATACATTGAAACAAACAGCATCAGATTTCTGGGCTCTGAGGTAATACATAACTGGCTATGCATCTACATGTCACTACAGTAATTTTTAGATCTGGTGATGCCTGAAGTCAAAACTTGCTATCAATTTTAATCAACTAGCGTGTGATCAAGACATTAACTTTTATGCTCTAATCCAATTCAAAGGTTACTAGTCTCCTCTGCAGGTCCAAATGATCTCACTTTGCATAATACTTGGATCATTCCAGTGAATGGCAGAGAAGGTCAAGAGCACCAGCATTGTTCATGGACTTTCAATGAAGCTCACAATCTATAGCACTATGCCCATAACTGAATTTGGACCTCTGGTTCCAAATAGAGTGGAAGGCTTGAACGAGGTACTTCGAAGGTTTTGTGACAAGCTAGGCTCCGACTTTCTAGATGGTATGTGCCGGGGAGGGGGGGAATTGTATGTGTATTCCCCAGACCAGGCCCCTGCAGACATTATTTTATTTCCAAGTTGAAAACCCTGTTGAAAGAATGAAGATTTGGAACAACAGATGAGATAAAATAATATTTACAGATGGTGCAGTGCACGATCCAGCAAGAGGTGTACCAAGACTGCTTCTGGAAGTGGAAATGACATTGGGACAGGTGTATCAATTGAGGGGAGAGTACCTTGAAGGAGACCATGCACATAAGAAAAGGTAAGAGCAGAAAAATTTTGTGGACAAAATTCTGCAATTTTTTGAACAGACGTCATATGTAATGTAAGCTGTGGCTGCTCACAGGTTCACACTTTATAATTTCAGTTTCTATTTACAATGGCCACGCATAATAACATTGTGAATATTCTGCAATAATCACTATTTGCTTTAACTAGAAATGAAATGAAGGTGCTTTGCATATCGAATTAAGGCTATAGTGAGACGTATGTAGCGTAGCTTCAAGTCTAACCTGGAGTGGAAAGAGACATTTCAAATATGGTGAAAATGTGTTCAGTTACGTGACTCTTGGTTTGTTGTACTGTGGACTTCATTTTAGACAGGCAAGGTACGTGAAGGTTTGGCTAACAGATCTAATGATCTAAAGTGTGTTGTGGGCTTTATGTTAGCTGCCATAACGTTCAAGTGAAATTTGCAGTATTGGGTTTTGGAGCTGTGTGTGGGTTCATAGTATCTAGAAATTAGTTTGAGCTACGTAGGCCAATCAAAAATTACTGTACCAATGACTGATTTATTTATTTTTTCCTCCTTCATTTTTTGCTTGTGTTTAATATTGAGAATTTTCGTGCATTTGATTTTTAGGTTAATATTTGTTTTGGAATAGTGTTATTATTATAGCTGTATATTTCCTTTGTCCCCGTCCAAAACTCCCTACTTCCTGCAATTGTCTCATTAGTTTCATTTAATTGCTGTAGTTAAATATTTCACACATTACTGACGTTTGTTCGCATGAGTAATAAGTAGTGTTACGGTCACAATATTATATTCGATTGAAATAGGTGCATCCACCATTTTAATGACAACACATGTCCAAGCAGGTGGGGGAATCGGAGCTTGCAATAGTCCCCAACTCTGGACTGTTTATTCCAGTGACAAAAATTTATTAGCTCAAAAAGTCAATTACTTCAGGTTTCTGCTTCATCCCTCTACTCAAGTTAGATTCTGCTAAGAAAAACTTTACTTTAGAAAGATACAGTGCCTGCTGCACTAATTAATCTTCTTGTACAGTTTCCTCTAATTTTTAAAGTTTAATTTCTGCATTTCCCTTTTCAAGTTGTCATTACACGATTGTTATACGAGTTGCTTGGATCAGGAAATGTAGCTACAAACATGAAAATATTTTGCAATTCTTTGCTCGGACTATGTAACTACATTTATGCTCCCATTTGTTTGTGAGGTTTAAAACAAACCTATTACACGATTGTTATACGAGTTGCTTGGATCAGGAAATGTAGCTACAAACATGAAAATATTTTGCAATTCTTTGCTCGGACTATGTAACTACATTATGCTCCCATTTGTTTGTGAGGTTTAAAACAAACCTATTATGAAAGTTAACACTGAAAACTTCAGAACTGTTAATAAAATAATTTTTACAAATTTTTGAGCACACATTGAAAAACAAGAGTAAAAAACTGACATATAACACGAAAAACATAACAGAACAAAAACCTACTAATTCTATTTTGCCATATAATATTCCAGACTAAGGATTATTTTCAAAATAGACTTTAAGAATTATCCTTTTCTCTTTATGTGATATAAAGAAAAGGTGAAAGTTTTCTTTCTTTGCAAAATTATAAAGTTCAAGTATACATTTTTTTCCTACCTTGGTATGTTTAAATTCCTTGTATATGTAATCAATTTTCAGATAGCTTGGCTGATAAACTAAAAACTATAATTTCCAAGATGTTGGCAAGTGTAAATTTGCACCATTATTAAAGCTGTCTGAACGTCCAAGCTTCGAAATGCCACGAAATGAAAGAGGAGCGAAAATGATATACTTTTGTATTGTTAATTATCTCTGTATTGAAAAATGTGCCAAGTATCATCCAAACATGAGTTGGAGGCTGAGAAATTGCCCATTTTGATGAATTTACATAGAATGAACCGAAATCAATTAATTGTGGCTATTTCGAAAACAGTTAAATATACACACAAACAAAACAATCTTACCTGCATCATAAATTTCCCCAGACCTTTTCTCCGAACCGCGGCTTCCAGCTGCAATTCATAGCAATACAAAACTTCTACCCCATAATCTAAATCGAATCGGAAATGCGAGAATGCTAATGCTTTGCCCTCCTTATCCCTTGCTACAAGATATAATGCTCGTTCATCAGTCAGTTCTTCTTTCTTTACTTTCTCATTCCAACCCCAACTGCAAGAGTTGTACAACGGTTTCATATTGCACTCCAGTAAATTAAAAATCCAATTCCACGTATCGTTGTCAATGTTTTCACTTTTAACACAAGAAAGTGTTGCCTCAACTCCATTTTTGTTGAAATTTCTGAAGGCAGGAAATGGTGCTAGAGGATCTTCTTGAGCATTTGCTTTGTCAACTACAGCTTTGGCAGCAGCTATCTGAAGAGCTTCCTCTCTCTGCTGCAGCCTTTTTTCCTTTCCTTTTGATGTTTTACGCCCCATCTGAAAACAACGTTAAACATGACTACAAAGAAGATTGGCCTCCTTTCCTACATTATACTCATTCGACACATTTACATAAACGGTTCCGTAACTTTGTGTTAGAAATAAGGTCACCGTATTAATGTATTCTGAATAACCAACAAATGCCGTTCTTGTCAGCACTTGACGTAAGTTCGCCAACTTCACACAAATAATAAACATCGTAAGGGCCAACATAAACAAAAAAGAAATATTAAACATAATTTGCGAAAATCAACAGTAATGCAATTTGCAAAAACATACCGTCAATAATCAACTGCTTTCTGGGTAAGTAATTTGACGTTTCCTCTTCGGACCCTCAGTATCTAAACCGATTATATACACAGGCTTCTTGATAATACACAATTCATCCAACGCTCCCTCCTTTTGACAGCGGAACTATTTTCACCACACAACGCACACTAAATTCCCGCCATAAAATTGCCTACATGGTACAGTCAAAGAACCAATCGAAAAGACTTAACTATATGTAATTATTACAGACGCCATAGAAACGCCAGCATTCGCAACCAGATTTTACTGATCCGATGTACAAATATTATATTGAACAATATAGTGATGATTTATTGTTAATACACTGTACCTTTTAAGTTTCCACGAGCTGCTCATCTTTTATTTATTTACACCTTTACGCGTCCCACACCCCTAAAGCCAGATCAGTCAGGAAGTTTTAGCAATGATAAAGGTTATTAATGACCAAACACCAAAGCAGACTCCATAACGTATATTCTGATCAAAGTTCGTATGGCAAACCGCTGAGAATGGCAACAACCAGAAAAATGTCGTCCAAACATATTAAAAAAAATCTAGATTTGTTTGTAGCGAAACTATATACACAGGAACACATCAAACAATATTCATAAGGTACCGCTTACAAATAGGGCTAGTTTGAATTAGCCATAATTTTTTCCCTTTTAAATAATAAATAACGCAAAAACAACTATTTTTCTCCTTCAATAGAGTGAAATTTAAAATTGATTCATCAATGCAACCGATGACCTCGCTGTTTTGTCTCTCCCTTTGAATCAACCAACCTTTACTTTGTCCAGGAATTAAAAAACCGTGACCATTTTTCGTTTTCAGATATTTGGTCTCTCTTTTGTATGTACATTCTATCAGAAAGATATATACATTGTCATGGAAAATTGGGAGTGCGACAAGAGAACAAAGCCAAATAATTAAATAAAGACTGAGACGACGCAGAAGTACAAGATGCCCCTGCCCACGCCAAAACACCAATGGCAAAAGTCGACTCTGATGTCTCGTTCCATTCTGTACCATTTAGGGCCATAGTGAATACCACCATTTGAAATGGATTGTGGAAACTTTTAACGTTGTTTTAGATCTCTTTCCATCTGATGGGATCTTCAGAACACGAAGAATAAATAAGTTTTTCTTCCAGTAACACGATTCGAAATGGCTGCCTTGAACGCATCAGCATATAAAGATGTTAGCTGAATATGATTTTTTCTTCCAGTAACACGATTCGAAATGGCTGCCTTGAACGCATCAGCATATAAAGATGTTAGCTGAATATGATTTTTTCTGTACATACCAAGATCAAAATTCTATTACTGCATTTTTAGTCTTTAAAGCAATACGAATTTCGTTCTAGGAAGATAAAAAAGAATTTCGTCATGACTAATTATCTGTAGTGCAAGCAAAA
This sequence comes from Schistocerca serialis cubense, assembly GCF_023864345.2. Classification (NCBI taxonomy): domain Eukaryota; kingdom Metazoa; phylum Arthropoda; class Insecta; order Orthoptera; family Acrididae; genus Schistocerca; species Schistocerca serialis. The sequence goes on along the minus strand of NC_064641.1, from coordinate 762,734,408 downwards.
TATTGAACGTAATAGATTTTTCTCCGCTTTACCATTCTGTTAACAGGTAGAAAATACAGACAGGCACATTTGTTGGAGAAATAAATATCTTTACAATAGATACTGAAAATATTTCACTTGCAGAATGGAAAATCCCATGCTTACACACAGGCCCGCACAGTGTTAAGATTCAGGACATGGAAACAAATTCAAATGTAGAGTTATTAGGAAAGACGTTAATGTTACATCTTTGCAATCATTGCTTTTAATTGTATGTCCGAAAACAAACACAAATATGAAGGAAAAAAGATATAAGTATTGGATTACATGAGAAATTAAAATGGCAAGAGAGAAACTGAAAGCTTTGTTTATGAGCTATCAAAAATAAGTAAATAAAATCAATGAGAATGATTATGGAGAAAACAAACTACAGATTAATGAAACCCAATGTAGACACTTCAGCAACATCTTTTAAACATCAGATAATGCTGCAAAGCTACTTAAATACAGATAGGAAAGAAACATGTGCTATGTTTGATCCCTGTCACTTCAGTGTGTCAATGTATGTGTTTGTGACTGTTGGACTCAAGTTTGATGGCTTTACTGAGAGAACACCCTTCATTACGAAATAAACCTGAGCATGTGCCTAATATAAACACGTGTCTTTTATACTTTTATGTTTTACTATCAGTATGTTCCTCCACAGAAGTTACTGAATAACAAGCATGATACAGCTTCAATCATACATATCAAAACTAATTCAGTCCACCTTTCCGTGAAATACACGAATTACTCAAATGCTTCTTCTCCTACGTCTAAAGTAATACCTTCAACTCTCAATTATACTTTGTACGAAATTCTTTATACCATTAATGTCGAACACAGCTGAACTTGATAACTTCATGCTGAACCCCAAATATGACTCACTGCACACTCACTAGTCATGTAACCAGTACTGCCAGAGGACTGTTGACATTATACAGTAAGACAATGATCCCTCCAGGGAAAAGACTTGGCCAACTCCAAAAATTCCAGAAGTCAGTGACAAGTAAGGAATCCAATATTGCTATGTTATAACATTGAAGACAGCAGTACTTCTTACATTACCACAGTATTTAAAAAAAAAAAAAAAAAATGTGAGAAAAACTTTTTTTTGAAGCCTCAAAAAATAAAACAGAAATCCCACAGAAATTTTGAGCCAGCAACAGGATCCCCACAGAAACAAATAATAGTATGCGAATGAACAACCTGACAATGGTTCCATCCTGAATCTTTATACTGTAATAAAATAAAATAATGAGGGACACTTCACAGTCTCTTGTCTCTACACCAAAAATTTACAATTGTTTACATTCCGGTCAATATGTGTAATAAGCAGGCAATGAGTAAACTTAGAATGAAATTGGTCACATAAATAGATTACACAGCAATTGAAAATTTGGTAATTCCTTTGTAGATTAGTTAACTCTCTGTTGCATACAGCTCATCATAATCATTAATTTTTCTAATAATCAGGCCCATATGTTACTATGATGAAGGTATATTCACATAAATCTGTAGCCATTGCATGCACAGCTTTTGCAATAAACAGTGTTGTTATGATATCTTCAGTTCTCAAACAACTCAAAACATACCACAGCCAAAGATTAGGGCCCTGTGAGCAGCTCAGATGAAGAGCAGTAAACAAATGACTGCATAACTGGACAAGTGTATCTCCCTGCTTCTGTGTTGCTGATGAGGTGAATCATGGTGGAGGCACTGCTTGCATCACTAGAACCCCCACTCTGTGGTGACAATGCAGCGAACATGGATAGCAAACAACAACATCTCTCAGCGTCCATATGCGCACCAAAAATCAAACATGTGTGGTGTATAACACTCCTACTTTGTAAGTGTGGCAATGGCGCAATGCCAAAAAAAGGAAAATTCCACTGCTCACTATAACGCCACTCTTCACAAACAGTACAAAATTACTAAATAAATTACTGTTCATAAATATCTGACAGTTCTTTTTTGTGAGTGCCACATAACATGTACAAACATGTCGTTGTCGTTCCCTCGGCATCCTCCTCTTGCACTGTATAATATTTATGTACTTGTACCGTTCAAATGACAGTATGCATCTTTAGCTCTGCTGCTTCTGTTTCACATCAACCCGCACACATGGACTCACCTTTATCGAATGCTCTTGCAACACTCAGTTCCTTCAGTGTTTCTGACCATAATTATCTCACGTGTATTTGCAGTGGTAATTGCGTCTTCTCTTGTTTCTTTCGCTAGCATTTCCTCTTCACTCAAGTTACTCCTACTCTCTTGTGCTCTGAGAGAATATTCATCATGCCTGCTCCCGATTTTCAGTTATTGTGTTAGTTAGATCAATGGTAGTCGACCTGTCCCCTGCTGCCCTCTAGTGGGTGTTCCAGCTTTCATGGTGGGCGGTAGGCGGTTGGAAGTTAAATACATTTACGTTTGGTTTTCATAAAATTTCACATAAAGTATTTGGTAAGTAATCAATATTATATGATGTAACTTGTTGCAACTCTGCCTTATAAATTTTATAGCAGAAAGTTACTTTCCTACTTCATATATCACCATTATTGTGAAGCTGGTGGATGGTTAGAAGATTTTAGTACTAACAGAAATACAAAAGTGGGTGGTAAGCAAGGAAAGGTTTACTACTCCTGAGTTAGATGATCAGACCCTTCATATAAATGGTGTTGCGTCAGCCAGCATAGCATGTGGTTTTCTTCGTTGGCAGTTTAAATACAAATTTCTCTTTAATTCTGTTTCCAAAAATCCGGAATATGTTTCATCATATCTGTGAGAGTTTGAACCGTTGCAAATCAAGGTTAAACTTCAATCTTTCGTGCTTTTGGACTGGCATTTCTCCAAGAACACCTTACCAATTCTTTGTACAACTAGTTTGGTTATTCTTGCTTCAAAGACAATGTATCTTCAAAATTTTTCTCACTATCTGGTAAATATGGACATTTTTCTTCTGAATCTTGTTTTTGTTTAGTAACAGTCTGCTCCAGCTTCTCTGTGACAAATATCTTAGTACCCTCTGCTCGAACCTCAGTCTGCTTCACAGAACCCATTTTTTTCTTGTTCCTGCAAAGACAACATACTGTTACGTTTCTTATCACACTCTAACAAACTCTGACATTTTTCCTCTGAATTTTTTTTATGACTGCCTCAGCTCCTACTTTTCATTCTCTGCCTGAGTATTACATTCCATATTCCTTATCCACTGACAACACATCTCAGTCTGTACCAAGAACGTGTTCATTTAGTAAGGTACTAGCACAATCTGTGATCTTTGCATCATCTGCTTGGATATTTCGTTTAAAATTACACTCTTCATCCACTGACAATACATTTGAATCCATACTGAGAATGTCAGCATAAAATTCAGTAATACCAAAAATTGTGCAAATGTTTCTTGTTTCGTCATCTGGGATCACAATAGTTGCCATTCTGCTTGACAGGTTATGTTCATAACAAGGTATTTCCATTAACAAGTCGGTGTCTATAGCTGGTTCTAATTGCGACTCCATGGCTAACAAACATTCTGTAAGAATAGTAGGTGTCTGCATTTCATTACATACGAGGGTAATCACAATAGTAAGGTCACCTATTTTTTTTATAAACACATAGAGCTGTTTATTTCTACAATGGTTTACATCAGTTTACGGCTTGAACATTTAGCTTTCTTTCGACATAATCAGCATTTCCTCGATGCATTTTTGTAGACGCTGTGGCAGTTTTTGTATGCCCATGTCATACCGGCTCGCCGCCATGCTGCTCAGAAAGTTATGAACCTCTTCTTTCACATCGTCGTCGGAGCCGAATCACTTTCCGGCAAATGTTCTTTTAACCTAGGGAACAGGTGATAGTCACTGGGTGGCAAGTCAGGACTATAGGGTGGGTGGGTGATTATGTTCCACCGAAACTGTTGCAGGAGAGCATTGGTTTGCAGAGCGATGTGTTTGTGAGTGTTGGCATGGAGAATGTGTACACCCTTGCTCAACATTCCTCTTCTCCAGTTCTGAACTGACAGTTTGAGTTTTCTCAGAGCCTCACGGTACCTGTCAGCGTTAGTTGTGGTCCCAGCGATTCAGCTCGGTCGACGAGATGAAAGAAGAGGTTCATAACTTTATGAACAGCATGACGGCGAGCTGGTATGACATGGACATACAAAAACTGCCATAGTGCCTACAAAAATGCATCGACAGAAATGGTGATTGTGTCAAAAAATGGCTAAATGTTCAAGCTGTAAACTGATGTAAACCATTGTAGAAAAAACAGGTCTATGTACTTATAAATAATAGGAGACCTTGCTTTTGGGATTACCCTGGTATATCTGCACGTTTCTCTTCTTGGCTCTCCTCAAATTTTCTCGCCATTTTCTCTCACCACTCCTTAAATATTGACTTCATTTCTTCCACATATTGCTCTTGATTTTCCTCAAGTTCTTTTTCAATTTTCTCTTGGCTTTCCTCCCCTCACTTATCATGCTCAATAGCATCATTTGCTCTTCACTAAGCTGAACTTCCACAAAACTAGCCACTGGCATTTGCTTGTTCTGACGACATTTTTATACTTGCAAGTCAAAATTTACACAAAACAAACCCAACTGATGCCCTCCACACAAGATTCTTCACATGCTAAATAATTCAAAAGTTTCGCCTACAGTAGCAATTGCAAACTACACTCATATGGCATTATTGCAACATATATGTTTCTGTGACTGTTGGTTGCTGTGTTTTCATGTGACGCTGCAAACTGCCCCACTCCCTTGTGCCATCAAGATGGTAATCTCAAACAGCTGCAGTCCAAAGTGTTGAACTTTCTGCTCACCTTGAACCACTGCAACACAAGATTCTGTAAATTTCTGTTCCACACACGATTCTCTCAGCAATGACAAATTCTTATTACTCTCTCCACACATGAATTCGTCTCTCTGTTGTTCACTGCTCATTATTACATAACACTTCCCTCGTCTTATTCAAAGTGTAATACCCTCTCCTCTCTACTGCTGCAATGATAAAAAATGTAAACTGTGTCCTGTCATGGAGACAAGTGTAATAAATCTGTGCCTGTCTCCTTAGTTTGTTAATGTACATTTTTGCAGCTATCAGACTCGAGTTAGATGGCTTTAGTGAAAGAACATAATTCGTTATGAAGCAACCCTTGCCATATATCTAATGCGAAAACATGTCTCTTATACTTTTATAATGTTAAAGTTTTTCAGCTGAAAATTGGAAAATGTCACTTTGGAATAATAACAGCAGAAGCCAAATTGTTTTGTTTTATTGTTCCTTTAGCATGTAAAACATTTCGCTGACAATGCCTGAAGGCATTCACTCTTGTGTTAACAGTTAAGCTCGTTTAAGATTCATGCTGAAGCAGGTATTGCTACACTGCGTTTTTACATTAATTAAGCAGGTTATCATTGATCACTGAAGTCTTTGTAGTATCCACGAGATAAATTTTAGTTGCAGTGCGGCGAGAGGAAGTTATGCTTCTGACAGTTATAAACATTATCTCTCCGACATATGAAAAAACAGTGAAAACAATGATAAATATTAATTACTTATATAATGTTTTGTGATGTGGTTGGACATATCGATGTGTGTCATGCAAAGACAATGATAATCGTAAATTTCTTTTATGATCTGTGTTTGTCTTCCTTTGTTTTTACCTTTTGCTGGTTGGCTTTTGTAGGTTGTGGACGCATATCAAACTCAGGTCTGTTAAGAAATTGTAATTATTTGTTAATTATTACTTCAGAATAGAGTTCATTATTATTATAAATATGAGTGAATAATTATTTGTAACTTTAATTCCTCTCTCAGTAAGCATTATCTGTGTTAATTATTTCTTTCCGCTGCATGGAGTGCAGCCATTGATGATAGCGATTTGTATCGCATTTTTGTCTGTGTTTTCCTTAGAAAAAAATCAAATGTTTGCTTGATGAAGTCTAAATAGTGCACAATACGAAAGTAAAGTTTAATAAGCATTTCAAATACTTATCTTATTTGCTCTAACAATAGAAAATCTCTATCAATTGTCTGCTGCCATCTTAACAATTATCTCAGCTGCAAATTCAAATTACGCATCTCTGCAGACATAAATGCTGAAGGTAATACAAATGTGTAAAAATAAATGTGCACTGGTCGTTCCGAACTCTTTTTAATGAAAATAACTCGAATCAGATTGATTCTTTAAAAACTGTGCTCATAGCACAATCGTTATAACAAACTTTTCTAGATGATGTATAGAGCTGAAATTAATTATGCACGAGTTGCAAAGAATATTGTTTCAGGTAAGATACGTCAGTGTTGTGCGCAGCTGATATTTAGTGGTTTTAATGATCATTTTGCTAAAGATAACTTTTTCCATCATAATCCATAGTTGTATAGAATCTGTTTTATGAACTGTGATTTAGTGACACTTACACAACTTACAGACAACACTTTAACACGACGTTAACTTGAAGTTCTTTAGTAACTTGACCAAATCTTTAGCTGTGAGAAAAATTATTTAGTAATTACTCAATGTAATAAAGTAAGATTATCATTTTCATTTACAAATTAGTTAAATACCAAACCGCTGAATAACACAGCGAGCGCCACATCTTTTCACATAAGTTACACTTTTTTTATGGTTCAAATGGCTCCAAGCACTATGGGACTTAACATCTGAGGTCATCAGTTCCCTAGACTTAGAAGTACTTAAACCTAACCAACCTGAGGACATCACAAACATCCATGCCCGAAGCAGGATTCGAACCTGCGACTGTAGCAGCAGTGCGGTTCCGGACTGAAACCCCTAGAACCGCTCGGCCACAGCGGCTGGCTATGTTATAGTGGCAATATGTTACTCCACGAAAATTACTAATTAACAAACACAATTCAGCCTCAGCCATAAATTCAAAACTAATTCAGTGTTCCTTTTGACGAAATAACTAAGTTACTCAAACACTTTTCTTCTACAAATTGATGTAATAAATTCAACTCCCAATTGTACTTTCTAGCAAGTTCGTCACACTATTTATATGCAACACAGCTGCATGTGATCACTCCATGCTGAAGCACTCAACAACTCATTGCACACTAACTCAGTACATAACCAGTACCAATGCGTAACTAGTACCAGCACCACAACATAGTTGATATTATACAACAAGGCAATGCTCCCTCCAGGGAAAAGGCATGCTCAATTCCGAAAATTCCAGAATCCAGCAATAAGTAAGGAGAACACTATCACTACATCATGACATCAAAGACAAGACTACTCCTTACAAACATCAAACTCAGGTTACAGGAATATAACAACACTAAGAAAGCAAGGAAATATGTATTTAGACCAATATGAATTCAGCATCATTTTCAACTAACATACACATCCTCGAAGACTATCCTTCCTGATGCTATTTATGGAACACCTTGTATGAATGAATGAAAAATTAACAGCTTAAAAAGTTCCACAAGGAACTGAAAATATACAAATATAGCACTGTATCATTTTCTGTTTGAAACAAATGACACTTTAATAGCAAAAATAATAAGTGCAATACCTATTAAAGAATGGGTGAGTTACACGGTTTTCACAGTGGTGATTAAACATTTTGTCAATGTTAGTATGACCATTAACAGTTTTGGAAACCTTAAAGAGAAAACAAGAAATTCCTGAAATGCCTAGAAAAGAATAACATACTCCTTGTATTTGAGAGGAAACACATCAAATACAAAAATTACGAGCTCATTAAAATAACTTTAAAAATATATAGTTATGAAAAGTTATACAAGTAAATGCATATACAAGCACAAATTATAAAGTGAGTTTAAGTAAGTTTAACTAACCAAAGCAGAAGCTACAATCCTTGTAAAATGTGGAACGAAGGAAGGATGATTAAACATACAAAAGGCTTTGTTCATGTATCTCTTTAAATAAGTGTCCAACATAATTCTTTGTAACAAGCCATACATCACTATGTAAAGAGAGAAATGGCAACTGCCATCGTTAATTCAACTGTAAAAACATCTGAAAACATAGTATTAAGAGAAAATATAAAGTGAGACAACAATGATATTGATATCAAGACTCAGCACTAAAACCACTACCTTTAGATACAACATAAATTGCTTCAACATAGCAGAAGATGTCCTCTAAATACTTATACTGATTACATATTATTTACAGTTAATTTTAAAATATGGAAGAAATGAAGAAATTGTTTTTTATGACTATTAAAGAGTTAAATAACTTTTAGCAGCAACAATAGGTTTATAACTGGAAATCAAGCAAAACAAATGTAAAAATAAGACATTAGCTCAGAAAACACAGCAAATATCATACTTAGTGAGAAGAACTGAATGGTGTAGAGTACAAACAAAAATGTTTCCGAAATAAGCTCTAACTGTTCGTAATATTGAAATGTCAATGAAATAGATAGGTGACATAGTCTGAAAATGTGTTATGGACTCATACCATAATTTTCCACAACTGCAGCGATGTGGAAACTGAATCAGAGAGTGACAGTATAGTAAAATAACTTCATAATAAATAGGAATTAGTTTAAACATAATTAATCAGCTTTACGTGAAGATAAAACTATAATATAATTTTCAGCTTAAGTAATTCTGACATTAAGTTTACGACAATCAAATTATTACTAAAAATACGGATTCTGACTTTATTAAACCGTCAAGAGTCATATATATTTGCAAAAACTTCAAGTATGTTGTAAAATCAGGATCCAAACAACTATAATTTTTATGAAACAATCCAATTGTTACTCAGAAAGATATCCAGAAGTTTAGTGGCTAGAGAGACAGTTTAATTTATCATTGGTTTAATTTTGAGCCTCTAATGCTTTGTAACTGATGTTCAGATTTTTCTAGCCTCTGTCTTCACCCTTTGTGTTGCAAGCATCCAAGTGACTGGCACACAATTAGCCATTGCTCTTACCAATATATGTCTATTTGATTTACTGATAGGTCAGGAACACAGGCATTTATGTGAAAATTTATTGTGTAGAGTAGGAAATGAAGACGTTATTAAATGATCCAGGTAAAACTAATGATTTGAATGAATTCATTTAGTAGTTTTAATTGATCCTGGATGTGGTCGTTGTGAACTATTGTTTTCTACGCTGAAGAAATGGAATTTTTTATAATAATATTTGTGACTGTATGTATATCATATTGCTGGGAGAGAGAGTTTGCATAGGACAACACTGTACAAGATTCTTTTACATCATAGATACATTCATTTCTTTTTAAAGAAATTAGACCCTGCAATACCATCCAGAAACCATGGTGCCACACCAAAGAACATATTGTGAATCGATACAACATACATTAGCAAAGGTTAATGGAAATACGGTGTAAAGCATGGGAGAGTTCTACACTAGTTCAGTATCTCAGATACAGCATTCAACATTACCGTTGAGGGCCAATGAACAATTAAAATTTTGGTGAATGTTTACTGTCATTAATTAATTGTACTGTACCACTGTTAATTATTTGTTAAGTAATGGTGGTAGTCTTACATGCAGAGCTTACAGAATGGAAAGAGTTACAATGTTGTTGATTCCACTGACCAGCTGCCATTACATGGTATCTGACTACTGGACAGTGACGTAGCGTGAGGGGAGACTTTGAGACTTAGTCTCCCCTGTATTTGTGCTTGAAAAAGATGCAATAGTAATTCAAAACAAAAATATAAATAACTTCCCACTAAGAGCACTAAATGTGCGAAGACATCAGTTTTGTAGCCCGTGCCGCCGCACCCTGAGTATTGGTGTGTTTGCCTGCTTGAGACTCGACTGCTCTCAGTCTCTGGCTCCCCTCCCTTACCTGGCTGCATGCACCTGAGCGTTCTCGGCTCCCCACCACTTTCCCTCTTCCACGAAGGCCGGTGCGCTGCACTTGCAGCAGGTATTGAGACTAGTTTCTGCCGCTTCTATGCTGGCTTTTAACACGCAAGTGAACAGTCGCGCCATTTGTGTTCATAGTCATTCTTGTTTGATTTTAGTGCTATTTTCATTGTGTCACCAACATGAGTGAGCCACCAACTGAACACCTTATAGAATTTTTATTAAAAACTCCTTTTTCTACTTTAACGAACGAAAAAAGTGGGAATTGAAGGACAAACGAATTACTCCTATACTCAGTATAGTTTTAAGTGAAGCCAAACAAAACGCACTTTTCAAACAGCCTGGTATGAAAAGTATGCTAGCAATCACTCCGTCTTCAGGCCGCAAGCGGCCCTTCGGGACCATCCGACCGCCGTATCATCCTCAGGTGAGGATGCGGATAGGAGGGGTGTGTGGTCAGCACACTGCTCTCCCGGTCGTTATGATGGTTTTCTTTGACCAGAAAAGTATGCTAGGCTGACTGGGAATGCAGTTAATAGCAGATTATATTGTTATATATGTCTTCTGATTGACGGTGAAAAGGAATGATGCAATGAGGGCATTTGTACAATAAAGCACAAAAGCATCAGATATCGAAAACGTGACCTGCAGAACAAAGAATCATTTCAGTTATTGGGCAAATCTGAATTGAGCACGCCCTTTCTGAAGCCGCTCGTCTGACAGCAATATAATACAACAAACAAGTTCATCCAGCAGGAGAGTATCGGCTTGTCTTATTCACACAACTGTATTTCTTTGTAAACAAGAACTAACCTTTCGCGGCCACCGAGAAGACGAATCCTCCAGCAACAAAGGTAACTATCTGGAATTGTTGGATTTACTAGCTCAAGGAGAGCAGTTAATCCGAGACCATCTGTCATCATCTTCAACCTTTAAAGGAACTTCTCCAGATATACAGAATGATGTAATAGAAATGATAACTCTGGCAGTTAATGAGAAAATAAAATCTGAAATCCAGAACTGCAATTTCATTTCGATTCAGGCTGATGAGACATCAGACGTGTCATGCAAGAGTCAAATGAGTATAATATTTAGGTACTGTATTGCAGACAAAATTGAGGAAAGATTTGTTGGATTTTACGATATTTCTGGATATAAAACTGCTGAAGTTTTGTCGAACGTTATTCATGCAGTATTGGAAGAATGGAATGTGGAAGGAAAAGTGGTTACTCAAACATATATAAGGCGCTTCAGTATTGGTGAGAGGAGAAAGAGGACTGCAACAATTGGTGAAGCAGTTCTGTCCCTATGTGCTGTTTATTCATTGTTACACACACCAACTGAATTTGGTACTGTTAAATGCCTACAAAATCATACGACAAGTACGCATGTTAGTAAGTGATCTTACTTTATTCCATTCATTTTTTAGCAAATCATCAAAACGAACTGTATTGCTGACTGAGAAAGGATTTAAACTGCCACATGCAAGCAACACTCGCTGGTACTTTCGTTCCAGGGCAGTTTCAAAAACATCTAGTCATTTCTCAGGGCTATATAGTGTTTTTAATTATATATTTCATGATACAGACTCTCAGTGGGATCCGAAATCTTTGAGCTGTGCTGTGGGAATGAAACGATGGATGAATGATCCTACGTTTGTCTACTTCCTTTGCTTCTACCGAGAGTTCTTTGTTTATGTTGATCATCTCTTTAATGTTCTTCAGTCAAAATCTGCCAGTATAACTGCTTGCCACGACGAAATGAGAAATGTTTTGAGAAACTAACAACAGTTAAGAATGGAAACACTCGTTGATGAATGCATTAAATGCAGCTTGTGTTTGAATGGCAACTTATCATGCTGTGACAGTCAAAAGACATCTCTCAGAGCATTCACTTACGAGATACTGGATTTGCAAATTGTTCAGATGGAAAGAAGGTTTCAAGACTTTCCCCAAATTCAGTTTGTAGAACCTTTGAACAAAATGTATTTCCCGAACTATCAAAAAGAATTCCAAAAGCTGAAACTACTTCAATTATTAGAACAGTACCCTTTCTTCAAACAAGAACAACTTGAAATAAACGCTGATGAGAAAAAACACTTATCTCCAAGAATCTTCTTAAAGTACATTGTCAACAATGATTTAGACTCCGTTTATGAAGAAACAACGAAGTTCCTGCGTTTGGGTTTGACCCAACCCGCAACTACAGCAAGCAGTGAACGAAGTGAGTGCTCTTGAACGAGTGAAGAATTATTTAAGGAATTCAATGTCCAACATCCAGCTGTTGTGTTTGAGCACGTTAGCAACAGAAAAGATACTACTTGGAGAGCTATCCAGTGATCAGATCTTTGTAGACTGAGTTATAGACTTATTCGTGGAAAGAAAAGACAGGCGCATTGCACTTGTGTAAAAGAAAATATAAGTGCTTCTTCTCTTGGTGCTGGAGTTCTAAAAATTTGTCATTGTTTCTTGAACAAGTTAGTTATTATTATTATTAGTGGCAGTGGTAGTGGTAATGGTAGTAGTAGTAGTAGTAGTAGTAGTAGTAGTAGCTGTTGTTGTTTTATTTGATGCATTTTGTTTCATTTGTTTAAATTATTGTTTATTGTACTATTTTGTCTCTTTATAATAACTACAGAGTCTCCCCAACTTTTACAACCACGCTATGCCACTGCTACTGGAAGGGCATTGTTGACCCAAGAAGTAAGTGTTGTAGATTTGTAGTGTTGTAGATTCACAGAAATAATTATTTGTGTATTAAATTTTAATTGTTATTCAAAATATATTCTTACACTGGTGATCAACTATCTGTAAACACCACTAGCTAGATTGATGAGCTGCTGAAAAACTTTGAAAGTTGATGGTAGTGATGAGTTCTGTTCTTAAACACCAAGAATAGACAAAATCAGAATTAATGATAAAGATTAATAAAATTTCTCTTGCTCTACAAGAAATTTCATGCACCCAGGTCTTATCATCCACAGTGCAAGCTAATTTGATACCACAGACTCAGCAAATTTCGCGTGTTTGAGAAAGAACAAATACGATGCCCATCTCTCCCACATTTCCAGAGATCTCCCATATTACAGCAGTTTTTTGCAATCTTATCAGTTCCCTTACTGACTGCCTGTTTCTCCCAGATATTTTGTAAATGATCACTGTTACAAATATTAATACTATGAAGTGCTACTGATATTTTAGGAATGGAAGGAAGGGCACTAAAGCGCTGCAGATGAACTACCAATAGTTGTTTCATACAGTCAAATCTAAAATCAGCACAGAAGTATGGACTGTGGAAACAAATACTCAAAAGGATACTTTACATAACTCTAATTCATAGATGTAAACAAGTATTTGCAAGTTACACAACTATATACGTGAAAATTCGTTAAATTTTATGTGCACAATAACAGATCTCAGTACGTAATATGAAAGCACAAACTGACCTGCTTGTCAAGCTAGAGAATCTTGCAATTACGAATGAAACAGTATTTTCAGAGCAGCTTAATCGCCACTAACAATCGATGAAAACAGAAATGCACAATGGCTACATGAAAAGGGCGAACAAATCAATGAAATAACCGACAAAAATTCTCCCATTGGGAGCAAAAACAGCAAGGATGGAGTGGGTCTGCATGAGATCGACAAATGTGTTCAAAAACTTGTTGCATGACAGTCTGTGAACACAGAGTAGAAGCATGACACACTTGTGAAAAGATTAAAAAACAATTTGAGGAAGTGAAGGATCCTGACACAAGAGAATTTGAGGAGGGGTATGAATCTGTGGTGAAAGATTTCACCACATTTGAGTAAGATATTACACATATTAGCCAAGTAATAGACAGTACAACTCAATCAGTACATCAGATAAGAGTGTGTCTGGTCTTGTGGTAATTTTGTACCACGAGTTGGGCCAAGCATGGAGCTGCAACGTAAAACTGCAGCAAATAGACTGAAGAGCCAAAGAAACTGGTATAGGCATGTGTATTCAAACACAGAGATATGTAAACAGGCAGAAGATGGCGCTGCAGTCGGAAACGCCTTTATAAGACAACATGTGTCTGGCACAGTTGCTAGATCGGTTACTACTGCTACTATGGCAGGTTACTCAGATTTAGGTGAATTTGAACGTGATGTTGTAGTCAGCGCACGACCGATGGGGCACAGCATCTTCGTGGTAGCGATGAAGTGGGGATTTTCCTGTACAGCCATCTCACGAGTGCAGTGTGAATATCAGGAATCCGGCAAAACATCAAATCTTTGACATCGCTGCGGCCAGAAAAATATCCAGCAAGAATGGGACCGATGATGACTGAAGAGAATCGTTCAACGTGACATAAGTGCAACCCTTCCGCAAATTGCTGCAGATTTCAATGCTGGGCCATCAATATGTGTCAGCGTGTGAACCATTGAATGAAACATCATTGATATTGGCTTTCATAGCCGAAGGCCCACTCGTGTATCCTTGATGACTGCATGACACAAAGCTTTACGCCTGGAGCAGTCAACATCAACATTGGACTGCTGGTGACTGGACGAGTCTCGTTTCAAATTATATCGAGTGGATGGACATGGACACGGGTATGGAGACAACCTGATGAATCCATGGACCCTGCATGTCAGCAGAGGAATGGTAAAGCTGGTGGAGGCTCTGTGAAGATGGGGACAGTGTGCAGCTCGAATGATATGGGACCCCTAATACATCTAGAAACGACTCTGACAGGTGACACGTACGTAACCATCCTGTCTGATCACCTGCATCCATTCATGTCGATTATGCATTCCGACGTCCAGAATTGCTACAGAGAGGTTCCAGGAACACTCTTCTGAGTTTAAACACTTCCGCTGGCCACCAAACTCCCCAGACACGAACATTATTGAGCATATCTGGTATGCTTTGCAACGTGTTATTCAGAAGAGATATGCAGTCTGACATACTCTTACGGATTAATGACAGCCCTACAGGGCTCATGGCGTCAGTTCGCTCCAGCACTACTTCAGGCATAGTCAAGTCCATGCAACATCGTGTTGCGGCACTTCTGCATGCTCACAGGGATCTTACACGACATTAGGCAGGTATACCAGTTTTTTTGGCTCTTCAATGTAAGTCTGCCATGTACAGACGGACACTAATGTTCTTATCGCAAACAAAATATTAAAGGGAAAAAAACAACTAGACATAGGCAGTTCAGTGTTTTCACACGAAATAAAAAAAATCAATCCACCGAATGGTATTTATCCGATATTTTCATTAATTTCTGCCTCACTCATAGAACGAGATGCAGAAAATATAATTTGCTGGTGGATTTATGCATAGCAACGCATCGTTTTAGGCGACAGAGGGTGCAGTCACCTGCTAAAGTTATGAGGAATTTGAACGATCCTTCTTAGTCAAGTATTGGCAAGCATTACTCAATAGGCATTTGGGAGAGCCTAAGAAAAGAAATATTCAGTCTAGAACCATAACAAGCGCCAGGGCAGCCCCTGGCACTACACTGAATCTTATATTAACAAGACTAAGTACTGGGATGAAGAAATCACGAATCGTGATGTGCTGCATATTCTAAAAGCAAAATTTTCCATTTCTATTTAAGAAAAACTCAAGAATGCAACAGATTAAAATCTGGATGCATTTTTGACATTCAAGTGTAACACAGATTTGATTCATGAGGATGTGAAGCAGTGCAGAGTGAGCGAGCTTCACATGCTAACAAAAATGTGCATTTGCATGATTCCAGTAATCAGATTTCCAGCCACTTGGAAAACCAATGCTGGTGGCATGAGCAATATCAATCATGCAACAGACTGTGATCCTGTGGTCACAGGCTATGGTGCAAGAGATGTAACGACAATTGTCATGACTGTGAGTGCTGTGATCGACATGATCACAGCCAAAATTATAGACAATCAAACCAATGGTTGCAAAACCAACACTAAGTAAGGCGGGAAAATCGATACCAAAGCCATGAGTGTGGGGTGAACATTACAGAGGTTTGCTCTGAGGATGTTCATCAGTGATCCACTGTTTGTCAGACAGCGTTCCTGAAACTAGAAAGGTGTTTAAAGTGTATTCCCTGCCTGGCCACATTTACATGAGGAAAATGTTGGCAACAGATGCGTCGCATTTTGGTATAGGCACTGTTTTGCTGTATAGTTCTCCTGATGACGTGGAATAGCCAATTGCATGTGTCCAAAGATTAACAGAAGCAAAGATGTATCATAGACAGACAGAAAATAAATCGGTGGCTATAACTTATGATACAAAAAAGTTTATGATTTTATTTAGCACAAAATTCCATTTGGTCTTGGATCACAGGCTGCTAACTTTCCTTTTTGTTTCATTAGCAAACTTACCAAATAAGGCAGTACAAAGATTACAGCATTGGGCACCATTTTGGAGCGGTTACCATTTTGAAATCCAATGCTGGCCCACCAATCGAAATGCCAATGCTTATCAAGAGACTGACGAACTATCTGGACCTGTACTGCAACTGCCGTTCTCTGAGCTGTGTCTATATCAATAGACCATGCCCTCCTTTAGCTGGCCTAGGTGAGCAGTAGTGCTTGGGTGAACCAGTCAGGAAGACAGATACCTCATGCCAATAGCTCAGTGACAATTTTTGTCAGTGGCAGGACCTCAAGAGCCCCAAGGCACTCCGTTTCGGAATAGCTGTCTCAATAGCTGCTGTGAGGTGAGTTTGGCAAATTACACTGTGACAAACGAAGTACAATTAAACCAGTCACCAAAAGAAATGTGACCGTTACTCACAAACGGTGATGCTTCTTCGAACACAAAAACAGATTGACAATTCTGTTGGAATTTTGGTGGAATCCCTGTAACCAATCGTATTTTTAACAGTGAGCGACTGGAATGGAAACTTACCAAAGGATTTTATTCCTTCTCTTGATCTGAGCAGTATTAAAATAATGACGAGCGTTCCTTCAGGAAGAATGGTAGGCACATGCCAGATACTGGTTACTCACCTATGGCTTACCAAACTGACAATGTCTGATCGCAAATAAAATAGTTGTTATTGAGAAAAATAAAGAATTGCTCTGTCACACAACACAATGGTCATTGTAGTGTCAGCAGTGGAGGATAATGCGCGCGACAGGAATGCACAAGCCAGCCATGTGTGCCTTGTGAGTTGGAGTTCGAAAAACATTGTCATGAAAGTAGATCTGCCTTTGTCATCAGTATATTTCAACAAATTAAATGTATCTAATCAGAACACTCTTTTAGGATACCTTATTCACTAACTCTGTCCCAGCGGCCAATGGCTCGTCAGTTACTGAAGTATGCATTTTTCTTGACAGAAGAAAAACAAAACTATGCAGACATGAATACAAACAGTATAATGTACATACGAAGAAAGCTGGAGCGTTTGAATGGCGAAAAACGAAATACTACCCAAAGGCAATATGGGCAATATTACCACTGCTCACCCGCGCCGTTCCGATATGAGCATATGGCCGGGCTACTTTTCCGCTCCCCGCCTCAAATTTCCCACGGTGCTAGCGAGGCACGCGTGACGCGCGGCGCGAGGAACTGTGCCTCAGGCTACGCGCAAATTGAGAAGCGTACAGCGCGTGTGGCGCGACGCAGCGCAGCGCGCGTTTTTGTAACATCACAGGTTCAAGTGGGACCGCGCAAATTGCGACGCGACGCGACTGGGACGCGACACGCGCCTGCGCCAGGTCGCGCGGCGTTGTGGTTGAGGCACAGTTTCTCGCGCCGTGCGTCGCGCTTGCCTCGCTACCACCGTGGGAAATTTGAGGCGGGGAGCGGAAAAGTAGCCAGGCCATATGCTCACATCGGAACGGCGCATATCAGCAGTGGTAGTATTGCCAATACGATAGATTTTGCCTACTGTGTACTGAATTTTATTGCCTTTGGGTAGTGTTTCGTTTTTCGCCATTTAAACGCTCCAGCTTTCTTCGTTAGCACGTCATACTTTTCTGTTATTTATATCTGCATAGTTTTGTTTTGTTTTTCTTCTGTCAAGAAAAATGTATACTTCAGTAACTGATGAGCCATTGGCCGCTGGAATTGCACCATATGCCTCCGCGATGTTTTCAGATCGCAAGAAGGGACAGAGGGTAGTGAATAAGGAAGCAAGGAATATTATAAAATCGTGTGATTAAGAATCAAGGCAGGGAAGTAAAGCAAGGTTATATTCTCGCTGCCTAGTAAGCTAGCGTATCTGTACGATCTGTTACAAAACTTTAGAAACGGATAATCTCCACAGGTGTGATCCCTTTGTGCTTGTGGTAAAAAGCGTCCAAGATCTGAAGTATAGAAGTTTCACTGTGATTACTCTGATATGGATGTAATAATGTAATACGACATACTGTACTACATGCATGTGAACAACATATTTCCAGTGAAAGCTAGAAACAGTCGAAAAGCAGTCACAAATATCAAATTTTAATTGGTTTGCCTTGATGAGAAAAAGCATTTCAATTGTTGCATGGACATTATCAGCATTAATAAACTAATTATACAACAACAGGCTACACAAATGAAGAAAATAGTCGGTATTATTACGAAAGTAGAAATATCCTAAAAGAGTGTTATGATTAGATATATTTAATTTGTTGAAATGTGCTCCTGACAAAGGCAAATCTACTTTCATGACAATGTTTTTCGAACTCCATCTCACAAGGCACACAAGGCTAGCTTGTGCATTCATGTTGCGTGCATTATCCTTCGCTGCTGACAATACACTGGCCATTGTGTTGGCGACACATCAATTGTTTATTTTTCTCAATAACAACTATTTTATTCGCGATCACGCTTTGTCAGTTTGGCAAGCCCTAGGGCCGGCCGTGGTGGCCAAGCGGTTCTAGGCGCTTCAGTCCGGAACCGCGCGACTGCTATGGTCGCAGGTTCGATTCCTGCGTCGGGCATGGGTGTGTGTGATGTCCTCAGGTTAGTTAGGTTTAAGTAGTTCTAAGTTCTAGGGAACTGACGACCTCAGATGTTAAGTCCCATACTGCTCAGAGCCATTTGAACCATTTGAACCAAGCCCTAGGTGAGTAAACAGTATCTGACATGTGCCTATCATTCCGCCTGAAGGAACGCTCGTCATTATTGTAATACTGCTCAGATCAAGAGAAGGAATAAAATCCTTTGGTAAATTTCCATTCCAGTCGCTCAGTGTTAAAAATACGAAGGGGTTACGGGGATTCCACCATAATTCCAACAGAATTGCCAGTCTGTTTTTGTGTGAGTTGTTAACCTTTTCTCATTCGAAGAAGCATCACCATTTATGAGTAAAGGCCTCATTTCTCTTGGTGACTGGTTTAATTGTACTTCCTTTGTCACAATGTAATTTGACAAACTCATCTCACATCAGCTATTGAGACAGAATTCCGAAACAGAGGGCCTCATTAAACAAGTAATTGGCAATCACAGAGCTCAATAGCTTACGAAAAACCTCATAGTATCGGTTTGCAGTAACATAAAAGAAGAAATTTCATGTTTATTTTCATACTAGGAAACTCTTTTTTCGCTAGCTGTCGATAACTCTTAAAAAATTTACAGTCACTGGAGTGAAATAAATAAAAAAAGAAGTATAAGTAATGATATATCGCCATAGATAAGAAAGTTCCATGTGTTTAATAATTGGCAAAACACTCTCCTCCTTGTGTGCTATCATTCGCCAAACTTTCGTTTCGATGTCTCGAGCGGTTTAGGAGATACGAGATATATTGTGAGTATTTCATTTTCGCGGGCGTGAGATCGGAAGTGAGCGCGCTACATGGGATCCATTTTCTCGAGATCGGAGGCAGATAGAGATCTCCTCCCAAGTCTAAACAAAAATTCAGCATGTTAGCTAAATTTCATACGCAGCAACATATGGTGTAATATGCACCAAACGCAAAATCACAGCGACCCCTAAGTTTCGTTGCAAACTTTTTGAGTTTTGCATAGTGTCTTACTAAAATGTGTACCTCAGAGTAAGAATGGTCATTAGCGAGGTGATCGGCACTTCGTCACGAAGCTGTCATATAACGCTAAAAGTAAGGCAAAAATCATATATTTACAGAGAGTAGTTTCTGTAAAATCGTTTGAGAAAGATAAGAGGTTGCGCGCTGCGGTTCTGTCAGCGCAGAGCGTCGCCAGTCGGCTCGTGCGAAGTGTGGTGTGCGCGTCACAATATGCGCTGGACCCGCGCGACCCGTGCGGCACGTGCGTGTCGCGCTGTAGTCTAGTGTCACGTCACACGTGCTATACGCTTCTCAATTTGCGCCTAGCCTCAACCACAACGCTGCGCGACCTGGCGCAAGCGCGTGTCGCGGTCCCATTTGAACCTGTGAAGGTACAAAAACGCGCGCTGTGCTGCGTCGCGCCACACGCGCTAGGGCTAGGCGCAAATTGAGAAGCGTATAGCACGTGTGACGTGACACTAGACTACAGCGCGACACGCACGTGCCGCACGGGTCGCGCGGGTCCACCGCATATTGCGACGCGTACACCATACTTCGCACGCGCCGACTGGCGACGCTCTGCGCTGACTGAACCGAAGCGCGCGCAACCTCTTATCTTTCTCAAACGACTTTACAGAAACTATTCTCTGAAAATATATGATTTTTGACTTACTTGTAGCGTTTATATGTCAGCTTCGTGACGAAGTGCCCATCACGTCGCTAATGACCATTCTTATTGTGATGTATACATTTTAGTGAGACACTATTAAAAACTCAAAAAGTTTGCAACGAAAATTAGGGGTCGCTATGATTTTGCGTTTGGTGCGTGTTACACCATATGTTGCTGCGTATGAAATTCAGCTAACATGCTGAGTTTTTGTTTAGACTTGGGAGGAGATCTCTATCTGCCTCCGATCTCGAGAAAATGGATCCCATGTAGCGCGCTCACTTCCGATCTCACTCCCACGAGAATGAAATACTCGCAACATTTCTCATATCTCCTAAACCGCTCGAGACATGGAAACGAAAATTTGGCGAATGATAGCACACAAGGAGGAGAGTATTTTGCCAATTATTAAACACACGGAACTTTCTTATCTGTGGCGATATATCACTACTTATACTTCTTTTTTTATTTATTTCACTCCAGTGACTGTAATTTTTTAAGAGTTATCGACAGCTAGCGAAACAAGAGCTTCCTAGTATGAAAATAAACATGAAATTTCTTCTTTTATGTTACTGCAAACCGATACTACGAGGTTTTTCGTAAGCTATTGAGCTCTGTAATTGCCAATTACTTGTTTAATGAGGCCCTCTGTTTCGGAATTCTGTCTCAATAGCTGATGTGAGATGAGTTTGTCAAATTACATTGTGACAAAGGAAGTACAATTAAACCAGTCACCAAGAGAAATGTAGCCTTTACTCATAAATGGTGATGCTTATTCGAATGAGAAAAAGTTAACAACTCACACAAAAACAGATTGGCAATTCTGTTGGAATTTTGGTGGAATCGCCGTAACCCATCGTATTTTTAACACTGAGCGCCTGGAATGGAAACTTACCAAAGGATTTTATTCCTTCTCTTGATCTGAGCAGTATTAAAATAGTGACGAGCGTTCCTTCAGGCGGAATGATAGGCACATGCCAGATACTGTTTACTCACCTAGGGCTTGTCAAACTGACAATGCGTGATCGCGAATAAAATAGCTGTTACTGAGAAAAATAAATAATTGATCTGTCGCACAACACAATGGTGAGTGTATTGTCAGCAGCGAAGGATAATGCGCGCGACAGGAATGCACAAGCTAGCCATGTGTGCCTTGTGAGATGGAGTTCGAAAAACATTGTCATGAAAGTAGATCTGCCTTTGTCAGCAGCACATTTCAACAAATTAAATATATCTAATCATAACACTCTTTTAGGATATTCCTACTTTCGTAATAATACCGACCATTTTCTTCATTTGTGTAGCCTGTTGTTGTATAATTAGTTTATTAATGCTGATAAAGTCCATGCAACAATTGAAATGCTTTTTCTCATCACGGCGAACCAATTAAAACATTGTTATTTGTGACTGCTTTTCGACTGTTTCTAGCTTGCACTGGAAATATGTTGTTCACATGCATATAGTACAGTGTGTCGTATTACATTATTACATCCATATGAGAGTAATCACAGTGAAACTTCTATACTTCAGATTTAGGACGGTTTTTACCAGATGCACAAAGGGATCACACCTGTGGAGATTATCCCTTTCTAAAGTTTTGTAACAGATCGTACAGATACGCTAGCTTATTAGGCAGCGAGGAGATAACCTTGCTTTACTTTTCTGCCTTGATTCTTAATCACATGATTTTATAATATTCGTTGCTTCCTTATTCACTACCCTCTGTCCCTTCTTGCGATCTGAAAACATCGCGGAGGCAATATGGTGCAATTCTACTCGCCAATGGCTCATCAGTTACTGAAGTATACATTTTTCTTGACAGAAGAAAAACAAAACAAAACTATGCACATATAAGTAACAGGAAAGTATAACGTGCTAACGAAGAAAGCTGGAGCGTTTAAATGGCGAAAAACGAAATACTACCCAAAGGCAATAAAATTCAGTACACAGTACGGCAAAATTTTTCGTATGGGCAATATTACCACTGCTCATATGCTCCGTTCCGATGTGAGCAGATGGCCGTGCTACTTTTCCGCTCCCCGCCTCAAATTTCCCACGGTGCTAGCGAGGCAAGCTCGACGCGCGGCGCGAGAAACTCTGCCTCAACCACAACGCCGCGCGACCTGGCGCAGGCGCGTGTCGCGTCCCAGTCGCGTCGCGTCGCAATTTGCGCGCTCCCATTTGAACCTGTGATGTTACAAAAACACGCGCTGCGCTGCGTCGCGCCACACGCGCTATACGCGTCTCAATTTGCGCCTAGCCTACCAGTAATCGAATAAACAGGAGTGGTTGTCTGTTGAGTGCAACTTACCCAGGCAGGGTGCAAGAAGGTAACAATGTGTTTGTATGCCATGTTCACTGTTATGTCACTGGGCACTCCTGGCTGCGTATCAGAGGGTAGATGTTGATGGCCGGCCAGTCTTTTGCATGTGACCCAACTAGCTTCTCACTCTACCCTCCTACAACATAGGCGGGTCCCCAAAGACAATGAGAGACACTGTGACGCGAACAGCCCCAGCTATTGCCAGTCCATATGCTCGCCTCTCTCCCCTACCCCCCCCCCCCCTCCCCCCACCACCATGGTAGCGTTAAACACTTTTTTTTCTTCGTTTTGTTCGTCACTGTTTTCATTATTTGGTGTGGGCGAACGTCACAGGACACCCTTCTAAGTTCACCTTTTAATATTCACTCAGTTTCTTTATTACAGAAGGCAGACAGCTCTCTGACCAAACACACTGAGCTACTGTGCTGGCTGCGCTTAGGGTACCAGAGCACACCTCCATGACCGACCCAAACTTCCATATGTAACTATCTGTCCACATCTCGCATTCGCACAGTTACTGTGATTCCCGCACAAGGAGAGATTTTCATAATTATCGCATAGTATATTCTGTAAGACAGATACTGTTTCATGCCTAGACAAGGCCACGAAAATAATAAGGAAAGTGTCTCCCTGCCAGTGCTGGATTAAGCAAGCACGGAGCCCGTAGAAAATTCTGACAAGGGGCTCTTAGTTTGTTTAGGCCGTATGGTTTATGATATAAAATAAGACAAGATTCTTACAAATAAACTTTTTCGGCAAATTCAGAAATAATACAAGTTAGATCAATGTCTCAGAGCAAATAGTATTCAATGTTAATTATACTGAGGTCATTTAGACGTTCTTGTCTCATCGTATTTCTTAATTCATTTTTAGAACGAATTAACATAGAAAACAGAACGTTCTCCACTGCAGTTGGTGATCATTAAAGATAATTAAACGTGTGAGGCTATTACTAAATTTGGAAAACACGATCCTAACGAATTCTCCATTAAAATTTTGTAAATTTGTAGTTCCAAGGCTTCGTTCTTCTTTCTGTCAATGGCAGCAGCGACATTCGTTTTCAGCAGCTCAGCGAACTATATCAGTTCGTCGCCTAGCGATTCTTCTAAATCATCTGTGTAAGCATATTAGGAGTTCTTTTCAAGACCTTTTTTGCTGTAAGAGATTTAAATTCTTGTAGTACTAAAAAAAAAAAAGTAGTCAGGTGACGGTACTTTTCCATGCGCTTAGCTAATGCAGCCAGCGCATTGTCAATTATTACCATAAGCACAGGAAATTCAAAATGTTCTCCAGTTGTTTGATTTTCTATAATTTCATCGAGTGTAGTTGACCCACTAAACTGGTCGTACTTGGTATTTTGTTTGTGTCGTCTCGAAATTTGTTGCTGATATTCTTCACAGCTATTCAGAGATTTGGCTTTTGCCTCAATTTCTGAAAATGTGAATCTCATTGATTGGATATATTCATTTATGGATTTATATAATGAATATCCAGTGCTCAGATCTTGATCAGACGACTATAGAGAAACGATAGTCGCTTGCAAGAGTTCTAGGATTCTGTGCCATGCGACATACATTATTCCTGTTTCAAACTTACTCATTTTCAAAACCAGTCCGTAAGCCTGATTGCGGCACTCTATCTTTGATGCATATTAGAAGATACTTCATTCAACACTTGTTTGATAGAATGAAAAGCAAATAAAAGCGCCTTTGTAGCATCAGCTCTGTCCGATCACCTGGTGTCCGATAATCTTTTCAAAATTGGAATTTTAGTACTATCATTTTTCAGTGCTTTCAAAAGAAAGCCCCATCGATTGGTTAAAAAATGTATAGAGGCTTTCAAGGAAATCAAAGAAAATGGATACTTTTGCACAACATTCTGCAGCACACTTGGCGACCAAATTTAGCGAATGTGAAACATAGGGACTGTACCTGCCACTCATATTACTGGCATTGTCATAACTTTGCCCATGATAGTATTTGGTATTAATGCTATTCTTTGTTAAAAAAAGATGTAGCTTTGGGAGAGTTGTTCAGCACTACGATCTTTCATATCTAAAAGCTTCACAAATCTTTCCACTGGTCCGGATGGTAGGACATAGTGCACTGTCAGACAGTTGATCTACGTGAGATATATCAGGAGTGGAAGCCAATGAGACTGAATAGTATTTGAACTTCTCAATTTGGCAAATAATATCCAGTATGGCTGATGCTTACATGAACAAATTCATCGCACGTTGTGTTCGACTAATATGACGTATGTCCCTTTTCTTTATTTGCATGAATACGTATATGTTGGGCCAGGAATACATCAAATTTGGCTAGTAATTCCAATGACCCTAAATAATTTCCACTGTTGGGTGAACCAACAATTTCATCACTAGCCCTCGCTCAGCTAAAAAACTTATAACTGCAACAATTCGTTCGAAGAGTGTTCGCCAGTACTTTCGTTGGGTCTCAATTTGGCTTACAAGTTGAGAATCGTGTCGATGTGGATCCTTGTTTTTTAAAACTAACAGGGAAATTATCGCTTTTCTGTGGGAACTGCTTTCTTCATGTCTCTTCAGTAAAATATTTGCATTTGTCCAGCCATCTAATCCGTCTTTCATAAACCGTGGCGAGCCGTCAGAATCTGCCACTTTGCAAACAAAACGGAACAGTTGCCCTTTGCTTTCCGAATAGCACATCCAATCTCTCATGTAAGTTTCATTTATTAGTTTATGTTTATATGTAAAAAACGACTTGCTACAGACTCTTGGCTTATTCTCCTTCTCATATATTTTCATTGAAGACTAAAAACTTCTGTTCATATGCTGAACTTCGCTACTTCCTTTCATAAACCAATAAACTCTGTCAAAGTTGTTTGGCCTCTCACCAATATCGTTAAAATACATTTTACTTTCACTTTGAGTTCCACTTGTACAAGATGCAGTAACATCAGAAGACTGTAACATATTTCAACTTCTCTTTGTCTTGAAGACGAGGTCTGTGAGCTGACAGTACTTCCTACGCTTTTCAATTCAGGTTGGCTTGGAGACGATATGGCTGAACAGGGAAGACTTGCCAACTGTTCAATTGCTGTATCGCTTTTGGAAAACGAAATTGCATCGGAAAAAGTTGCATATTCTGGTGAATCTTCTGTAGTATAACTATAATCCTAACAATCAGCTACAGCTTTTGTACCTTATGCTTCATTTTCTATATATTCGGAAAAATCATTCTGAACATAAAAAAGCTGAGACAGTTTACAGCTTTCAAATATAACAGCATGTGTCTTTCTCTCCTTTTCATCTCTTGTTTTACGCTTTGCACTTCCAGAAGTGTAGTGGCGTCCAGTCAGATGCCGTGTCTGCTGCTCATGGTGGTCAGCTCGGTCTGTGTAGAAGGAAAAATAAATTACAAAATGAAATGGAACACTACTATTTAATCGGATTGCATAACGCGTAAGTATCATAAATAGTATATGTCTATTTTCTATTGAAGCTAGTGACAGTTGACTACGCAAATGCTAATCTATATACATGTGAGTTTCTCACCCACAGAGCTTTTGATAATGATACGTGCCGTGTAAGCAGAAGCGAGAGTCTGCTCACTAGAACTGTACGAGAGTGGGGCAAAACCAACAGTCGCCTTCCAAGAGTTAAGACTACTTCAGCTTCCCGCCTATCGAGATCGATTGAATCTCTGCCCATAAAAATTAAGCAGGAATAAGAAGAAAATGAGTTGAGAGTGAGTTTTCTGCTGTTATCTACACATCAATACAAACTCAGTCACATCTTTAAATTATTCGTAATTAGCGCTCTCAACAAAACACCATCCACTTGGCTTCAAGTTTTATATCTCATAAGGGAAGCACCCTGGTAAAATGTCGGCTCCCACAAACGACCTAGCTTGAGAATGTGGGCCATATAGTGAAAGTAGGCAGTTAAGACCTGACTACTCGTGCACACTGGTTGTTCGCTACTCGCTCTGCCACTCTGCTGCCATTTTAAGGCTAAGCGCTAAGCACATGCGTAATCTCGGCTTACCGGCTACCCACGAGCTACAGTGCGGCAGTTCCTGGAATGACGATAAAACCAAGTGGAAGATTGCCTACTGGTTTAGAGTTGTCACAAGTCTGGCTTTCTTCGGGTTTGTCTTCGCAATGACCACATCCAAGGCTGCCCACTGCGCGGAGGAACTGTCTGAGATAAGCCCGGACTTGTTTCTGTTGTCGGAGGAATTAGAATGATAGAAAACAACACATTAATAAACACTCTTTGCTAAAAATTTACTAAATGGTGACAGTTGTGTGCGCAGTTTCGTTCAGTGTACATTAAAAAAAGGTAGTGCCACGCACACTTAACCGATCTCTTGTGCACGTATTTTTTTTCGCCAGTTCCCGCGAAATATATTTTTGAGACTGTTCACGTACTTTATTAGTCTGTAACTGGTGCAAGAGATTTATTTGCTTTGTACATTTTTATGCTGCGACTAGCTTTTACCCGGGACTTTGTCCACGCATAAAAGACGCCGGCGCAAGCTTTGCCGTCCTGCCGGCATATCTGATTGTTTGCAGCGAGCGACAATGTCCTATGGTGTGTAACAGCACATGCTTTTAAGGCAAAACTGCGATAACTTTGACTCTACCCGGCGTGTCGAAATGAAAGGTGTATCATATTTTAAGTTACATGTACAAAAATACGACTGAAAATCGCATACAATTCTGTGCTTTAGTTTTTGCATGATGCGCGTACTGACACACACAAAAATTCTACAAATAATTTTTTTCACTTCGATAGCTGTTTTAAAAACACCATAATATTCAGTTTTCTTAAATATCTCCTACATACAGACTTCTTCAAGTTACAATTTTATTATATGTCTGTAAATTCACGCAGGCCGTTGTGACCGAGCGGTTCTAGGCGCTTCAGTCTGGAACCGCGGGACCGCTACGGTCGCAGGTTCGGATTCTGCCTCGGGCATGGATGTGTGTGGTGTCCTTAGGTTAGTTAGGTTTAAGTAGTTGTAAGTTCTAGGGGACTGATGACCTCAGCTGTTGAGTTCCATAGTGCTCAGAGCCATTTGAACATTTTTTTTTTTTTTTTTTTTTTAAATTCACATGGCAGTGGAAACACTGAGCGTATCATTCAGTGAGTACCGGCTTATGTGCAGCAGAGCCATGTCCAATAATTGAATGATTTTCGCTGCCAATGTCTTGAGTAGCTGGGCGGACGTCACTCCAGATCACCATCCTTTGAAAAATTGTTAATGGTATCGTTAAGGGAACACTTCCTTTGAATTGTAAAGCTGACAATATTAATGTGAAGTACTGATTCAAGAGCTACACCATTCTTCAACGCTACGGATTAGTAAATCGAAAATTATTAACTTGTCATTAAAATAATTGTTTAACCAATTGCCTGTGTTCCTGCTTCACGCTTTACCTTTATAAGAATATAATGGGGTCGGGTACTGCAACGTGCTAAAGCTTAAAATGTACATCACAGATGTTCAAAACTGGGCACTATCAAAGTTATTGCTCAAATTTTTATGCCAAATCGACTGCACGGTTGTTGTTTCACCAGTGTTCTGTTTTCCTCTTTAAAATGTGACTTCAAATCGATGACGTTCCATTGTGATATTAAAAACTCTCGAGTATATACCAGTACTGAGGGTGAATAAATGTTTACTGCATTCGAAATCACCCAAATAAAAACTACAGATTTTTATGATGACATCAAACACAAATAGCTGATTCCTGCATAATTACATACGGAGAACCAACATATTTTCTTATTGTTTAAACTTCGGGGTATTTATGAAAAGACCTTACCTTATGTTTGAGTTATTCCCGCTTTTCAGTCACCTACTCTGGAACTTTTGTATTCCGCCTGGAAGGCGGCGCATGGGTCTGCCCCTGAAAACTGAAAGGTTGGCCGAATGTAGGAAGTGAGCAGGAGCAGGAAAAGGTAAGACACGTCGGTACTGCGTTTCAACTTACAGATGTTTGCTATAGGCAAAAAACAAGTTAATACATGGTTACATAACTTTGCAATGAGGTGCGAAGTCTGAGACCCGTCGATGTAGAGCGAAGCTTAAGTGTCCCGGCCGTCTGGTGTTGATCAAATGGACAGAATCTGGAGCGGAGATCGTAGAGCTTGTAACGGCCCCCTGCCTTAATGTGATGAAAATTCAGTTTTATGTTAGTAAATAAAATGTCACATGCTTTAGGAGAATATAACTTCTCATCAAAACATTTCAAAGATGTTAGCAGGGTGGTAGTCACAACGCCTCTGACAAAACGGTTACATCTTGTGCGTCAACCTCTTTGGTTCTGCGATCCACACATGTTTACATACAATGGAATTAGCCGGCACTAAAAACACTGACCGTCGTGACTTTCACAACTAAACTGAGCCAAGTGCCTGCCGGTCTTTGACAGTGCTCGTAAATCAACAAATTATCTTTTTTGTTTAGAGTCAATTGTTAGTAAATGAATTATTTACATGAAATAGTTACAAATGATTCTGGTGCTCAGGTGTTTAGATTAAAACCATAAATGTTGCATTTTACAAATAATTACAAGTGTCAACCAAGTGAAATAACTGGATTACAAAGTGTTGAATATGACCTTTCTCATTTGCGTAATATTGGGGTTAAAAAGTACAAATCTGTAAATTACGTGAGTATACAGTACAAAAGTATTATTAAACTTATTTGTTTTTCATGTTAAGTGTAGTGAGTAATCAGGTTTTCCTGGCCAAATTTTACAACAAGCAATTTCGTAGTCACGTATGTTGACACTTTGAATAAGCCTATGTGAGCAAAACATAACAGTTCCTAATGAAATATTCGTGTTAAAACAGTTTAAATAAATGTACCTTGCTTTTGCAATCTCTTTTGGATCGAAAAATTATATATTAATGACATTGAAAAACATTGCATCATAATTGCACCCATACGAAATTTAACTAATTTGAGTTTAATTTACTGAAAAATCGTAATTTTGTCCCCAGTATCGTATACTTCCATACTTCTTTTCTCTCCTATCGGGATCATTACAAACTCTCCCGCTCCGGCTAGAGTGCGCTGTCGTCGGTGTCTGTCGTAGTTCCAACCTAGCAGAGCGCACCTACGTTGTGGCATCGTAGCTATCGATACCACAGGAATCACTGTATAATATCGATGTCGATGTCACCCACTTAATAATCTTCTACTTTGTAAAAGAAGTTGACGATTGGCCTCCAAGCACCGACTGTTAGATGTCTGTACCTCTCGGGACTTGCGTCGATTGCCCTTTTTCAATCGCTGTTGCCAATGTCCACACTCCCGCGCTTTTACATTTCCAATTGTTGTGCTGTGCAGCGCTGGTTGCATGCAATTTGTTGCATGAACTAAATGTCACTAAGAAGCTATTGCTGGTCATCGAGGTTGGCTCCGACACGCCGATTACCCTGTTCTTCACCGTGACGCCAGCAACGTTATTAATCACTTGGCAGAATGTTGCGAACCTAACCAAATAGTGAAATAATTGCACCTTTTTAACTAGTCTAATTGCAACAAATAAATACTATACTGGAAATGACTGTCAAGAAAAAGATAAAAGAAAAAAAAGTCCCTCTAACTTGACAAGAGGTTTCGCGCCCAGGCGTGGAGTCCTCCCAATGCGCAGGTCCCGTAACATTTGCAAACTCCTGCTACGCGGCTAATCCGGCAATGCTCCCTGCGAGAATCACAGCTACCGTGTCATTGCAGGACGTAGATGCAGGGTGATATATGGAAGACTGGGTCGGTCCTGGGGGTCTGCTTAGGTAGCCTACGTGTTTAAGGCGATGGCTCCTGATAAGCAGGAAATCAGCTTTCGAGTTCCGGTCCAGCACAAATTTTCATTGCCACTAATCCATTGTGCAGCTGAAGCCTAATCGTATTCGTAATTGCGAAGACATTTAATTTAATTCACATGCAGCATATGAAGAAGCCTGTAACATAAGTTAAGTACAATATATATTATTTTTCACCAATGACTGCTAATTATTTCCGTCGTTGCAGATACAGACTATGTAGCCAGCTCCTTACCGACTTCACTGCCAAACCTGCAATATATGTTTCTATTTAGCATTGGCCACCTGTCATCATAACCACTGACGACCAGAATCATAACAAAAACCATTCTTCTTATGTCGAGGTAGCCTCGAGGAACGTTTACAAACTTTTGTCAGTTTTTTGTGCTCTTGCTAGAAAGTCCAAATGGAAAGGGCCATTATTACATTTTTTAAGTTTGTCTGATTCCTTGTTTTAAGTATCATTAGACACAGTGATTAATTTACGTGTCATATGCTAGCTAAATTTTGAAACAGATTATTGCATTTTTACTAGCAGAAGCGGTGACTGAACCACAGATTACAACTGTCTCACAAGGAAACATCAGTAGCTTGATCCATAGTTTAGGAGAAAAAAACACACTTGTAAGATATCAAATGTTCAAATGTTCGTGATTTCCTAAGGGACCAAACTGCTTATGTCATCGGTCCCTAGACTTACACACTACTTAAACTAACTTAAACTAACCTATGCTAAGAACAACACACATACCCATGCCCGAGGGAGGACTCGAACCTCCGGCGGGAGGGGCCGTGCAAGATATCAGCCGCAGCAATCGACCCTGCACAAAATTTGGGCCATAATTCTGATAGTTTGCAGTTACGACCTTCTGAATGTACAGCTTTTAACCTTCCGTCGCGCGGCTGTTCAAATTGATACACGTCGATTGGCAGCACTGGCGCCTTCTCACTACTAGCTTCCCTTCTCCGAACGCTTTCCATTGTCTGTGCTTCAGTATCAACGCGACTGCTTTGTTGTCGAGACATTTGCTGATTGCTCAGTTTGATACGCCACGCCCGTTCCCGTTAGATTTCACCAGGTAATTTCTTTGATTATCAACATAACATAGTACGTAGTAGAAAGCTAATTTAGAATGTAAACTGCACTTATATTCTTTTTGGAGCGTATAGTCTTCTTTTACAGTTACCTGAATATCAAGTATCAAATTGATACATTGCGCCCGACTGCATTTTTAGGAATTTTATGATTTTAGGTGGGATATACTTCATGATGACAGGCTACAGTCAGACATATAACCTTCTTGACCCAAATAATGTTGCAGTAATCCAAAAGGTGCTATTCGAAGAGGATAATAATGAATTTCAAGAGGATTTTAAAGACGAAGTTGACACAAATGGTGATGACTTAGTTGAAGTCTGGCCAGAAGATTTAGAAACAGAGGTAGACGACAGTGAAGATGACGAGGAACTACTTGAGGAAAAGGGTCATTAATATATTGGAAGGGGCAAAGAGACAAAATGGAATTAAGTTCCACTATCTCAGAGAGTACGATTCAGGGCTCTCAATATTGTTCGGAAGCTACCTGGACCTATAGTTGTGGGAAAAGCAGTGAGTACACCTTTGGAATGTTGGAATTGCCTCCTAGATGACGAAATTTTGTCTATTACAGTTTTGTGTACAAACCAGTATACTGGGAGCATTAAAGCTTCATTCCAGTGTGAGAGAGACGTAAAACAAATAGACATTATTGAAGTGAAAGCCCTCATCCGTCTCTTATGTTTAGTTGGAGTAAACAAAAGTAACAGACAACGCTTAGAGGACAGTGGGGAAGTGATGGGGATGGCATTGAGAAATTTCGCCTCGTAGTGAACATAAAACGTTTCAAATTCATTATGCGGTGTCTTAGATTTGACAATCGTGCAACTCACGATGAAAGGAGAAGATTAGACAAGGTAACAGCGATTCGGGAAATATTTTCTGTATTTGTTCAGAATTGCTAGGAATGCTATATCCTCGGAGAAAATGTTAACAGTAGATGAGAAACTAGAAGGATTCCGTTAAGGTGCAGTTTTCGCCAATGTATACCTAGCAAACCAAACAAACATGGGATTAAGATATATGCTCTTGTGGATTCCCAAGTATTTTACTTGTCTGATTTGGAAATATACGCTGGGTTGCAACCAGAAGGACTATATCACATAAACAATAAACTTTCCGATGTTCTTCTGCGGCTACGTGAACCTATTTATCAATCAGGCCGAAATGTGACCGCAGACAACTAGTTTGGCTTGATAGACGAGCCTCGAATGAAAAATCTTTCTTTTGTTGGGACTATGAAGAAAAACAAGTGTTAGGGTCCTCCGGAGTTTGCTAATAGTAAAGGTAGCACTGGCAATAGTTCACTGTATGGGTTCAAGAAAGGATGTACTCTCGTTTCCTGTGTTCCTAGAAAGGTGAAGTGTGTGATCCTAGCATCGAGTTTGCATGACGATAATTCAATAGATGCTGACGCAGGAGATAAAGCCATCGATTGTAACATTTTATAATAGCACCAAAGGTGGAGTCGACAATACGATTTCTTCGTACAGTGTTGCAAGAAACTTGCGCCGTTGGCCCATGGTTATATTTCTTGTAGTGATCAGTGTGAGTGGAATCAGTGCACGGGTAATCTACTGTGACAACAATGGGAATTGTATCAGACGAAAAGGATTCCTGAAACAACTATCTCATGCATTAGTTCTACCTCACTTGGTTCGAAGACGTTTGGACACCAGAGGAGTTCACAGGAATATTCAACTGCGGCTACAACATTATAGGCCAACGTGTGAAGATGAAACAGAAGACTAAAGTTGAAATGGAGAAAAAAACAAATGCAAGCAAGAGGAAAAGGTGTAATACCTGCACAATAAAAAATAAACGGACAAAATATTGTTGCAAAATGTGTCAAAAGCCAATCTGTTTGATGCACATTGAACCTTTTTGTTCTGACTGTAGTAAAATTCCTCATGTTACCGCAGTCCAAAATTTCTGAATAAGTAATGTTACCATTGTTATTGTGCTATAATGTCATCTTTCGCTTTCTGTAAATATATTTGTCCTTTACAATGAGTTTAATTAGTGAAATGTAATAGAGAAGCAAGTGAAAAAAGACGGTATTACCATTTGTTACCACAATCCAACACTGACGACAAGCAATCCGAATGAATAATATTTCTACTGCTGTTGTGCTCTTATGTCTTAATAATCATCACGGGGTTGAAGCTCTTTCTTCCGTGTTTGCTTTAACAATACGTATGTTTTTGGATAGGGTCCGCCTTTAGCAAAACACAATTTTGTTTTTTAACCCAAACACGTTTCTCTGCAGTTGCAGCATCTTCAGTGGGCTTTTATTACTCATCTGTTACAGATAAAGAATGTTCTTTACTGTTTGTATACATGTAACTATTAGTTTTTAAATCGTAATTACAGATATTTGAAAAAACACACCAATTATGAATTCATACCTTTTTACGACATGGTGGGGTTTTTCTGATGTGTTGTGTTTCTACAGTGACTGTTTTGTTCCATAGTTTGTCATCTGCAACCACTTACACCTTAAAGTAGATAAATTGCTTAAGCCAAAATTACGATTTGAAATTGTTATTTCTGTGCCTGAAATTAATTAATTCTATGTGTGTGTGTGTGTGTGTGTGTGTGAGTGTGTGTGTGTGTGTCTGTGTGTCTGTGTGTCTATTTAAATAATGCTTTCTTTTTTCTCATCTTCATCACTGTCAAACACTATATATTGAGTTGCCACTGTCACTGTTTCACTGTTTACCAGCTGTAAAGACACATACAAAATAAAATATTTGAAACAATAGTAAGACCTAAACAATACCAGATAATATATTGGTACCGTTATGTAGATGACATCATATGCCTTGTAGATGAAACACCAAATCACATCCAACAACTCCACAGTGATAGAAACAAAGTACACCCAAGAATAAAATTCACCATAGAAACAGTACACGACAAAAGGTTAAACTTCCTTGACCTCACAATATACAGACACAACAACCACTTCTCTATATTCAGGTAAGTGACCACCACCAGCACAGCCATTCACAAGGATTCTGATCATGCAATTACACACAAACTAGCCAGCTTCCAATATATGCTACACAGACTGAACAAAACCGCACTCACTGAAAACAACTACAAGAATGAATTACATACAATCAGACAAACAGCAGTAGAGAATGGATAATGACACAAACACTATAGATAAATTGGGCCACAAAATTAAAAAGGACACCCATCACACAAAAATAAAAGCCTCCTCATCAACTTACAAACACACAGAGCCCACATATGAGCACACATGAACAAGAAACACCCACAATGACAAACAAGTGGTTCACTCTCACCTACAACAACAAAGCAGTCCACAGAACAGGCAAAATACTCAAAAAACAAGGGGTAGATATAGCCTACAGGACAGACAACTCAACACAGAGAAAACTAAGGACAACCAATACAAGCACAGACAAACACAGCACATCTGGTATTTACCAACTAACATGTCAGGACTGCAAATCAGTTTATATAGGACAGACAAGCAGAAACTTTAATACCAGATACACAACACACAAAAGAGCATTAAAAAGTAACAGTTATCATTCCACATTTGCTGAACACTTCATGGACAAGAAACATAACCCAATAAACATCAATATAACCCAATAAACATCAATACTGATTTTAAAATTCTCAAATGCACCAACAGCCCCCCCCCCCCCAACAAAAACTAATAATTGAAGAAAATTATCAGATACAAAAAGCCATAGTGGAAGGGAAACAAGTGATAAATGAATATGCAGCTCTCTGCAATTTAACTCTGTACTCTGCCCTCAAAGAATTATTAGACAAGACCAACCTATAGAGCTCTCACCCCCCCCCACCACCACCCCATCACCCCCTCCCCAAACACACACAAAAAAATCCTAAAACCCACTCTCTCTCTCTCTCTCTCTCTCTCTCTCCCTCCCTTTTCACACACACACACACACACACACACACACACACACACACACACACACACACAGACAGAATTAATTAATTTCGGGCATAGAAATAACAATTTCAAATCGTAATTTTGGCTTAAACAATTATTCTACTTTAAGGTGTAAGTGGTTGCAGATGACAAACTGTGGAACAAAACAGTCACTGTAGAAACACAACACATCAGAAAAACCACACCATGTCGTAAAAAGGTATGAATTCATAATTGGTGTGTTTTTTCAAATATCTGTAATTGCGATTTAAAAACTAATAGTCACATGTATACAAACAGTAAAGAACATTCTTTATCTTTAACTGATGAGAAATAAAAGCCCAGTGAAGATGCTGCAACAGCAGTGAAACATGTTTGGGCTGAAAAACAAAATTGTGTTTTGTTAAAGGCGGACCATATTCAAAAACATTCGTACCGGTACTCTTATGTCTTCTTTGTTTTTCTTTGAAGATATTTTTAATTTGTGTGTTTTATTAATGAAATTTAATAAATAATCACGTGAATGAACAATATGATCAATTTGATACATCGTGCCCGATCTCGTTGCGAAAAACACCGCGCCCCACTGCAGAGGCCGAACGCCCGGTTTGCAAAGTATTGTACAGGGGGGTGACAACCCGCGGCCTCGTGTTCACGAGGAGTCGAAGGCGGTGGAAAGTGTTTCATTCAGGAATCCTCCGTGTACAGTATGAATGTTAAAATTCGGATTTGCCATGAAACTACTAATACTTCCTGTCAGATTAAAACTGTGTGCCGGACCGAGACCCGAACTCGTGACCTTTGACTTTCACGGGCAGGTGCTCTAGAGCAGGAAGTTTCATATCAGCGCACGCTCCGCTGCAGAGTGAAAATCTCATTCTGGAAACTACTAATAGTTTGACCAGTAAAAGCCATAATTATTACTCTTGGTTTACCCTACAACCACACATTGTCAGTAAGTTTTAATTATTTTAACATTTAGGCTTAGCAGTAACGTGATTAACTTAGTTACTTCTTGTTTATTTGCAACTGTTGATATGACATACCAACTTAACTGGCGTATAGTCTGTAATTGTTGTTAACCATTCTATCAGCAGAAGAGCAAACAACAATAATGATCGCAGACACACCGTGACACGAAGCACTGCCGAGCTTGACGAGTGGATGATTCTAATACCCCACGTAAATGTGGCAGGATAAAACAAAAAATGCCGTTGTTTGGACAGGCAACATCCCCTTCATTTTAAAGGTGCGGAATTTAGTTTTATTGTACCCTTAGAATGACGCAGAGGTTACCTGTCAAAACACAGGAGTGCCTGACGATTTTACTCAATAGTATATTGCCGTGAGCTATTCGAACTTCTAGAAATGTTATAATACTAAGGACAGACATTGATTACGAAAATCAAAGTAAGCTTAGCGCACTGCGCATGTCGTCAACATCAAACTGATATTTTGACGTGACTGTATTATTAAGCTGCTTGTCTTCGATTTGCGCTAGGACAAGAACTTTTATTGTACAGTTATCTGCCCTGTTTTGGCACATTTATTGGGTCAATTCTAGTGTCCGATTCCACCCCTCGACTTTGACCAATGACGTAATGTGTGATGTCATTTTGTTCATGCCGCAGATTGTAGTTATGAATGTTAAATGATTTCTCTGGATTTACTCGTTACGCGCGTATATTAAAAATTCGATGTATATTGTTTTGTTTTCATATCCTAATTTGTTTTCGGCATCTTTTGTTGATGTGTGATGTCATTTTGTTCATGCCGCAGATTGTTGTTATGAATGTTAAATGATTTCTCTGGATTTACTCGTTACGCGCGTATATTAAAAATTCGATGTATATTGTTTTGTTTTCATATCCTAATTTGTTTTCGGCATCTTTTGTTGATGAAAATAGTCCTGATTTATAAGATCTTGATTTCTGCCGCAATTGTTTTTCATTATGGATGAGACGGCGAAAATTCTCCTTGATAAAATGACTGACCTTAAATCAATTATAAGGTTTTTGCAATCATTGGGCGTTAATGCCAAATTTTGCAAGTGCAGTGTTTGTGGAAATTATATGATTTTGACAAAGGTTCCACCTTCACGAACTTCCGATGAATACATATGGAGATACAGAAAAAATAATATTTGGAGGTCTATACGCTGGGGGACATGATTCGTAAGATCGAGGCTGAATTTAGAAGTAATAGTCATGTTAGCCTACTATTTTTGCTATCAGTCTTCTTGTAAATCTGTCTGTCATGCAAGAAGCAGGGGTTTCGTGTGGCACTGTAGCTGACTGGTTTTCATTTTGTGGAGAAGTCTGGTCTGTCATGTAAGAAGCAGGGGTTTCGTGTGGCACTGTAGCTAACTGGTTTTCATTTTGTAGAGAAGTCTGCAGGGAATTTATAAAGAATAGTGGATCATTGGAGCGTGTGAGTGTAGGGGTGGGGGTGGGGGGGGGGGGGGGTGGGGTGGGGTGGGGGAGGGGGGGCAGTGGTTACAGTTGAAGCAGACGAGTCGGATTTTGGAAAGAAAAAATACGAAAGTGGGCATGAGGTGGTTGGGCTTTGCGTTTTTGGAGTAGTAGTTTCTGGAGGGGATTGTGCCGCTGTTGTATATAGGGTATTGCCAAATCTTACAAAGGAAGTGTTGACATCTTTAATAGATGAATGTGTGGAAGAATGTTTCATAGTCATGTCGGAGGGGTTTGCTTCCTACAAGGCGTTGGGTGAAAGGGGTTATCATCATTTGGTAGTGAACCACAATATCAGTTTAAAGACGAGGGCATGGTTCAAATGGCTCTAAGCACTATGGGACTTGACATCTGAGGTCATCAGTCCCATAGACTTAGAACTACTTAAACTTAACTAACCTAAGGACATCACACACATCCATTCCCGAGGCAGGATTCGAACCTGCGACCGTAGCAGCAGCGCGGTTCGGGACTGAAGCGCCTAAAACCGCTCGGCCACAGCGGCCGACCCGGGGGCGTGACCAATACTGTCGAGGGCTACTGGGGAGTGTAAAATCTGTTGTTGGGCGGGGAAAGAGAAGGATTTCAGTGTTGCAAGGACATTTGATGAATACTGTTGGAGAAAGAGTATTCCTGAAGGTTATTGAGTATTTCTAGCATTTAAGGAAGTAGTCAGCAAAATGTACAAGCCACGTTTTGTTAGTTAGGTGTTTGTGGGTCTCATAATATTTTCTTGTTTTATGGTGGGATTTTTTCTGTTACTATACTGTAGGTTCGGTATTTTATTGGTTTCTCTGGGGGGATGTTTTTCTGTCGTTTTAATAATTTTTGGGTACAGTGGTGGGGCGAGAGGGGTTGTTGTGTCTTGTGCCGGTGGGTTTATGTGATTGATTTGTGATATCAGTTCTTTTATTATTTTAAAATTTTGTGTCTGGTTGAGGGCGGATGGTAGGGAAAAACTGATTTGAGTGGTGCCTCTTTTGTGCGTGGCAGTTCGTAATTCTTATTAAGTTTTTGATTAGTTATCCTGGTGCGTGTTTTGTCATAGTTTGACCTCCTAATATTATTATTCCTTGTTATGCCCTTATTTTGTTCTTGTCGGCCTCGATATTTCACTCTTTTAGAAATTCATATGTCGTAACTTTCTTTTTATGTAGCCAATTTTATATTTCTTTCCGATGTTTTTGCTACACTTCTCTTAATTTTACTTTCATTCCTGATGAATCAATTTTACTGATTGTTATTTAGGAACTACTGTAGCTGGTGCGACTTTCGTGTAGGATAGTTATCGGTTCCAGGGTTTCGTCATTTTTACATTTTATTTTTTTGAGTGTGCAGTAATGTTTGAGAAGATTTTCAGTTTTTGAAAGTCTATTCGTATTCGATAGTTCAGTAACAATATCCTTTTTAAACAGGTTTATCAGATGTTATCAGATCTTTGCACTTGTAATTGCTCTTTGTACTATTTCGAAACAGAAATGTTGGAATCGATAACTAGAAATGACCTCCTTTATAGGTTACTTCTAGTTACCGATTCCACCTATTCGATAGTTCTTTAGTTAGGTTGTTTTTGCAGTACGTGTGGGAAACGTAATACAATATCTGCACTCGTAATTGCTCTCTGAAGTTCTGCAATAAAGTTAGTAATATTGGAATCGGTAACTAGAATTGAGCTATATATGAGGTCAATTCTAGTTACCGATTCCAACTATTCGAAAGTTCATTAATTGGATCTTTATTTTTCCAGCAGTTATCTCAAATGTAATAAGATTTTTCCGCTCGTAGTTGGTCTTTGAATTACTGCGAAACAGTTACAAGCGATGTAATCGGTAACTGGGATTGACCCCTTATATAGGTCAATGCTAGTTACCGATTCCAACTATTCGATAGTTCTTTAATTAGGTATCTTTTTTCTATTTGATGGTTCGTTAAGTGGATCTTTTTTTTCCCAGCATGTGTTCCAAATGCAATAAGATTTTTCCGCTCGTAATTGTTCGTTGATTTACCGCGAAACAGCTACAGACATTGGAATCGATAACTAGAATTGACCTACTATATAGGTCATTCTAGTTACTGATTCCATCTATTCGCTATTTTATTAATTAAGTCGTTTTCCTAGGTCCTGTGTTACGTACAATACTATTTCTGCACTCGCAGCTGCTCTCTGAACTTCTGCAGTAAAGTTAGTAATATTGGAATCGGTAATTAGAATTGACCTCATATATACGGATTCCAATATTCGTTAATTTTTAATGGATTTTCATTACTTGAGCTCCTGCTTTGTTTAGGATTTACGGTGTTCGTTTCTCCATATTTTATATTAGTAATTCGTATTTGTTACAATTCGCTTTATTTTTCCGTTGTTCTGTTCTAATTTAGTTTCTCCTCGCCCAACACCCCAACTTTCCTGCGCTTATCTCGTTTGAATGAATAATCAATAATAAATTTCACGTAATTGTGTAATAGTAGGATTTCACCATGCACTATACTGTAATATAGTTTAATGATTCTCCTTGCCCCTCCACTTGCATAAATTATGATAGTAATTCTAACTAGACACATATTTTTCACACTCCTGTTCTTATTTATTTCGGTTATCTTCCACTCGTTTACATGTAATTCTTGAGTAAATAATAATCGCGTCAAATGTGAGTACAGTTTTATCACATGCTATATTCGTTTGTTTACGAGTATGATCCGTTCGCTTCATAGATTGCCTCTAAGCAGCATCTTCGCCTTAGGTATGACGTCATTGGTCAAAGCCGACGAGTGGAATCGGACACTAGAATTTATCCCATTTATTTATTGGTGACAACAATAGTGAATAATTGTTGCTACTACAACTGCAAACAGCATACGTCAAATGAGGAAGAGTTACTTTTAATGGCTAAGTACCACGTAAGTCTAATTATAGTTATCCTGCTATAGTCGAGTCGGTGTAAGTAGATCCTGACAGTAGCACTGTTGCCAACTTTCAACTGCGAAGCGGAAACGGCTGCGTGGCGGAAATACTAGCCTTCTACAGAGCTATGACAACACGTAGGCGTTGCCATAGAGAAGTTTACAAAATCGTGTTACGCGTTTATTGAGTTAGGAGCGCGATCTACTGTGCCAGCCCACTGTAGCTGTCATGGATCAACTTACGCCGATTCAACTATACTCTTACGGGCCAACACATTATGGCCACCTGCTTCATAGTTTGTTTCTGCGTCTTTAGAACAAAATACATCACTGATTCTGCGTATCAAGGATACGACAATTTGTTGGTAAATTTGTGGAGGCTTACGCATAGGTCATGCAATTCGTGTAAATAATGGGCCACTGATTTGCGGATGCGGTGATGACGCCGGCTAGCGACCCAGATGAGTTCCATAGGAATTTGGTGGCCAAGACATCAACGTGAGTTCAGTATAAGACTCCTCAGACCACTGTAGCACAGTTTTGGCTCCGAGACACGGACAATTATACCGCTGAAAGGTGACATCACCGCCGGGGAAGACATCAAGCGCCGGCCGCTGTGGCCGAGCGGTTCTAGGTGCTTCAGCCTGGAACCGCGCGACCGCTACGGTCGCAGGTTCGAATCCTGCCTCGGGCATGGATGTGTGTGATGTCCTTAGGTTAGTTAGGTTTAAGTAGTTCTAAGTTCTAGGGGACTGATGACCTCAGATGTTAAGTCCCATAGTGCCCAGAGCCATTTGAGCAATTTTTTGAGACATCAAGCATGAAGGGATGCAAGTGGTTCGCAGCTGCCACCGTGTCTTCGGTTACTACCACAAGTCCCATGCAAGCGTAGGAGAATGTCTCCCATGGTATAGTGCTGCTCCCACCAGCCTGCGTTCGTGGCGCGCTGTACATTACTAGCCGCCGTTCACTACGATGAGGGCGTTTGTGGAGACGACCATCGACCTAGTGTAGCAAAAATGTGTTTCACCCGAAGAGCCGACGCGTTCCCATTAATCGACGATCGAATCCCGATGGTCCCGTGCCCACTGCAACGGAAATTGCCGATGTTGGTGAGTCAACATGTGACAGGGTTGGTCTGCTGCGGAGCTCCGTATTCAAGAACGTAAGATGAACGGTAAGCTCCGAAACACTTTTTCGTGGACCAGCATTGTGCTCTTGCAGAAGAGATGCCACAGAACACCATCTATCCTACTTCACAGAGCAGACAAACCTCTGAATCCTATGTTATGTGAAGAGTCGTGGACGTCCATCTTTTAGTTTCTAGTGCTAATTTCACTGTCCTACCTCTTTCCGCTAGGACTGTAGCATGTGAAAACGCGACCAGTTTCGCCTCTTTCGAGATACTCGTTCACAGCCACTGCGTAATAACAATCTGCCCTTTGTCAAAGTCGCTTATGTCAATGGATTTCCCAATTTGCAGCCCATATCTTCGCTGGGGTGATTCCACGTCCGTGTGTGCTCCACGTAATCGCTCTGTGCTGTTTTTTCACTTCCGTTTCGATCCTCTGACATGCGTTTTCGGCAATTCTGAATATTTATGGGTCATACAAGACGGCATCATTCATTACTTTTTAGCTTTCAATTTAACGTCGATTTTCACTTATATTATGAATAATATTTTCATTAAAAGAAATTAGAATTACATACAAACACCTTCAGCTGCTGACGGGCGTTGATATATATCAACGGGGACAGGTGAAAATGTGTGCCCCGACCGGGACTCGAACCCGGAATTTCCTGCTTACACCGAGAGAGGTGGCGCAGTGGTTAGCACACTGGACTCGCATTCGGGAGGACGACGGTTCAATCCCGTCTCCGGCCACCCTGATTTTGG
Source organism: Schistocerca serialis cubense (assembly GCF_023864345.2). Lineage (NCBI taxonomy): Eukaryota > Metazoa > Arthropoda > Insecta > Orthoptera > Acrididae > Schistocerca > Schistocerca serialis. The sequence continues at coordinate 762,691,494 of NC_064641.1, read as the reverse complement.
TTTCCCGTGATTTCCCTAAATCGCTTCAGGCAAATGCCGGGATGGTTCCTTTGAAAGGGCACGGCCGATTTCCTTCCCCATCCTTCCCTCACCCGAGCTTGCGCTCCGTCTCTAATGACCTCGTTGTCGACGGGACGTTAAGTACTAGTCCTCCTCCTCTCCCGCTTACATGGCAGACACTCTATCCATCTTTTTGTTTTTTGGATTCGTGGTTGATCGTTGCGTTTGGTCGTTGCGGACGTCACATGACATCCGGTCAAGTTCGTATTTTGATCCTTCCACTCAGTATTTTTTTATTACAGAGGCCAACCAGCTCTCTGACCGAACACGCTGAGCTACCGTTCCGGCTTTTACACAACACCCAGTCCCCTGCCGGGAATCTAACCCGGGCCCCCTTCGTGATAAGCGGAAACGCTATAAACGAGTGAATTGTCTGTGTATTGGTTATACCTGAGCCACCGAGGGCACAGAGAATAGTGCGACTGCAGGGACTATCTCGCGCACGCCTCCCGCGAGACCCACATATGTCCACACACTACATTCGTAATGTCCCTACCCAAGACACTCATTACTCGTGGAAGACATCCTTACAAAGTCCCGTAAGAGTTCGGGTAATATGTGTGCATCCGCACAGAAGAAGAAGGTTATAGCCAGTATTGCCACAACCATATACTTATATGGATATGGTGTCTGTTCTTTCGGACATGTCCGAAAGAACAGACAGCATTGATGACCTGCAGCCGTATAGAACGAAATTAGAATTATGTATTAATACCTTCAGCTGCTGACGGGCGTTGATATATATCGACGGGGACAGGTGAAAATGTGTGCCCCGACTGGGACTCGAACCCGGGATCTCCTGCTTACGTGGCAGACGCTCTATTCATCTGAGCCACCGAGGGCACGGAGGATAGTGCGACTGCAGGTACTATCTCGTGCACGCCTCCCGCGAGACCCACATTCTCACCTGTCCGAAAGAACAGACACCATATCCATGTAAGAATATTGTTATTGTCTCACTCTAGGTCCTAGCAGTACGGCGCCGGCTCTTCACGACACCCAAATCAATATCCTAGCTAAACACGTTTTCAGGCTACACTAGTTAATAGCTTTGCACAAAGCTAATTCGTAAAAGTCACAAGCATGTGCCTAACTAATACGATGACGTCACAGGCAAAACAATATACTGCGCGGCGAACAAATACGGACACGATCTACCCGTTACGGGCTCAACCAACTGTTGACGCTTTATTAGTCTCGTACTTATTAGCTTGCAAATCTGATGGTATTCCGACAAACAAACGAATAGGCATTTTCACGTCAAAACTTACTATCATGGATCTAATTTATGTGACTGCACAACCATATGCTTATGAGACTAGTGCTAGGTATATTCAGAAGTGTCGGAGTGTGCTGAATCCGTCGAATGTCTACAAATTTCGAGCAAATTCCACTTGGACATAAGATTTATTTATGACAATATGTCTTATATTTCGAATTATACCGATCTCCAAACCATTTCTCTTATTTTAAAGTAGTTGCTATGGGGAACTGCAGTAGAGCACCTATGGCATAGGAAAAGACTTGCGTGGGATTAATGTTTTAGTTTCCACAACGAAGTACGAAGATTAAATATAAGAAACCGGAAAATGAAAACGTAAAAAATCGTGATATGTGAGTGCCGCACTTAGCCCAAAAAAGACAAATGATCTTGCATTTATCTCTTCAACGATTTAACACAGTTTTATTCCAGACATCGACTGCAAATTTTAAAGATGTTTATAAAACGCGATTATAACATCTGTGATACTTTTGAACGGGACCTCTCAATACTAGCGATGTAATGATATTAAAAACCTGCAGAGTGCTTGCCGGTCGGAGTGGCCGAGCGGTTCTAGGCGCTACAGTCTGGAACCGCGCGACCACTACGGTCGCAGGTTCGAATCCTGCCTCGGGCATGGATGTGTGTGAGGTCCTTAGGTTAGTTAGGTTTAAGTAGTTCTAAGTTCTAGGGGACTGCTGACCTGAGAAGTTAAGTTCCATAGTGGTCAGAGCCATTTGCACCATTTTGTTGCAGAGTGCTTACGCTCCAAGATGTCAAGTGACTTTTGGAGTCAATACATGTGGGCAACAAAAATTACACTCCTGGAAATGGAAAAAAGAACACATTGACACCGGTGTGCCAGACCCACCATACTTGCTCCGGACACTGCGAGAGGGCTGTACAAGCAATGATCACACGCACGGCACAGCGGACACACCAGGAACCGCGGTGTTGGCCGTCGAATGGCGCTAGCTGCGCAGCATTTGTGCACCGCCGGCGTCAGTGTCAGCCAGTTTGCCGTGGCATACGGAGCTCCATCGCAGTCTTTAACACTGGTAGCATGCCGCGACAGCGTGGACGTGAACCGTATGTGCAGTTGACGGACTTTGAGCGAGGGTGTATAGTGGGCATGCGGGAGGCCGGGTGGACGTACCGCCGAATTGCTCAACACGTGGGGCGTGAGGTCTCCACAGTACATCGATGTTGTCGCCAGTGGTCGGCGGAAGGTGCACGTGCCCGTCGACCTGGGACCGGACCGCAGCGACGCACGGATGCACGCCAAGACCGTAGGATCCTACGCAGTGCCGTAGGGGACCGCACCGCCACTTCCCAGCAAATTAGGGACACTGTTGCTCCTGGGGTATCGGCGAGGACCATTCGCAACCGTCTCCATGAAGCTGGGCTACGGTCCCGCACACCGTTAGGCCGTCTTCCGCTGACGCCCCAACATCGTGCAGCCCGCCTCCAGTGGTGTCGCGACAGGCGTGAATGGAGGGACGAATGGAGACGTGTCGTCTTCAGCGATGAGAGTCGCTTCTGCCTTGGTGCCAATCATGGTCGTATGCGTGTTTGGCGCCGTGCAGGTGAGCGCCACAATCAGGACTGCATACGACCGAGGCACACAGGGCCAACACCCGGCATCATGGTGTGGGGAGCGATCTCCTACACTGGCCGTACACCACTGGTGATCGTCGAGGGGACACTGAATAGTGCACGGTACATCCAAACCGTCATCGAACCCATCGTTCTACCATTCCTAGACCGGCAAGGGAACTTGCTGTTCCAACAGGACAATGCGCGTCCGCATGTATCCCGTGCCACCCAACGTGCTCTAGAAGGTGTAGGTCAACTATCCTGGCCAGCAAGATCTCCGGATCTGTCCCCCATTGAGCATGTTTGGGACTGGATGAAGCGTCGTCTCACGCGGTCTGCACGTCCAGCACGAACGCTGGTCCAACTGAGGCGCCAGGTGGAAATGGCATGGCAAGCCGTTCCACAGGACTACATCCAGCATCTCTACGATCGTCTCCATGGGAGAATAGCAGCCTGCATTGCTGCGAAAGGTGGATATACACTGTACTAGTGCCGACATTGTGCATGCTCTGTTGCCTGTGTCTATGTGCCTGTGGTTCTGTCAGTGTGATCGTATGATGTATCTGACCCCAGGAATGTGTCAATAAAGTTTCCCCTTCCTGGGACAATGAATTCACGGTGTTCTGATTTCAATTTCCAGGAGTGTATATTCCGAGGATCTGTATGGTCACTCCATAGATATTCCTTTTTTATGGGGATAAACAGTGATCTCTATGCCCGGAGATATCCAAAGATAACATGCATGCGTTACAAATAAATGAAAAGAAGGCAAACTGCTGAAAGTTATCTGCACCAGTGTTCTCACTGTGCTTTCTTCAACCTCTGTGCACAGTCATGGCATTTCAACGCATACGGAAAATAGCAAGATATATCTTTTCCAGTCTAGGTTTTGAACAGTAATACCCAAATCGGACGCCGTGCGGAAACAATTTGTGTTTTATTGTTTTATGTTTGCGTACATTATTCTCGACGTATCTCTACTTTAGCTGCCCACAGTTATACTAAATAATCCTAAAGCATGCATTGATGTCTCTGGGTGAGAAATGGACTAATGCGAATCTCTGTAACTCGTTTTTCTTCCTCAGACTTTTTTTTGTTGCAATGATTCATCGAATGTTTTAGTAGGACCTCATCCAACGACGGATATCAATGTTTACTACGTCTGCTTCTGAACACTTAAGACGGAAAGAAAGAGTGCACACCTAATGCGCAAATATGTAAATATTTGATATATTCATTACGTCTATAATCGTTGGGTGCAGAGATCTACATTTTTAGGCGGGTTCCGACTGTGATACAACTTTGAGTTGACTTCTTTGATTAGTTTGACATAGTAAGCATGCCTGCACTGTCTGTCAATGTTATAATATTGTGTTCTTTCCATTAAAATTTTCTGTAGCGCAGTATCTACCACTAATACCATTCGCAAGTGCCTCTCTCTGAATAAGTGATATTTGACCGTGCAGTACTCCAACATGACACTATTACTAATTGTCATTTGCACGGCTCTTCGTTTTTCTGCGGCTTTCCCGGTATGTATCATTGTTGGTCTAATTTGCACGTATTTCGTAATAAATAATTCTTTGTAGAAGCACATACTGTGTGCATAAATATGTGAAACACTGAGTGACTGTCGCAGCTCCTGTCGGTTGTAGTAGTATGATTCACAATGAATTATTTAGAAAATAAGTTTCTTTTGTAGATTACTACAGCGAAACTATCGTTTATACGTTCTTTTGATGATTATCTTCAGAGGTAAATATATCGTTTTATCTTATGAAAGAACAGCAGGAGAGAAGTCACCTGTAATTTTCGAATATTTTATTACTGGCTTGGTGGTTGAGCGGATAATACCAAAGTATAAATTCAGATGTTCGGCAGTGTCTCCGGTAGATTCTGTGAGATCTTTCAGCCATTTATCGCATGTTACATCTCTGGTGCCGTTTTGAATATGTGGAAAATATCACGTTGCACCACACTTCAGGTTTCAAATTATACTGTATGACTGACTGGCAAATTCAGTACACAGACTGGAGGAAGGCTTTGGCATACAACCGCACACAGCATCACGCGCACCGTGTTTAGTATAGTGCTATGAATCCCGTAAAGTTATCTCAGAAGATAGGTGATACCTACAGTTTAACAACAAAAATGAAGTAAATTTCTTTTCTACAGTTTGTAACTTCTTGGTGGAAACTTCATGGTGGAAAGAAGCAATAATTCACACGAATGTTACACTTGTGAATATTTCTCGGAATCGTAGACGTAGCAAATAGAAGACACATACCGATAGCTCGTTTGTTGAATTTATTTCACAAGGTTCGTCAGAAGGAACCATAGACTTTGTTAGTGCTACAAGATCGAAGAATTTATTTAATACGAAGGTGGCACACTTCTTAGGACACAATCGTTAGAGCATTACTTTTTTTCTTTTTTTAAAGTTTGCGATAGTATTTATGTGTGCAGTTACATTTGCGTCTATGATCTGTAACCCATCGTATGGTGTGGAGGGTACGACTATCTTTTCTCTCTTTACTTGTTCCGTACTCGAATTGTTCGTGGAAAGGACGACAGCCGGCAGACCATGTGATGAACTCAAATTTCTCTTTAAGTTCCCAGTCGTGGTCATTTCGCGAGATATACCGAGTGATCAAAAAGTCAGTATAAATTTGAAAACTTAATAAACCACGGAATAATGTAGATAGAGAGGTAAAAGTTGACACACATGTTAGGACTGACATGGGGTTCTATTAGAACCACCCCATATTGCTAGACTCGTGAAAGATCACTTGCGCGCGTCGATTGATGATGATCGTGTGCTCAGCCGCCACTTTCGTCATGCTTGGCCTCCCAGTCTCCAGACCTCAGTCCGTGCGATTATTGGCTTTGGGGTTACCTGAAGTCGCAAGTGTATCGTGAGCGACCGACATCTCTAGGGATGCTGAAAGATAACATCAGACACCAATGCCTCACCATAACTCCGGACATGCTTTACAGTGCGTTCACAACATTATTCCTCGACTACAGCTATTGTTGAGGAATGATGGTGGACATATTGAGCATTTCCTGTAAATAACGTCATCTTTGCTTTGTCTTGCTTTGTTATGCTAATTATTGCTATTCTGATCAGATGAAGCGCCATCTGTCGGACGTTTTTTGAATTTTTGTATTTTTTTTTGGTTCTAATAAAACCCCATGTCATTCCAAGCATGTGTGTCAATTTGTACCTCTCTATCTGCATTATTCCGTGATTTATTCAGTTTTCAAATTTATACTGACTTTTTGATCACCCGGTACGTAGGAGATAATAATCTGTCTCCTGATTCTTCTACGAACGTACGCTCTCGGAATTTTAACACTAAATTTTTTCGTGAAACACAACGCCTGTACTTTAGTCTGCCCCAACATTTTATTTGCTTCTTCAAAACGCACTCGTTTTTAATAACAATCACCGCTACGAAAAGCATGGATCTTTTGTGTTTCACTCCATTAATCCTTTTTGGTAAGGATCCAAGGCGCTAATACTTACGGAATCAGTAAGTAAATGCTGGTCGTTTTTGTTCTCTTCGCGTACCAGTTCCGCTACATGCACTAGAGCTGCTGCGTAGACAGTACTAACGACTCGTATCAGGGAGGTAACTCTGTGGCTAAGACACTGGACTATTCGAGAGAAGTGAACTCAGATCTCTGTCTGGCCATCTAGAGTTTCCTGTGGTTTTCCTGCATTGCTTCTTTGTAATGTCTAGATGATTCCTTCGACAATATATGGTCGATTCCCTTCCAGCTTCTTGGCTAATATAGCAAGTACTCCGTCCCTAAGAACCGAGATCGATATGGTGTTAAACTTTTAATCTTTCCTCCGTTAGGTTATTTTTGACGGAAGTCATCACATTGGTTGTTTTACATTTAGAAGCTGTTTGAATTAGGGAGTTTCACTACAAGAGATATTAAATTTTCAGGTATAGCTCATACCACTGCATGAGAAACATGCTTTTGAAGTTCTGCGCTGAAGCATAGGATCGCACATTGCGCGACCAACAAATTTTTAAGTGAAAAGCGTTCTCCACAGGTTCTTCTTGCGAAGAAGTTCAGGCTCGACCACTTACAAATGAAATATGACGATCCATTTATCAGCATAAAATATCACGTGACACAGTTTGACATCTGAGAAAGTTTCGAAGCTGGTATCTCGAGCTTTTCGGACATTTTTGTCACTTGAAATGACCATTTCGGAACCCAAAATAAGGGCACTATTGTCGTCAACAATCATATATGACTGTCAACAAATACCCTGAAAGGTAGTGGACTACATATCAATTACTAAAGAACTGCTCAAATCCGTAGCAAACGTTGGAAGCTCATTGCACTTTATGGTAGCTTAGCCTATTGCCGTGTTCGAGAACTAGTGAAATGGATTAATTTATCTTTGTATTCCATATTTCTGTGAATATCTGTACGTTGTAGCACACTATACCAGTATTCTGTGTGTTTTGAGGGTAATTTCAAAGAATGTTTACTTATCGAAGCCGCGGGCTGCAAACGATATATATCGAACGTGCGATTCTAAACCAGTCAGGCGACTGTGGTGGCGGGCGTTATGATAAATTATTTGTGAGATGTTAGGAAAACCCAAACGATTTATGACGGTAGTGAGTGGGATGTCTGGTATTGTAGAGGTTTCTTCAGCCGATTGCCCCACGTGGAAGAATCTAATTCCATGGTTATGCAATGTAGAAAATAGTTCGAATTTTTGTCGTAAATGTGACACTCTAACTATATTTTTGCGTGACATTGGCAGAGTCTACCAAGGTTAACGGCAAGAAGGGAATGCATCCCGTAGCATACACATCAAACGGACTTCCTCATGACGAGAACATTGACGACGAGTGAGGTAAGTCGTTTCCTTTCTAATTACAACTATTTTAGTAACGCTCTTCTTTTGTCGTTGCTGTAGTGACCGCTATAAACATGCTCATAACGCCCACCACCACAGTCGCGTGATCGATTTTGAATCGCACGTTCGATATCTATCGTTTGGAGCCCGCGGCTTCGATAGGCAAATATTCTTGGAAATTACGTTTTCCTGGATTCTGTGTATCTGACCGTAAAAGGTGTGGCAGATAATTTTTATCGTAGAATGCTAACCTGAATGTGAGATCCCCACATTTATTAGCAACCAGATAGCTAGACGTTCCTCAGACTTGCTATGCAAATAGTAGGTGCTATGGAAATTTCACCATTTAGATACACGAGGATGTTTTCTTGTTTTCCGTACGTAAAAACGTGTGTTGTGATGGGGTAGGACTTGTAGTTCCAATTTGATTTCAACAGAAATAGAAAAATTAAGTGCAATTTCTGTGTACATGATCACCATCATAGTGGAAAATAATTATTCTTCATTGCAATTACTGTAGAGTTTAGTCATAGCTATTCCACAAGTTTGTTTTCTACGATTTAGAAACGACCGTCCGCGGCGTTATTGAGACGTGACGTTATTATTGTTTTAAATTTTGTCGTATATAATTGTTAAAACAAGGGCCGCTCAAACTGGCAGAGTAGTTTGTTTATAGTGAGCGTTCAAATGAACAATGTTGTGATAAAACTGGTTATTTTATGTAGAGACTTCCAATGGATGATTATTTTAATTTTCACAAATGCGTAACTCAGTAAGAAAGACTCGAACGTTCAACGTCTTTTAATCAGTCCCCACCAGAAATTAATGTTTTCATTTGGTTTGCAGAATGTCGTGCTTCCGTCAGTATTAATTTTAGAGAAGATTGACGAAAATCGCTAACTGTTATAAAAGACGTTGTGCAGCATGACTGGAGTATCGAAATATGAACATCCGTGTGACACACAGGCATTCTTAGACGTATCAGAGACAGCTGGACATTCGATCTTGTATGAATATTGAGCTGGGGAAAAGATCTGCTCCCACAATTTGACCGAAGCTTAAAAACTGACTCATCTCAATCAGAGATGTAACCAGGCGATCCTGCGTCTCTGCCAAAACTGCGCCCCTGTCTGCATGCACTTCTGTCCCTCTTTCATAAAACTACCTTTGCAGATTTTCCTATGCAGATTTGACAGATTTTATAATTTTGTCGTCAGCACATCCAATTTCGTTTTAGGAATCGCTTCCAGTTTCAGGTAGACTGCAGCTAATTGTCTTATTTCTTTTTTGGATGCCCAACATTTTTCCCTTGAGGTGCCTCCCTTTCCATCCCGAACACTTACGAATTATGTTATATCCTCGGAAGATTTTGTCATATTGCATGATAAAAAAGTTGTAAAGAAATCTTTCAGTAAATATTCACTTTGGGCCAGCGTTCACATCATTCGTATCGCTTGTCCAGACTTGGATTTGAGAAAGGTTTGTACATTTTGCGATTTTTGGAGTGCCTAATGTATCTTATAACAGTGACTCAGTACCGTTCTTCCTTCCTCTTTCTACCCAGACAAGCCAAAAACGCCTCTGCCAGAAAAATCATAAATTTAGGAGGATCCACAATGTTGTTTTCAAAGACTAGTTTTCATGGTAGTGCTCTCTCTGTATAGAAACCAACAATTGACAACTGAAAGGTCAACAAAGTGCAAGAAACAATTGCAAAATGTCACTCAAATCTGAATGCCTAACAGAGAACGAATTTGATGTTATCTTAGACCTGCATATAATGAAGTTAATGTATATCAAAAACGTGCAAAAAGTAGTGACAGAACAAGCATACGACTGTGTCTATTCATGGCTGAAGTTATACAGTAAACACGGAAGTTGCACGATTGCCGTGCGCCGAAAAAGTTCGGCATGAAACTCTAAAATTATTTCGGTCGATGCCAGGCAATAGAAACCAGCTCGGACCAATGTGCTGACCAAGAGGGCCATTGGGCAGTACTGCTGAAATTATGCCAAATACTTCGATCAGACAGATTTGTGACACCACCCAAAGGCGAAGTGCATAGAGCAACTAAAGCCACAACACAGTGTGACCAAGACTGAAGTCACGTTTTGTAAAGCAGAGCACTTGCGTGCTGCCGAAAACTCACACGTTGCAAATTTGACCGCGAGTTTAGTGCGATCCACGAACAATGGCGATTTGCGCATGTCGAGGCACGGAGGTGGATTGCATTGTTGATTATCCCAAGCGACAGTTGCTGTACGCGCCAACGCGTGCTTTCCGCTTGAAGGAAGTGTGTGTCCTGCAAATTATTTCGCTTGCTTATGCAGAATTTATCACTTTCCACAGCCATCAGCGATGAGAATTCGCAACAAATGGCGTGGAAATTCACTGAACAACTCGCTACGATCACGTTTAATGCCCACTTCGGCTACGGCGTGAAAATTTGAGCGTTCAGAACATTACTGAACGCTCATTGGCAGTTGGAAAATGCGTGACGTAGGTGCGCAGAACGATCCTAAACTCGACCGTTATCGTTCGTGACCCCAGCTATAACAACCCACGCATGTTTGGTGCCCGGGAGCGTGCCAAGAAAAGCTGCGGAACGAGAAATATGGAACAAATTCAATCACCCAGCCAGTAAGACTATGTCAGAATCGTAACAAGAAGTGTATCGATAAGTGAGCGTAGAGACTAAGTGTATTCAGCCGTGCAAATATTCTGCCTGCTTCTTGAAGAGGAGAGAGTGACGATCTGTTGAGTTTCGGAGAAACTGCGACTAGGTAACGTTCTAGTGATGAAGATGTGCTGGCTGCCTGCCCGCTGATCAACTTCTCAAGTTCCGGTCCGGGGTGTGCCAAGTCTGTGATGTCGCAACTACTAGACTCGGAAACATCACCGATGCGAGAAGCTGGCGTGCTGCCCTCTGAAGGACCTTCGCCGACGGACTGCAAGCTGTCTTCACTCTAACGTCATCGGCCGCCGTCCTGGTCGACACCACAGAGCAGAGAGCCGTCGGACTGCACGAGGTGTGTCAAGCTTACCCCTCTGTCTCGATACCCGTAAACACTGTGGTGCTGGTCGCTCTACGCAAAACGTATCGTGCTGTACACATTGAGTGAAATTTCATGTCATCTGATTTGCCTTTAAAAAAAGTCTTACGTAGGTGAAGTAAGGCTACATCCGTTTCTGTAATTAGCCCCTCAGTAAAACTTCCAGTTTTCGCATAAAAAAATAAAACAACTGTTATGGAATTCGCGCGCTTCTGCATTATGCAGTTCTTCTTATTCGATTTTGAGGAAACTGTTATTGTTGTGGTCGTCAGTCCTGAGACTGGTTTGATGCAGCTCTCCATGCTACTCTATCCTGTGCAAGCTTCTTCATCTCCCAGTACTTACTGCAACCGACATCCTGGGAGTGTATTCATCTCTTGGTCTCTCTCTGCGATTTTTACCCTCCACTCTGCCCTCCAATACTAAACTGGTGATCCCTTGATGCCTCAGAACATGTCCTACCAACCGTTCCCTTCTTCTAGTCAAGTTGTGCCACAAACTCCTCCCCAATTCTATTCAATACCTCCTCATTAGGTATGTGATCTACTCATCTAATCTTCAGCATTCTTCTGTAGGACCACATTTCGAAAGCTTCTATTCTCTTCTTGTCCAAACTATTTATCGTCCATATTTCACTTCCATACATGGCTACACTCCACACAAATACTTTCAGAAACGACTTCCTGACACTTAAATCTATACTAGATGTTAACAAATTTCTCTTCTTCGGAAACGCTTTCCTTGCCATTGCCAGTCTACATTTTATATCCTCTCTGCTTCGACCATCATCAGTTATTATGCTCCCCAAATAGCAAAACTCATTTACTACTTTAAGTGTCTCATTTCCTAATCTAATTCCCTCAGCATCACACGACTTAATTCGACTACATTCCGTTATTCTCGTTTTGCTTTTGTTGATGTTCATCTTATATCCTCCATTCAAGACACCGTCCATTCTGTTCAACTGCTCTTCCAAGTCCTTTGCTGTCTCTGACAGAATTACAATGTCATCGGCGAACCTCTTAAGTTTTTGTTTCTTCTCCATGGATTTTAATACCTGCTCCGAATTTTTCTTTTGCACTGCAAGCTCAATATACAGATTGAATAACATCGGGGAGAGGCTACAACCGTGTCTCACTCCCTTCTCAACCACTGCTTCCTTTTCACGTCGCTCGACTCTTATAACTGCCATCTGGTTTCTGTACAAATTGTAAATAGCCTTTCGCTCCCTGTATTTTACCCCTGCCACCTTCAGAATTTGAAAGAGAGAATTCCAGTCAACATTGTCAAAAGCTTTCTCTAAATCTACAAATGCTAGAAACGTTGGTTTGCCTTTCCACGATAAATCGTGCGGTCAGTATTAACCATCGTGTTCCAATATTTCTACGGAATCCAAACTGATCTTCCCCTAGGTCGGCTTCTACCAGTTTTTTCATTTGAGGAAACTATTGGGTAAACATATATATATTTTTCCGCATCTCATAGTCACACACTGCAGCTCGACACTGAAAGCCGGCCGAAGTGGCCGTGCGGTTAAAGGCGCTGCAGTCTGGAACCGCAAGACCGCTACGGTCGCAGGTTCGAATCCTGCCTCGGGCATGGATGTTTGTGATGTCCTTAGGTTTGTTAGGTTTAACTAGTTCTAAGTTCTAGGGGACTAATGACCTCAGCAGTTGAGTCCCATAGTGCTCAGAGCCATTTTTTTTCGACACTGAACTTGTTGGCCCAACGTTATTGTGATACTTTGAAGGAAAGTACAATATCGTGCACGTTTTGAAAAACATTGCAGTGGAAGATGTAGTGACTGGCCAGTTAACGTTTGGCGGGTCTTAAGGACATAGGCTGCTGCGTAAAAAATGTAGCTGACATATCAGAATTGCTTTTAATGGTGCAAGGAGGGTAATTTGTGTTTCCATTCTCGAGGAAATACGGGAGACGTATTGGAGATTCTCCATGACGAGGTTGGTAGCTTCGTGCCATGCGCGCGACCTTTTGGAATTGCCTCGTTTTCCCTTTCTTCGTATGCTGCTGATACAAAAAAAGCTGGATTTGAAAAAAAAGGGAATGACATGAAAAGACACCGGGATTCATCAGCTCATGACGCTGACTCTCTAGTTCAATGTTGGCTATGTTAGTGGATTTGTTCGCTCAATAATTACAACCTGTTAATTTTACAAACGCCGTTTTAACTGAGGGCGCTGCTAACGGTTGTTCTGCTAATGGTTGTTTCGAATGATGGACAAGCAATATAACTGCGCTCGGTCAAAATGTTGTCATGGTTATTGAATTGTACTTTGTATAAATGCAGCAAATAAAACAAACATACATTCGTTTAACCCCCATCTACAGAAAAAGCAATTGAGATGAACAACAGCAATATTAAACTTGTTTTCCATCTGCATTGTGTGTGTAGGAAACAATGATGGTTTCGACTTGTTTTCCATCTGCATTGTGTGTGTAGGAAACAATGATGGTTTCTATTTTAATGTATTCCAGAGGAAAGCGTAGGAAATAAAAAAAAAATTAATGTTATTGTCTAATAACTGAAGCGAACGTGTAATATAATATTAATATATTCTTCGAGAGAGAAGTATACGAAACTGAAATAAAACTATTGTTTCATGATCTAATAACTGGAACTGGAGATCAGATCAAAGTTATAGGTTTCTTCGCATCTTCTTCGTTTTCTCTTAGAGTTTTAAGAAAGTGTGCATGCCATTCTATAGTGTCCTCCCTCTCGACCAGAGGTGTCTTATTTTTACATTTATTAAAATGAAGATAACCTTTTCTTCTGCACAGAACTGAACTACGTTATTTATCAACACTTTTCCATAAGAGTATATTCTACGATAGTGAATATTTGTGCAATGACTATCCATTACAGCAGACACTAAGAAAACCCAGAAGCAGTAATGCACTATGGCTGTAAAGTGACTGTACAGTGCCAAGGCCTATGTGTCACTCGTGTACTGTCGAGTGTTGTCAGATGCCTTTGGTCCTGTCTGTATTTAAACAAAATTCAGTTCCACATTCTGCCATAATAATAACCTGAAAACTAACAAATCTAAAGCAAAGCCTATAGAAAGGGGAGATGAGGTGTTGAGTAAACAAGCAAACACAGGGAAAATGCAGTGTGACGCTACTGCGCCAGGTGCGGTAGGTACCCAAGGGGTGGGGGGTCTGGGCAAACGCCCGCCCGCTCTGCGCCATGGGAAAGGCCCCTATACTTACTTCTATGCTCTGTGGCCGACTCCTGGTAGGTGACCGTGGCTGTTGCTGCTCTGCGATTGCACCCAGGTGCACAAAATGGCGACCACAAATAAGCATGTGGGTACATAGCCGGCCAAACTCCAGAGGACCTTAGCGCGCCGCACACAGTTCTTTGCCTGCTTGCAGGGCACACGGCGCTACAGTAGCAGCCGCTCACGACCTAGGGCAACAGACGTCGCGGGTGCCGTTGGTAACAGCATATTCCACAACTGGCTGCACTTGCGTCTTGCTGTGAGACGTACATGATGTCGGTCTTGTGGTACATTGCTACTGGAAATAAACACTTGTTAATGCTTCCATTGTCGCAGTGTATGACCTGGCGAAAATCAGCCCTCTCCCACACCATTTGTATCACCCACTCTGATGTGTAGTGCCCCTGATTAGACCAGGTAGTTACAGTACAAATATAAAGCAAAATTGCCACTACTTGACATTACATTATTAATAATTGTCGATAGTACAACGTTATACAGGGTGGTCCATTGATAGTGACCGGGCCAAATATCTCAAGTAATAAGCATCAAACATAAAAACTACAAAGAACGAAACTCGTCTAGCTTGAAGGGGGAAACCAGATGGCGCTATGGTTGGCCCGCTAGATGGCGCTGCCATAGGTCAAACGGATATCAACTGCGTTTTTTAAAATAGGAATCCCCATTTTTATTACATATTCGTGTAGTACTTAAAGAAACATGAATGTTTTAGTTGGACCACTTTTTTCGCTTTGTGATAGATGGCGCTGTAATAGTCACAAACGTATAAGTATGTGGTATCATGTAATATTCCGCCAGTGCGGACGGTATTTGCTTCGTGATACATTACCCCTGTTAAAATGGACCGTTTACCAATTGCGGAAAAGGTCGATATCGTGTTAATGTATGGCTATTGTGATCAAAATGCCCAACGGGCGTGTGCTATGTATGCTGCTCAGCATCTTGGACGACATCATCCAAGTGTCCGGACCGTTCGCCGGATAGTTACGTTATTTAAGCAAACAGGAAGTGTTCAGCTACATGTGAAACGTCAACCACGACCTGCAACAAATGATGATACCCAAGCAGGTGTTTTAGCTGCTGTCGTGGCTAATACGCACATCAGTAGCAGACAAATTGCGCGAGAATCGGGAATCTCAAAAATGTCGGTGTTGAGAATGCTACATCAACGTCGATTGCACCCGTACCATATTTCTATGCACCAGGAATTACATGGCGACGACTTTGAACGTCGTGTACAGTTCTGCCACTGGGCGCAAGAGAAATTACGGGACGATGACAGATTTTTTGCACGCGTTCTGTTTAGCGACGAAGCGTCATTCACCAACAGCAGTAACGCGGGCGATTGCCAACTGTTCGTCTAAAATTGTGAGCCACATGTTCGTGACTATTACAGCGCCATCTATCTCAAAGCGAAAAATATGGTCCAACTGTTGTTGTTGTGGTCTTCACTCCAGAGACTGGTTTGATGCAGCTCTCCATGCTACTCTATCCTGTGCTAGCTTCTTCATCTCCCAGTACCTACTGCAACCTTCATCCTTCTGAATCTGTTTAGTGTATTGTGGTCCAATGAAAATATTCATATTTCTTCGCGTACTACACGAATACGTAATAAAAAATGGGGCTTGCTATTTAAAAAAACGCAGTTGATATCCGTCTGACCTATGGCAGCGCCATCTAGCGGGCCAACCATAGCGCCATCTGGTTTCCCCCTTCAAGCTAAACAAGTTTCGTTCTTTGTAGTTTTTTCGTTTGACGCTTATTTCGTGAGATATTTGGCCCGGTCACGATCAATGGACCACCCTGTATACTTCTTTCCAAACAAAAATACCAGCAGATCTCTGAAACAACTCAGTTTAACATAATTACGAGATACTGACTGGGCAAAGTGGTGCCTTCGCCTTGACAAAACTCGGTTAAATGTGCCACGATCTGTTAGCGCTGAGTGGCAGTGTAATCAAGGGAAGTATGTAGTCCAAGGCAAAAACGCGATTGGCAACGGAAACGTACGTTTCCGACAGACGCTATAGTGATCGCACAGGAACCCAGGGGATCTAATGATGCGTGCCTGCCCAGCCACGCCTTCAGCGGCTCCGACTATGAGCACCATCTGCCGCCACAGTATAGGATGGCCAGCGTCAGCTACACAGCCAGTCTGACAAGGGGACCCTCCGTACTGTAAACCACTGATTTTGATGCGCTTCAAATATATTGTAGACGCATCTACCCTGAGTACCCGGCTATCCGGATTTTTAGCGGCGGGCTTTGGTTTTTGAGAAAATCGATTTTGAAGTTCACTGCTATATCCGTATACCCGTAATATTACATACGTTCCGTGGAAGTCGGCTTAACGCAGCGGTAAACGTTCACAGCTACCGCGCTGGAGGTACTGTGTTCGAATCCTGCTCGTGTACTTATTATCTTTTTTTCAAAATCGAGCGAATTTTTCAATTTTATTTCAAGGAATATCAACAAACAGTATAAGGTGTGCGAAATTATAAAGATATATTCAGTTATTAATTTTTCAAATATTCATTCCGTTTGTGGTTCGCATCATATTCTCCCAATTCATCTTCTTCGTTGAAATCTATCAATTCGTCATCAATAATGATCTGTCTTTCGGCCAAGAGATCCTGTATTGCGATACATATCTCATGGCCAATTGCAACGGAATTGGCAGAGATCAGGCTAGGCGTATTCGTTACGAGATTCAAATCGCGGAATAGATTTTCGGCGTATTTGATGGCATTTGTGATTTCGCCTTGTGGGTCTTCTTCCGGCTGCGCTACTGCAAAAACGCTTGGTTCTTCCATTTCACAGAATTTTTCTAACACACGGCACTATGACGCGTTGTGAGCAGTTGACGCTATAGTCAGATGCGAACGTAAAGGAATGCAACTCGCATCCTCATTGGCCTAGGAATTGGGGTTCCCGTTACGTCTAACGGTATTCACGGGAGAAGGGACGATAATGGGAGGAGATCGAGTTCAGGTAATACAAGAAGCGACCGTTGTACGAACATTTGGAGCTCCATCTGTGAACCACAAACGGAACGAATATTTGAAAAAACTAATAACTGAATGTACCTTTATAATTTCGCACACATTACCCTGCTGATATTCTTTGAAATAAAATTGAAAAATTCGGTCTATTTTGAAAAAAAAAGTACTCGAGCAGGATCCGAACACGGTACCTCCAGCACGGAAGCCGTGAACCTTTACCGCTGCGCTAGGCTGACGTAGTCGGAACATACGTAATGTTACGGTTATAAAGAGCGCGCAATGAACTTCAAAATCGATTTTCTCAAAAACCACGGCCCGTCGCTTAAGAAACCGGATAGCTAGGTACTCAGGGTACGTGCCTCTACAATATATTTGAAGCGCATCAAAATCCGTGATTTACCATATGGCGGGTCCCCTTGTGAGTCGCAGTCTTCAGTCTTAGCCAGCCTTCGACAATTCGCTTTTGAATTATTAGCTGGATCCTCACACAGCATGACACTCTTTAGTTGCTTCTTGTAACAGCTGGACCTTATTGCTGTCTGTTCTTTAGTACAGTTTCTTCACGACGCATGGAGAAAGCTATTAGCTAAGTAAAACTTGTGTTTACTGTATTTACATGCTCGCTAATCATTTCTGCTTCTGTCCATTTCCCTACAAAGACAGTTGCGGAAACATCTGTAACCCACCTCTTCATACCGATGTGTATGAAATAGTACAGAACAGCAAGAAACTCAGTCAGGCACAAAAATGAAAACCGAGCTCACACAACTGTGTGGGTTTCAATGGAAAGGGATATTAATTTAGGTATTCGTTAATCTGACATCCTCTGAGTATGTTCAACCCATTTCTTTTTGTACTCCTCCACTAACAGTTGAAATTTTTGCAGTTCGTTTTCTGGAGCAGTTGATATAATATAAGCCCGCATCTCGTGGTCGTGCGGTAGCGTTCTCGCTTCCCACGCCCGGGTTCCCGGGTTCGATTCCCGGCGGGGTCAGGGATTTTCTCTGCCTCGTGATGGCTGGGTGTTGTGTGCTGTCCTTAGGTTAGTTAGGTTTAAGTAGTTCTAAGTTCTAGGGGACTGATGACCATAGATGTTAAGTCCCATAGTGCTCAGAGCCATTTGAACCATTTGATATAATATAAGAGGCAATAAAATGAAAACGAGACAGATAGAAAAAAGCAAGTAACCTGCTTATTGTTTCAAAGGTAGTCACCACAACTGTTAACACATTTATCGCACTGTGAGACAAAACGATTAATGCCTTCATGGAAAAATGTTTGCGGTTGCCCATGGGACCATGATTGTAACTATATGGGCTTGTCTTTCTCCAAAACAAATCAACAGCCACAAACGTCTTTCTTCAAGGCTCCAAAAATATGGAAATTGTATGGGGAGAAATCAGAACTGTATGGTGTATGTATAAGGGCTTCCCAGCGAAGCTTCTGCAGCATTACCTTGCCAACACGTGAGCTGATATTATCCTCCAACAGAATGATGACGTTCGTCGACATTCCTTGGCGTTTGGACTTGATGGCAGACTTCAGGTTTTGCAAAGTGTCTACTTGCCGCTATGCATCAACTGTTGGCACAGTGTTCCTGAAAGTCTACGAACAGCGAGTCCTTGCAGTCCACGAAAAAGGTCATCATGACATTCCCGGAGCAGGCGTGTCTGTTGTTTCGACTACGTTGCAGAAGTTTCGCTGGGAAGCCCTTATTCATCCTACATACAGTCCTGATCTCACCCCATGCTATTTCTATAGCTCAGGAAGCCTGAAGACAGACACTCGAGGCTGTAGATTTCCTTTGGACGAGGATTTGCATGTCTGGGTACAATCATGATTCCATAGGTAACCGCAAACATTTTTCCATGCCCATGTGTTGACAGTAATGGTGATTACTTTTGAAATAAGAAACAGTTTATTTACTTTTTTCATCTGTCTCGTTTTCATTTGACTGCTCCTTATTAGTGACATTGCACATCCCATTCATTTAAAAGTATTTATTTGCTCTAGAGGTTTATCATAAACTATTATGTTTACTATCATGTGCTCCGTACCAGGGAATGCTATTATCTTAGTTTTATTATTAAATATTGTCATATTGTAACCATTTTCTACCTTGTGCAAGGACCAAAGTGCTCTTTGTAATTTGTCTTGTGAGTTTTCTAAAATTATTTGAACATCTGCAACCATAAGTGTATTTATAACTTTATTACTATGATTGTAATGGTATACTACTCTATTCTGCTATGTCTTTATGATGTCATTTATATATGTATTAAATAGTGTAGATGATAAAGGACATTCTTGTCTCACTTCTTGAAGGTGTTTCTCGCAAACATACTTCCTTTTTGAACCTTGATTTTGTTGTGTATTTACGTACATGCTTTAAATTACACTTATTATATAGAATTGATATAAAATGACAAACTGGAGAGCGATCATATGTTGTTCATATTTTTAAAAATTTTTTGTAACTGTCTTAATCACAAAATTTTTTGAACAGAATTACTGGTTTCGGCTATACAGTAGTCATATTCAGAATCTACAGCATAAGTATGTGAAAGAAATATCACTATCAACTACAGTAAGATATTAAAAAACAAAGGACAGAAATATAATATAAACATGATATTCATTTCATTCTGCTGCGCTGCAATAAGTCCTAAACATGTAGAAATAATTTGGGTCAAAACTGCCATGCATGTTTCAGTTGGACATAAGTAGTAGGCAAAGCTGCCCTAGAATACATTGATGCACACATAATTCAGAGATAATTAGTAGGCTAGCAGGGTCCACACGAGCCCAGGGACAAGAAGGGTAGGCAACCTATATGTGTGATAAAATAACACTGTAACTGATAAATAGTAGGTTATCAGTGCTGTTTCTGAGTCAGATAACAAAGTTATCTCAAGATCACTTCCAGTGTCAGGTTACATTGTTTCAGCAGTTGTATTTAAGGTCATTCCCCCCCCCCCCCCCCCCAGATAAATACCGACAATTGATCAAGGTTAGGCCAACACATGTCCTATCACACATCTTAGGCAAGTGGGCTAGGTCATGATGCAACTTGACACTGATCATGCGATTTTGTATTATACACAGTTGGTGGGGAACCCTCCCATCTCTCAGCCAATGCGGCACATTAAAATGACTGGAAACCCTACTCTTTCTCCTCCTTCCTAGATCAATAAGATTCAAGCTTCCCATCCCCCTTAACATCCTTCATAACCAGTTCAGCTTGGTAGACCTCTTCAATCAAGGTATGTGTATCATGGGAAGAAGTTCAGTTTTGTTATAAACATGTTATTATTAACAATAATTCTGTAGTGAAAGGGTTTGGAAATAATGAAAAATTAACTAATGGTTTATTATTAACAGTTGCTTTTGGACTACAATGTTTTTACAATCACTTTTTTACTATTAGCTATTTTTTATTTTTTATGATTTTGTGTACAATTACAAGGTACAATAAACATTTTTGTGGTGACATATATTGATTGGTTATTTTCAAGAAATTGCATATCTACTTCTTACAGTTTTTTCTGGTGACTTATGCACATTATTGTCAGATACATTTACTTACACTAAAACTAGTAGTGAGAAGAACAACTTCAATACTGTTTCCCATTTTGTTTCTACATTTGCCTGTTAATCTTTCATATAATGTTTACATCAATTTATATGAGAAACAAGTACAAGCAGCAGCAGATGAAGAAACACACACAGACACAGACGCACACACACACACACACACACACACACACACACACACACACACACACACATGCATCTATGGTCGTCAGTTCATCCTACTATTCCACATACACATATCCACTATTTACAAATGAATAAATACACAGAACACACTCAATAACTCAATCCATAGTGTGGGTATGGGAGGGTCTTGAAACCATCACCACAGGTGAACCGCTTGTCATTATGACATGGTAGCCCGACTTTCAGCTGCAGTGCAGAATATACAACGTGGCCACCTGATCAAAAGGCTACCAGGTGCGCCACATGTGGAGTGGCATCAACGCCACTGATCAGGCACCTCTTATAATCCATGATCGTCAGACCCTTTTGAGGCCACACAATGCATATCCTTAGCCCACCTCTGGGAGGCACTTGAAATTAAGCAGTATCCATACATTTTAGAAATGAGCCCAACAAATTCCACAATCTGTGAACCATTTGCCTCGTCTTTCTCAAGCTGATAACCTACTTGTTTTGTGGTTTTATTCCAAAAGGACTGTTGGCCGCATGTGCAGACATGTTGAAGTTTTATTTATTGTACTTAATCATTTCATAAGGGTCACAGGCTGTCACCAAGTAGATGAAACTGTGTACATCCATATAAACTAATCTGGGATCAGAGAAGTTTGGCTTTGTAGACTCATAGTGGAATCAGCTTATGTTGAGTCTGCAAAGGTCCAGAACACACACACTGATATAGACAAGCTTTGTAAACAGCACTGAAACATTAGCCATCTCCACAAGTCCTTCATTGAATATGGTGACTTGCTTGAAATCTGGCCTGACAATGTAATCTCCTGCGCTGTAGCAGCCACCCCAAAAGGTGAACTGAATGAATTTAGCGATATTCTCTAAATGTTTGCATTGTTTTCCTGAAAACTGAATTGTTCATGCCCTCTGTTCAGTGTTTACATCAATATATTGCTTCAGCTAGCAATGCTGCTTGAAGCAGATTCTGTGGGTGGTTCTAACAAGTCCATCTCCAATGTGAGACATCGCTTGAGAATTCTGTGATGTAGAATACATCATAACTTGTTCCCCAGCGTTGTCAACGGTTTGTGAATGGAACCTTTGGACGGGACTAGGTGACAGCAGCAAGTCACTGCATGCATAATGCAAATGTATGGGATGTGGAAGTTCTGCCTCCAGAACATCCGTTGCTAGAGTCAGCAGCCACATAATGGATCATTTCCTTCAGTCTGGCAATTTCCTCTTCAGGCACCTATTGGAACCCTCCAAACGGTACAGTTTCTTGCATGACATACTCGTAGAGCTTTTTGATATCCAAGCAAAGGATGTAAATTTCTGTCAGAAATGTTGTACAGCAGATCCAATTCGCGGATGAGCATATAAATTTTAGAATTATTGCTTGGCGCAAACGACAGAAAAAATGTTCAAATGTGTGTGAAATCTCATGGGACTTAACTGCTAAGGTCATCAGTCCGTAAGCTTACACACTACTTAACCTAAATTATCCTAAGGACAAACACACACACCCATGCCCGAGGGAGGACTCGAACCTCCGCCGGGATCAGCCGCACACTCTATGACTGTAGCGCCCATAGACCGCTCGGCTCATGCCTTGTGCCTTGTGTCACGGTCGGTATCTGTGGCTTGCAAAGAGTGCCATTGTTCCAGAAGGGAAAGCCCCGCTCGGAATACACTGTCGAAAAAAAAATCACAGCACCAAGAACGAGTTGTGCGACGCAAAATAAGTTGATAGGCGTGTTTCTACATCTGAAAGATGATGTCTATTTAAATTTCACACCAGTCGCATAAGAGTGGCGCTAGTAGCACTATTATGAGGATGCAAATCACTTTTGCTTTAAATACTTGCCGTCACTGTCATGAATGTTAGCTTCCCGTGAGATTGGATGTGATGGGTTGATGTTGGTCAAGAATGCCTTTAATTCACAAAGCCTCCATTATTGACACCTCACTCAGTTTGAATGAGATCGTGTAATAAGGCTAAGAAATGTAGGATGTTTCGTCTGCAATTTTGCAGAAAGACTTGGCAGGAATGTTACTGGCTGCGATGGTCAGAGGAAAGTACAGTCCCCGGACGGCCATGTGGTACTACGGAGAGGGAAGACCATTGTGTTCGGAGTATGGCTCTAGTGTATCATACTGCATCTTCAGCAGCAATTTGAGCAGCAGATGGCACCACAGTGAGACAAAGAAGTGTTACAAATCGGTTACTTCAAGGACAGCTCAGAGCCAGACGTCCTAAATCGTGCGTTCCACTGACCCAAACACGACTGCCATTTGCGACTTCAGTGGTGTCAAGTGAAAACTCACTGGATGGCAGAGTGGAGGTCTGCTGTGTTTTTCAGATGAAAGCTGGTTCTGCTTCAGTGCCAGTGGTGGCCATGTGTTGGTTACGAGGAGGCCAGTTGAGGGCTTACAACGAACCTGTCTGCATGCTAGACACATTGAGCCTACACGTATAGCTATGGTCTGGAGCGCGATTTACTATGAGATCAGGAACACTCTAATGGTTATCCCACGCAACCTGACTGCAAATTTGTATATCAGTCTGGTTATTCGACCCCTTGCGCTACAATTCATGAACAGCATTCCAGGGTGTGTTTTTCAAAAGGATAATGTTCGTCCACATACGGCTATTGTAACTGAACATGCTCTACAGATTGTCAACATGTTTCCTTGACCTGCTTGACGTCCAGATCTGCCTCCAATTGAGCACGAATGGGATATCATCGGACGACAACTCCAGCGTCCTGCACAAACTGCGTTATCTGTCCCTGCATTGTCCAACTGAGTGCAACAGGTGTGGAACACCATCCCACGAACTGACATCAGACACATGTATGACACAATGCATGCACATTTGCCACCTTGCATTCAACATTCTGGTTGTTACACCAGTTATTAAAGTACCAGTATTTCACATTTGCAGTGGCTTATCCAGTGATTATTATTCTGTGATCTTGCAATGTTTAATCATGTAAATATGTTGCCTATATAAATGTATTCCTGAAATTTCGTTACTCTACATTAATCATTTTCTGGTGTTGCGATTTTTTTCTGTCAGTGTACATTTCTAGGCCGAGCTGAGCCATTGTCAGGAGTTCAAACAGTATGTTATTACAACACCCAATACATGATTCAGCAAGCCTTGCCGTACAAACCCATAACATATAACGTAAGGGCTAAGCTGGTCCATGGCATCCTAGCATTGATGGAAAGTGTGAAGGCAAGGGGAACTGACAATAACTGAAAGGCCATGGCTATGCCATGGTAGGGACAAGTCTGGTGATACCTTCTGCTCATGAGGGTAAATGACCACAATGCCGACCATGTTATGTTAGCCGGGGACATAGAAACGACGGAGAGGCTCCGCCCCGCCGCAGCCGCAGTGGTCCGCAACCCCACGACGACTACCGCAGTCCACTTCACCCCTCCACTGCCCCACACCGAACCCAGGGTTATTGTGCGGTTCGGTCCCCGGTGGACCCCCCAGGGAACATCTCACATCAAACGAGTGTAGCCCCTATGTTTGCGTGGTAGGGTAATGGTGGTGTAAGTGTACGTGGAGAACTTGTTTGCGCAACAATCGCCGACATAGTGTAGCTGAGACGTAATAAGGGGAACCAGCCTGCATTTGCCGAGGCAGATGGAAAACCGCCTAAAAACCATCCACAGACTGGCCGGCTCACCAGACCTCGACACAAATCCGCCAGGGGGATTAGTGCCAAGGACCGGCGCTCCTTCCCGCCCGGAAAGCCATGCGTCAGACCGCACGGTCATCCGGGCGGGCTATGATGACCTTACTTCCAGCTTAAATACTTCAGTTTCACAGGCATCAGTCTCAGCATCTTGTCATCCCGTCTGCATTTCTGATTGCGATAGAGTGACAGTCTCTCACTAATTTCAGGATGATTTGGTTGGTTAATCGTGATATGCTGCCTGCTGCCTGAGCAAAGACTTCGCCTCTGAGACTGTGGCCAGCTGTCTGTAGTGGACCGTAGTCACTGCAAACTTCCACCTCTGTTTGGTCACTTCTGTGAGTGATAGAAGATGCGGACAAGCCTGGGCCTCCCTCTGGTCAAGGGCCTTACCAAGTGACTATGAACTACCACGTTCAACTGGTTGGGTGGGACACTTGAGGACTTCCTTCCTGTCTTTACATGTTACCGTCTCACTGGCTGCAAACACTGTTGCCGATTTGGATCCTGTGATTCCTCCTTCGTGGCACCTGCCATCCATGACACGCTGTTGGCAGCTGCTTAAGTGCATACCCATCTGCGAGAGCGCCGGGGAAGGATGCTCTAACTGCTGGTGAGCCACAGTAGGCTTGCGCCTAAAGACCTGTTTCAGCTACCTGCTCGACATCGCCGTTGGATTCTAACCTACACCATGGCCACAGCCGACCAAGTGCTGCATCCACATTCCTTTTCACACTCGAGTGTGCTCATCAGCACTTCTTCTATCATACCGGAAAAGCCAATCCATACCGTAAAATCACAAGCAATAAATTTGTTTTCACATAACGCTGTTTAACCGGCGCCTTAGTGTGTATGAAAGCCGTCTGCTCCAGCTCCCTAGTCTGAGCCCGTGCACCTGCAGCGTCACCACCTCACCTGCTCAGCTTCCACGTACAGTAAAAATACTGAGCCGAGGGGTGACAGCTGCAGCTGGTAGTCAGACGTAGGCCTCAGGCCGACGCCGCAAGAACTGCCGTCAGACGTGTCTGACTATCGCGACAACTTGTGGCCACAAGTGAGCCTGGCCACAAGTGAGCCTCACAGTTCCACTGCTATAACTGAGAGCACTACGACTTGCACCAGCTTCTGACGTCCCCGTCATCACCACTGTGGCTTCACTCATCTTGCAGTTAACGATTCACACAATGCAGGGCAGTGAGTGAGAAGCATTTTGTTTACCTTGTAACTGGCCATTTTCGTTGTGTAATAAATTAGCCATGGTAAATCTTAGGGACATTAAATTTGATCTGAAGGTAACTCATGCACAACTGTGTGCACCTCCTAACGCGTCTGATTTTGAGGGTTAATGTCATGAGCTAGATTTAACACCTGTCAGAAGAAAATTCTGCGGGCCTTCTGAGCACAGGCAGCTGTGCACGAACTCTGCGCCAGTCATACGTATGTTTCACTTGTCGACTTTGGGATCATTTGGCACGAGACTGTACTGAATGTAGATGGGCTATGATACGCCATAAGAACTGCAGTAACTTTCTGTATCTTGTGTACTCTTTAGAGTGAATCTACTTTTCATTTCTTCTGTATTGTACAATCTTTTATTGTTTTTGCAGTTGTGGGATACATAAGATGCCAATAAAAACAAGCACCATCAGTAAGGGTGTTTATATTGCCGGTATGGCGGAGCAGATCGTTACGTTACAAGCAGTGGTTGAACAGAAAACTGGGGAAGTAGAACATTACAACGATGAGACGCAGGTACTAATGAACAATGTGAATCCAATAAAAAGCAACAGGTTACAAGTGTACATAACGCAGCTATAGAGAAAAAGAGGGTCAAGAAGGAGATTGAGACGAAACATGATTGGAGTTTTGCTACTCCGCAGCTACCACAGAAGAGAGAGAAGGAATGGGATGACTGGCAGATGTTACACGCTGATGTATTTAGCCCAGGAGTAAGACGCTCTGTCTTCATGAGGCAGCAGGAGGAAATTCGATTTAAAAATGCGCGTTTGAGACCATACAGTGCAAACAGGTGTCAGGAATAGGATGTTGTCGAAGTTCCTGTAAATTTACTTGATAAAGATTCCGTAATTTACTTGATATGCAAATTATTGGCGTGGTTGGAGTAACGGAGATAGAATAAAAGTGTCAGCTAGAATGTTTTGTGAAAATGAGGAGATTGGTATATACATATGAAAAAAAGTTTTGCATCACCTCAGTTCCATGAGTTCCGGAATTTGTACAGAAAACTGGTATAGAGTTCAACATAAACATCATTTCTGCCCTTTTCATTGCTCATAAAAACCACTCATTGCATGTTGTACCACCATACAGCGAGACCTTCAGGGGTGGTGGTCCAGATTGCTGTACACACCGGTACCTCTGATATCCAGTAGCACATCCTCTTGCATTGGTGCATGTCTGCATTTGTCGTGGCATACTACCCACCAGTTCATCAAGGCACCGTCAATCCAAATTGTGTCAGTCCTCAATGGCAAGTCGGCGTAGATCCCTCAGAGTGGTTGGTGGGTCACGTCGTCCATAAACAGCCCTTTTCAATCTATACCAGGCATGTTCGATCTGGTTCATGTCTGGAGAACATGCTAGCTACTCTAGTCCAGCGATGTCGTTATCCTGAAGGAAGTCATTCACAAGATGTGCATGATGGGGATGCGAATTGTCGTCCATGAAGAGGAATGCATCGCGAATATGCTGCCTATATGGTTGCATAGGATGGCATTCACGTATCGTACAGCCGTTACGGCGCCTTCCATGACCACCAGCGGCGTACATTGGGCCCACATAATGCCACCTCAAAACAGCAGGGAACCTCCACCCGGCTGCACTCGCTGGACAGTGTGTCTAAGACGTTCAGCCTGACCGGGTTGCCTCCAAACACGTCTCCGACGGTTGTCTGGTTGAAGGCATGTGTAACAATCATCGGTTAAGGGATCGTGATGCCAATCCTCAGCGGTCCATTCGGAATGTTGTTGGACTCATGTGTACCGCGCTGCATGGTGTCGTGGTTGCAAAGATGGACCTTGCCATGGACGTCGGGAGTCAAGTTGCACATCACGCAACTTATTGCATACAGTTTGAGTCGTAACAAGATGTCCTGTGGCTGCACGAAAAGCATTATTCAACATGGTGGCGTTGCTGTCGCGGTTCCTCCGAGCCATAATCCGTATCACTGCAGTAGCAGCCCTTGGGCGGCCTGAGCGAGGCATGTCATCGACAGTTCCTGACTCTCTGTATCTCCTCCATGTCTGAACAACATCGCTTGGGTTCACTCCAACTTCCATTGTTGAGAGAACACGAGCCATGTACCACCTTCCTGGTGGAATGAGTGAAACAGATCTTCAGGAGTCTGGGAACCGGGGTGATCCAAAACTTTTTTGATGTGTGTATATGAAGTGCCAAACGAAGTAAGTGTTTGCACTATGGGAGTAAATGGGTATTCGACTAGCAACATGGGCAATATTATTCCAGACGGGATCCAGAAAGTATGTGTCTAGGTATACACTCCAGAATTTCTCGAAAATGTCCATGGACATGTATACATTGACGTTGTTGTATGATCTTAGCGAATACATTAAATTAGAGATATTGAATTCTTACAAAACATTCACCACTTGCTCGTATTCCACATCCATTATGGCAGTGACTGTCAGGTTGTTGGAGAATGCTACATAACAGCATTCATGGAGTCTCACCAACAAATCCTGGTGTTCATATGGAAAGGCCCCCTTCTTTGTCGCAAGCTGAAACTTTGCATCGTTGGAGTACACCCCTCTGGTGATATGCATGTTTTCCTGCCTAATTGTCATAGCAAGTTTCTAAAGAGAAACATAGTGAATCTAGGAAGCATGTGTTTTTAGTGTGGTTCTCTTGGATAAAATGTCCTTTTACACAGTATCATAAATGACACTGATCTTCTCAACCTTCAAACAAGAAATCATCCAAGTGCTCAACGAGAAAATGAGCATCATATGAGGGCTGGTGTGTCGGCCAGGCTGGATGTGGTTTTTAGGCGGTTTTCCACATCCCACAAGGTGAATCCAGGCTGGTCCCCACGTCCTGCTTCAGTTACACACCTTGCATACATTTGAAAAACGTTCGCCCTATTTCATGGTTTACACTAGACGCAGACAGCTGGAGTACACTCATTCCGTTGCAGGGGATATGGGGTGGCGACAGGAGGGCATCTGCCACCCCTTAAAATTAACCATGCCAAATCCGTACTTAACCCTGCCGACCCTGCGCACGATGTGGGACAAAGGCAGTAGCAAAAGAAGAAGAAGAAGCAGCCTACAAAGAAGACAATTAACTCTTTCAGGGGCAGTGGTTATCAGTGTTAACCACATATTTTTTGACTCTTTGAGGGGAGGAATTTTTTTAAAAATGAAAACACGTGATTTGTCAAAATTATAAAACTTCTTATCAAACAAAACAATTTATTTTAATACAATTTTACAACATTTTGCTTGCTTTTCTAATTACAGTCAATTAAATTGTGGTTACCTCTGATAACCACAGCCCGTAATATTCATTAGTTACTAATTTGTTGAGAAATTTTGAGAGTTAAAATTTTGAACAGTTTTCTTAGGAAATTATTTACACAAACAACTCAAAAGTACATCATTATTGAGAATGAATTCTTTGAAAGCAAGTTTTGCCTTTTCGTAGACAAAGAGGTACATTACATGAAGAACACAACTGCACTGTTCTAACAGGAACAGCACGTGTGCAACATATTGCACATCTTCTTGAGGTGGCCTGTTTTGGCTGATGTGCACTACCTTCCAATCTGATTTGTTTGTCCACGTGTGGTTTATGTTATCTGAGAGTTACACTCCTCCCTTTTTGACTTTGGCCACTGCAATGGACAGTTGCCTTGGCAAGGAGTCCTTCATACACTTTCCTTCGAAAGTCTTTATTGGTGAACTGTTCCATTTCAATTTCTTTGTGTATGATAAACGCATTCACTACACACATATCAATAAATTGGAAAAAAGCCTATGCCACCATTTTTTACTTTTGCGATCACAACCATAGTCTCCTTTTAGACGATCAAAATTGTCAACAAAATTCATGCTCCTGTTATAGTCACTCAATACACGGGGATATGCCACTACAGTAGTTGATCCATCTTTTTCCTTCCTATTTACACTTGTGATGTCACTAGGATCACGCATATTAGAGATCAAATTCACAGCTCGTTTGTCCATCCACTTGTAAAATGATACACCATGATTGCTGACTTTGCTATCAAAGTCTCCTCGTTTCATCTTTTTATCTTCCTTCAGTTTTGGGAGGAATTTACGTGTAGGTTTCACAGTTCCAACAGCAAATGTTTTCTGGGCTTTTAGTAGGACAAAAAATTATAAGATGTTAAGAAATTATCCATGAAAACAATATGATATTTGCCATGAAGTTCTTCACACAAATCTGTTACTACCCGTGCACCCAGTTCCAGTTCAGACTTCTCTGTAGCTAATCTTCCAGTATAAATATGGAACTTCAAATTATATGCAGATTCATCACATAGCATCCGTATTTTATAGCCTCTTTTCACAGGCTTGTCCCTCATGTACTGCATCATTGAGCTTCTGCCTTTAAATTTCACCATTGACTCATCAATTGCTACTTTTTGATGAGGCTGATAGCATTGTGCAAACCTTTTATTCAACATTTCAACAAGAGGCCTTATTTTAAAAAGCTTGTCAAAATTGGCCTATCCCCTTTTAGGCATCATCGAGCTGTCATTTGAATGGATTTGACTGAGGAGAAAACTGTATCGTTTTACAGTCATCAAGTCACGTATGTAGGACTCATTTAAATCTGGAGATGAAGACCAATAATCTCGATATTTCTTAATTTTTTGACACTCATAAATAAATGGCTAAGAAAACACTTTCTCATCTTCAGTAGTTGGGATGAAAGGATTTCCTTTTTGTGTGGCATACAAATTGGTGTGAAATGTAATATGTTTTACCATTTCATCAGTAAAAGTTTCACAAAATATTTTATGTGGCGATGGATTTGATATCTCTCTAAAAACAGCTGTAGGGCCAATTTTTTCCACAAAATCAGGCAGTGCTTCAACTCTGAAATTTTGGCTCCATTGTGGAGGATCATCCTGAACAATGGGTACACTTCTAGATCCACCAGAGGTACCAGAATGATTTGGGATGTTTGGTTGTAAATGTGAAGAATTAAGTGTCACAGATGTCGTTGCTTTAGCCAGTGGTGATCTCAAACGTCTAGGCATGGACAGAGAAACTGATTCAGAGGCAGACGGATCACCATTTGATGGAATTGTAGCCATGCAAGGTAGTTTATTGTCGCACAAGTGGCTCTGCGACTTAACTTCTGAGGTCATCAGTCGCCTTGAACTTAGAACTAATTAAACCTAACTAACCTAAGGACATCACATACATCCATGCCTGAGGCAGGATTCGAACCTGCGACCGTAGCGGTCGCTCAGCTCCAGACTGTAGCGCCTAGAACCGCACGGCTACTCCGGCCGGCGTCGCACAAGTGATGATTACTTTCTGGTAAATTATTATCTACTTCATTGCTACTCTCTTCAGAACATGATAACACAATATTATTACAGTCAGGTTCATATGTAGGATCAATGTCATAGAGTCTTCTAACAAACTTATTTCTCTATCTGAGTCTGATGGAAGGTCCTCGAAAAGCAGTTTTCGTATTTCATCATCACTAAGGCACCTCCTAGCCATGCTGAATGAAAGCTGTATTCCAGTTGCGCGGTGGTTAGCAGCGCTAACCTAAATTAAAGTAACAAAAATATGAAATAAATAAACTTGTTTCACGTAACTATTGCACTGGAGGTCATTAGCATGAACTAAATTTACATATGAAAATACTTACTTGGAAGTGAAAGTAGTATATATGGGCCAAATTTGTTCTTCAAAACGTACACCAACTAAACGGCACAAACCTGCTGCAAGGCAACAAACGAATTGTGCTGTACCAACAATAGGAAAGCAAAATGCGTGATATCCAATGCCATGCCATCTAGGGAGAACTCCCTCAACTAAATGTGTGGCCCGCAGTGACAACTGCTGCCCCATTCGGTCACCAGGTGTCGTAAAATAGGTGGTTAACATTGATAACCACCGCCCTTGAAAGAGATAATGCCTGGTGATACCCACTGCCCCTCAAAGATGCCATGCCATTGCTCGTGCAATACATACTGAGAGTCGGCCATAAGAATGTTGTTGCGATAAATTCCATCGGCTTCCCACGCAAGTTTTTCTAGTCCAGAGAGGAATCGTATCACAAGATTATCCCTGATGTGTGATTCGAATTCGTCGCGAGTGGAGTCATATAGGCCTAGTGAAAAGCGTCGAGGAGGGGGAGATGAAGGGTGGTACTTAACAATGGAACTGGTTTGCTTGGCCACCGTTGTCTGTGTGTAGTAAGCCACATAGCTCGTCTCAAAATTTATTTTAACATCAAAGCAAACAGTACATACATCGGTACTTTAGCAATACAGGGAAGGACATGCATAATTGAAACATTTACTTCCTAAAAGAGAACTAAATATAGCCGGCCGGAATGGCCGAGCGGCTCTAGGCGCTACAGTCTGGAACCGCGCGACCGCTACGGTCGCAGGTTCGAATCCTGCCTCGGGCATGGATGTGTGTGATGTCCTTAGGTTAGTTAGGTTTAAGTAGTTCTAAGTTCTAGGGGACTGATGACCGCTGAAGTTAAGTCCCATAGTGCTCAGAGCCATTTGAACCAACTAAATATAAACACTTTAATTCCAGAAAACAGTTACAATTAAAGGTCTTGTGTTAGAAAATTCGAGCAGTTTCAGTCAAATCTCTACTTGCATTAAATTTGTCTCAAGCAAATTGAGAACTATTACTCTTTTCTTAAAAAGGATTTAAGTCCACGAATTTCAGAGAGCAGTCTCAGTTATATTTCCACATAGACATTCCAAATTATTTCTGTTAAAATTTTCCTTATCCCATAGCTGACAGCTGTAAAATGAACAAGATAAATTTGAAATAGTTATTACAAGGCAAGATGTCATGGCCGACTCAAACGCAGTTGAGCAAATTTAGTTACAAAACACAAAAATCTCATTCACTCTAACGAGAGCAATAGTCAGAACCGTTAATAACATGAATATCTTCGGAAAATACCCAGGACACAAGATCATAAACAGACCAACAATTTCAGCGGAATAAAACGTGTAATATTTCTGAGACGACGGTCGTGACCAACTGGCTGTATCAGTACATATGTATGGAAATATTTCATTAAGTAAGGATGGTCGCGATTGACCAGTAAAAGCAGTTAACTCAAATATTTAAAAGGAAATATTACGTAATATTAACCAAACGGCAGTTCCTGACCAGCAGCTGAGTAAATTAAACAATAGAAAGCATAATCCACTAAGAGAAAGCCCATGACTGTCTGGCAGTATCAGCATCTGAATATGATCTTTCTTTCTTTTGCTGCTGCCTTTATCCCGCATGGGGCGCAGGTTTGGCAGGGTTAAGTACGGATTTGGCATGGTGAATTTTAAGGGGTGGCCGGATGCACTTCCTGCCACCACCCCATACCTTCCAGGACGGAATTAGTGTACCCCAGACCCCAGCTGTCAGCGTGCAGTGTAAATCGGGAAAGAGTGTGAACGTGATTCAAACGTCTGCGAGTCGTGTAACTGAGGCGGGACGTGGGGACCAGCCCAGTATTCACCTAGGAGGATGTGGGAAACAGCCTAAAAACCACATCCAGGCTGGCCGGCACACCAGCCATCGTCGTTAATCCACCGGGCGGATTCGATCCGGAGCTGGCGCGCCTACCCGAGTCCAGGAAGCAGCGTGTTAGCGCTCTCGGCTATCCTGACTGGTCAGCAACTGAATAGGATAATCTTCAGTAAACAAGCACGGCTGGGCCTGATCAGTAAAAGCAGTTAGGTTCAATACGTATTTAAAAGGAAATGTAAGATCGTATTAAGCTAGCCGCCGTTCCTGTCCAACAGCTATGTAAATTAAATTTGTTGAGTTGAAATGGTTCAAATGGCTCTGAGCACTATGGGACTTAACATCTGTGGTCATCAGTACCCTAGAACTTAGAACTACTTAAACCTAAGTAACCTAAGGGCGTCACACACATCCATGCCCGAGGCAGGATTCGAACCTGCGACCGTAGCAGTCGCGCGGTTCCGGACTCAGCGCCTAGAACTGCTAGACCACCGCGGCCGGCATGTGTTGAGTGAAACGGTTCTGACCGACCAGTGCCGAACACGCAACAATTTAAGGGACTTAAGCAACAACAGTCGGGACCGACTGACAGGTAGACAAATCAGGAAATGTCAGGAATAATTTTCAATATGTTTTACACTCTCTTCAGCAAGAACGATCGTAATAAATCAAGGGGCTCCAAGGGAATTTAAAGTCACATTTCATCAAGAACACGGCCGTGAATAACCGAGGGAAAACTAACAGCAACGCAATTAGACACAAGATTCTGAAGTCTCCTTAAAGAAGGAACACCAGACTTAATAACATAGTACAATCTCAAGAAAAGGCATATGAATTTCTCATACAGTAACTCAGTGATCCTAATACATGGCACATCAGACTTTCAGTTAGCTTGCATACACGCACACACACACACACACACACACACATACACACACAGTGAATGGCGCCATTTTAACGTAACCTTTTGCAACAGGCAACACCTCAGCACGCTGTACAAGGTAATTTTAGGCGATGGCCAAATCTCACAGAACACTATAACAGATATAGAAATGCAATTAGATACAGCATAAATTATGTTGCACGACTGGCGCAGTGCAACATTAACGAATGGCATTGTGTACACAACCTCGTTTAACACAGGAACTGTGAGTCAAATCAGTGTCTTTCGAAAATTCAACAGTTAACTCTAAGCACAGGAGAGCGGAGTACACACTTGCCTTCACGCTCGACTCCACAGCCCACAGCTCACAAGTCTTAACCAATCAAGGAACTCGTTTATAAGGGTTGGGCATGCTCACTGTAGTTCTACAGGCAAGGTGTAGTCGAAGCCAAATCGCTGCCTCCGTCATGACTCGGCACCAAACCCGACGCCACTGCACGAGCCCAGCAGCAACAGACTTCATCTCTCTGCCGCACACGCTTCG
Source organism: Schistocerca serialis cubense (assembly GCF_023864345.2). Taxonomy (NCBI): domain Eukaryota; kingdom Metazoa; phylum Arthropoda; class Insecta; order Orthoptera; family Acrididae; genus Schistocerca; species Schistocerca serialis. Next base: position 762,656,748 of record NC_064641.1, on the reverse strand, counting down.
GTTGACGGCGGCCACACATTTGTGCTCGCCCCATCGTGCCGCTACCGGCGTGTACACAACACCTTATCCCAGTGCTCTAGCCCTTCACAATGTCTGCACTGTAAACTACCAAGCCACTTCTGTCACTCTGCGTGATCGCAAGTAAAAAATTACACCAACGGCTGAGGCCAACGCCGCACGTTAATAATGTGTAAGTCCGAATCGACCAAGGAGAAAAATCGATGCATCACATACATGTTGATACCCTGTTGCATACGACATGTGCTGCTCCGTTAATGTAGTTCAAATGGCTCTGAGCACAATGGTACTTAACATCTGAGGTCATCAGTCCCCTAGAACTTAGAACTACTTAAACCTAACTAACCTAAGGACACCACACACATCCATGCCCGAGGCAGGATTCGAACCTGCGATCGTAGCGGTCGCACGGTTCCAGACTGTAGCGCCTAGAACCGCTCGGCCACTCCGGCCGGCCGTTAATGTAGTATTGGAGGTGTAGGGATCACCTTAACAACATGCATAGGAATCAGATGGCATTCGGAGTAAAAGAAGACTTTGAAGCAAGCCAGAGGCGGGCTGGTAGTTTGGTTGCCGATAGGCTTGAACAACACACGAGTATTACGGAGATGCTTTGAGAACTTGCATAGTAAACCCTGGAGGAAAGGGGATGTTCTTTGCGACGAACACTACTGCAAAAGATAGAGAACTGGCATTTGAAACTGACGTCAGAAAAATTCTACTGCCGCCAATGTACATTTCACGTAAGGACCACGAAGATAAGAGGAATTTGGGCTCATACATAGCGATGTAGATAGTTGTTTTTCCCTCGAAATGACAAGTAGTGGTACAGGGTACCCTCCACCAAGCATCGTACAGTGGCTTCTGGAATATATATGTAATTGTAGATGAGGTTTCTGCGTATGCCTGAGGGACATCGCCCATGATGACGAGTGTTCTTAAACCTTAACAACTTTTTATCCTCAGAAGATATTTTTGCACGTACCAGTTCCTGGTTTGAGCAATCATTCACGCGTCTTTCAAGATACTCATTCGTGGTAGCAGAGTAGATACATTTATGGCAAAAACTTCTTGTGCAGTATATTTTACTCAACTGGGAGGAAACGAGATGAGACATGCTTTTGATCCAAACGTAGTGTTGCTTGTCACCCTCGGAGAACAGCAACAAATTTACATATTTGTGGTACTGGCCAACTAATTTTGGAAAGAAGATGATCCAAGTATTTCACTCTTGTCTGCTTCGTTCTGCACAGTGTGTTCATGGCCATCTTCCGGTTTTCTGTTATCATCAACATCTAAGCAGCAAACATGAACAGAAATAGTCTAAAATCTGCCTCTCGAATTTTGGTAGGTTCTGGAGTTTTACAGGAAATGAGATGCATTTGAAATTACTTGTACGCTGTGCATGTTTTGGGCAATTTCTATCGCTAGCCAGAAATGAACATGCAAAGCAATTTTCATTCCTCTTATCTAAATTATGGACATTAATGCACGCCTGGTTAACAGCAGTGTCTCTCGAAAGACGGATGAAAGTGGACCTCACATTAATCAGATCAAAGATATGCGAGTGCAAGTTGAGGTGGAGTACGTGGCTGAGTGTCTTACTCAACTCTCTATCCTGAATTTCGAAAAAATGGTCGAGTATGACACTCCTGGCAAACGTTCTGAAACAATCTGAGATTGAAACACCCTATGGGATCACTCCAGTTTTTCTTCAGATTTGGACCATGCTCTTCTCCTCAACAGCATCACTGCCCTCTTTGAGGGGGGGGGGGCAGTTCAAGTGTAGAACTTCTTTGCATTTATCACTTATACTGGTGGGATACCACAGGTGTTGACAAATCCGAGGAGCTTCCTTCCCAAAATGGCTTCATAACGATTAAGGAAAGTGGCAGGACGTCAATAGCTCGTATTTGTGTTGCCCACTTGGTTCTGTGTAAACCTGTTCTCAAATGCTCCGACCACCACACAGTAGAACAATGAGGCCACAAGACTGACTTTGTGATCCATAACAGAGCAGGCAGGGGTAATGCTGCTGCTAAGGCCACAGTGATATCGTAGTGATGTCCTATGGTGTTGACTGCAAGATGCTTCAAAGCGTGGAGAGCATGACTACATTGACAAACGACTTGGTATCGTAAGCTGATAGTACACTGATGAAGATAGACTGTGGTGGCGTTTCTAGGTGCAGAGAATACATTGTCAAAAAACAGGGCTGGAACGATGAATGCATCATCATCGTGTGATCGTGCGATTTTGTTGTTGCTGGTGCAAGTCTGAGTCTGCAGATGTCCATCACATCTGAAAATAAGAAAAAAGGTGTGTCGTGCATAGAAAAGATATATGCAGATATCTGTAATAATAATTTCCAATTTTTTCTTATGTTCAAAAATAGTGGCGACCAAATAAGTCCACCAGTTATTTGCTGTGATGTCTTGTAATACCTCATCCTTTGGATCAACGTCCATCGTAATATTATCATCGACAGTGCGTAGAATCGAAGGTCCATGGCGATAGCGAGATGGTCTAGGGCGTGTAGAGTGTGGCTGTGTTGGCAGAGGAGCTGGTGGTATCATACCACACTACACATGTTGATGGAGCAGACTGTTGTCATGTTTGCAGATGGGGCGAATACACCATTGACAGACCAGACTGGGGTAACGAATGCATCATCATTGTGTCAGGTCATGGAGTATTTGCTAGAGGCACAACCCAAAGTCTGCACAAGCCCATCACACCTGTATCAGAAGAAGAAGGAGAAGAAGAAGTTATTTATTAGACTGCAGCCATAACGAACACATACAAACATGGAAAACAAATCATGTTAAATAAACACCCATACGATCACTAGAATCAAATCGAGGACCCTCATTAGCCCTCTTCTGATGTTGCTGCTAGCAGGTGTCAGACTGGAATGGCTTTTCGCCCTGAAACGACTCGTATTTGTTGCCGAAACCTTATTTATTTTCTTATTTCAACCAGTATGAATCAAGTATGCATATCTCTAGTCATGTGGTTTTAGGCAGGATAGTACCAACTATTGCTCGTGCGTACGCAACACTAACCAACTCCCTTCACTGCTGTTCTTAAAAGTAGAATTATATTTCAGTGCAGGTGTGCACCCTCGACCATCATTTGAGTGGCAGTGGAAATCATTGCAGCCAATGGTCAGACGAAAAGCACTGTTTTGTGATGCTTTGAGACTTGCTGCATGCCATGACTACTATCTGCAGAGTACCACCCATGCCTCCAACACAGCTGTCAGATTTGTTCGAAGAATACCATACATATTTTAATAATGCACCTCTGCAAGAGCCTACTAGCGTGAAAGCCATTAATGTCATATGTAAGCAACAGACATCAATCAGAATCCGATAGCCATCATGGTAACACCTGCTTCTGCAATTATATTAATGGAGGGTAGTGAGAATAATTTTTTTACTCTGCTCGTGAGACAGAACCTTAGGGCTGTGCAGCTCCAGTAATGGTCAGCCATTACTGCACACAGTGCACCCACATCCCTGCATGTGCTGCTCGGTATTTGCAGATAGAGGTGCACATCTGTATCAAGACGTCACTAGACACTGGCCTATGTTAAAAATATCGTAAAATCATATATCATCAATATCATTGTGTGAGCAGTGTGTATAGTAAAGCATTCTGTGGTATTCGTATGAGAACCAGCATGAGTTTATGTAATTGATTTCTGCATTGAATAATTATAATCATGAACAGGCAGATACTATTTTGAGCTAGATCCCCACTTGTCAAACACAGTTTAGTCTATTATTCGTGTTGTTAGCAAAAACCTCTGAGAATGCTATCGTCCATACTGTCTAAGTGTGGATTTAACTGCAATACAACTGCACTGTTGTGTGTGTGCTATGACATGGATACTCTAGGGCCAGGGATAGGGTGAATGTGAGTTTTTGTATGCATAGTGATGCTCAACATACCAAAATGCATACTAATGGAGGAAAATCAATTTAACATCACCCAAGTCCACTTTATGCCAAGAGTGTAATTGCTTGTTTTAAAAATAGTCTTATGTGGCCTTAAATTATAGGTGGGAGTCAGTTCAGTGTGGAAAGTAATTTTATTCTGAGACCTGCTAGAGCTGATAGAATCTGTATAGATAAAATGCTGTAATGGAAATGATTATGATGGTGGTCCATCAAGGTTAATGAGCAGCTGTGATTTGACTCTAGTGATCCTACAGGTATGTATTTAAGATGACTTTTTCCATTTTTATGTGTGTTTGTTACAGCTGCAATATGATAATTAATTTTTTTCTTCTTCTGTCACATGTATGATGGGCATGTGCAGAATTGGGGTTCCGCCTGCAACAAGTACTTCATGATCTGACACAATCATGATGTGTTTCTCACCTCAGGCTGGTCCATCAAGGATGTATTCACTGCACCTGCAAACAGCACAACAGCTTGCTTCGTCATTATCAGTGTTGTATGGCATGATGGCACTAGCTCGTTTGTCAACATAGTCATGCTCTCCACTCTCTGGAACATCATGCAATCGACATTAACCTTCGTTTCTAGACACATTCGATGATAATATTGCGTTGGATGTTGATTTACAGGCTAATATATTACAAAACATCATGGCAAATAATAACTTGTCGTCTTATATGGACACCACAAATTTCAAATGTAAGAGAAAATGCTACAGTTTATTATTATAGTTGTCTACATACATAATTTTCAACATATGATACTTATCTTCCTTTTTCCTCTGCATATGTGATGGACATGTGCAGACTCGGACTTGCAGTAGCAGTAACAAATTCATGACCTGATTCAATGATGATGCATTCATGTTACAGCCTGTTTCATTGACATTGTATTCACCACATCTATAAACACCACCACAACCTGGTCGGTCATCATCAGAATGGTATGGGCTGGAGACAACAGGTTGTTTGTCATTGCAGCCATTGTCTCTGCAGCCTGGACCATCTGACAGTCATCATCATCAGACATCAACATAAAATCACCAACGTCCCAGCAGCAGCAGTAACATTGCCCATTTGTTGTGGGTCACCAAATACGTCCTGTGGCCACATTGGACTGTCTCTGGTTGCTGATGCGTTTGGGGACAGTATCTCACAGGCTCACATTGGCAACATGAATATGGGCTACCGAGATCCTGCCACTTTCCATAATGCTTGTGCAGCTATCTTGGAAAGGAGGCTCCTTGGATTCGTCAATGATCCAAGGTGTTCTGCCAGTTAGTGCAGAGTAGTTCTGTAGTGTGAACTCATGCACTTTTCGAAACAGCGGTGATGTGGTTGAGGAAAAGAGTATCAGGCAAGTTTGAGATGAAACTGGCGTGAAATCAGAAAGTGATTCAGTCACAGAGTGGTTGGAAACTTTTGCCACGAGCGTCATGCTTGGATATTTTTCCGAAAAACGGTGGGGAGGGTTGGGTAAGGCATTCAGCTGTGTACTCCACCTTGATGCATTCTCCCATGTCTTTGATCTAATTAATGTGTGTGTGTGTGGGGGGGGGGGGGGGGGGGAAGGGGGGGATCCTGTTTCATCGCTCTTCTGAGAGATGTTGCCACTAATCATGCATGCATTGATGTCCAGAATCTAGCTGAGAGGGATGAAAATTGCTTGCATGGTCACTTCTGGCTAGCAATAGAAATTAGTCATAACATGCACAATGTACAAGTAAATACTAAACATCTGATGTCTGCAGGCATTGTAATTACAATGGCAATCCAGACCCTATGAAGAATCGAGATACAGAATTCATACTATTCTGTTCATATTTACAGCCTGAATGTTGATGATGATAGAAATACAAAAGATGACCAGGAGTATAATGTGCGGAACAAAGAAGTTTAGCATGAATTAGTTGCACCTCTCTACTTTTCAAAAATAGCCGTTCACAGCCTCAAACATGTTGATTTGCTGCTTTCTTTGAGGGTCAGAAGCATCACTACATTTGGATCAAAAGCATGTCCCACCCACTTTTTTCCCTGTTGGGTAGAAAACGCTGCATAAGACATTTTTGCCACAGATGTCTCTACTCTGTTACCATGCGTAAGCACCTTCAAAGACACCTCATTGATTGCTCGAACTATCAATAAGACACCACTTCTCGTTACCAGTAACGATATGTGTTAGGAACAGTGGGTGTTGTTCACGAGCCACTTGATGAAGAGGAAGCATAGATGCACATATGGGCACCCAGTGATTTCTGTGATTTTGGCTTAGAGCATGTGGTATCTACACACCTGATTTTTTAAACTCGCCATTGCATACAATCGTCGCATTGTGGTGCACTGATCACAGTTCGCCACATTTGCCATTTCTCGAGTACACTGGCATGGATCATTGAGGATTAATGCGTTTAAACGATCTTTATCAAACCCCAAAGATCTTCCTGAGAGTGGTGAATCACTAATGTCAAAACGATTCTCCCTAGACCGAGAAAAGCATTTTCTTCCCAGGCGTTGTCCAGTGGCATTATCACCATACATGATACAAATGTTCATGGCTGCCTCCACTACTGTAACCCATCTATTGAACTCCAGGGGAAGAAAATGTCGGAAATGTTCCGATTACTCCACTTGTCACTCCAGTTTCTAGCGTCCACAGCTCCACTCATTATCTCAAAATGACGAAGGAACAAAATGTAAGCTCAAATGGCAACAGTGAATTACTAATAAAAAATGACAGTAAAAAAAACCTATAGAAACCGCAGTACCCACATACAAAACGAAAACGCTACGAATATATGCAACAATCTAATTCATCAATAAATAAATATTATACATTTTGTTTGTAAACGAACCATAAAATCAGATTGAAAAAAAAGTTAATAATAAACAACAGAAATTAATGCAAAATTGTATTGCAAAGGAAACTACTAATAACAAACATTTAGTTAATTTGTTATATCATTGTTATTATTTCCAAACCCTTTCACTATAGAATTATTGTTAATAAAAATTTATTTGCAATATACCTGGAGCTGTGCCCATTATGCACAGACCTCAAACTGAACTAGCTATAAAGGATGGAAAGGGGAAGAGGAGCTTGGATGTTACTGGTCCAGGGGGAAGGGAAGGGATTTTCTGCCATTTTAATGGATCACAGTGTCAGAAACGTGGGTGGAATTTCCAGCCAGTTTTATATCGCACAAGACCGTGTGTCTGGGATCAAGTTACACCACGACCTTGTGTACTGGCCGAAGGTGTTAGGACAGGAGTTACCATGGGTAACCTTCATCAACTGCCAGTGAGTTCCTGGGGGACGGGGGAGGGAAGTGGGGATGACCTTGAATATACCTAGCAGAAGAGTGTAACCTGATATAGTAAACGACCTTGAGATAAGATCGATATCTATCCCAGAAACGGTACTGACAACCTACAACTAATCAGTTAAAGCGTTATCTTATCGCCAGATGTGCAGGCGGTCTAGCCCCATTCTCCTTGGGCTCGTAGGAACCCTGCAACCCTATAATTACGGAAAGCAATTAAAAGAGGGTCATTTAAATGTACAGTTCATTTAACTATTGTCAGCTGTGTTTAAGAAAGCAACATTGTGTTTAAATTTAAACATCTGATAAATCTAACATTGCGATAGCTCTAGAATTAATACTTTAAAGGAAAAGATGAACTGAACTTGAGAACATGATTACTGATCTGTTACTCATATTCCTACATAGTGTGTATTGTGATTAAAACAGTAAGTAATATTATAGATAAAAGACAGTGTCCTGATGACTGACTCATCACCGTCCAGCCCAAACTGCTAAGGATAGAATATAGATCTGATACTGTAGGCATCGTTTAAGAAAGCATTGTCCGGAACTCCACTCCTAAGGTGGGTGAAACAAGAGATGAAAGGCATTTTGAAAGTATGGCAATATTAAGGGAATTTTGAAGCTAGAACTACGAAAGCTGATATTTGGTTTCTCAGTCAGAAAATAAAAATACGTGTTCCAGAATTTTTGGAAATGCAACTACTAAAGTGGTAAAATAATGGGTGAAAGTTTTTTTGAAAATAAATGATTTCTAAAGAACTACTAAAGGATTTTTAAGGTTACATCTGTGACAACTGGTATTTGACTTCTCGGTTAGAAATAAAAAAAAATTATGATCCACTGTTTTTGAAAATTCATCCCATAAGGCACTGCAATAGCGGCCGAAAATTTTTAATAAAATATTTCATTACATTAAAAAACTTTAAAGCTAAATTTATGAAAATTGATATTTCTCGTCTCGGTTAGATACAAAGAAATACTTCTTAGGGGATGAAAGTTGCTATGGAAATATCTCCACAAGAACGCAAAACACACGATCAACAAATAATATGGACTTCAGCTAGCAGAATCGCTTTTTGGTCAAGTAAATTCGAAAAAGACCACGCTTATATGGCCTTAATTAGCGTGGAAAGCTTAGAAGGTGTTGCAGTTTGTGGCCAACATAAAAATTCAATTAAATAAAAAAATAATTCTGCAGACTATACAGTCTGGAGAAAGTGCGGGAGGGGAATCAAGTCGTATAGGATCCATGTGGGAGATGGCAATGGATGCAATAGGCGAGGCAGAGTGCGTGGAGGGACTTATAGTAGGGGGGGGGGGGGGGCGGAGAACCAGGCGGGATGGGCATAGCAGAGGATTGGGCAGATGAGGGTTTATAAGTGTGAAGGATGGTGGAGGGGTCCAGACCCCCTGTGCGGCCAGAAAGGAGTTTGAGTAGGGAACATGCCTTGGCTTGGATCGTCCGGAGATGGGGGGTCCAGGAAAGGCGACAGTCAAGGGTGACACCAAGATACTTGAGGGTGGGGGTGAGGTGAATAGGATGGCCATAGATGGTGACATAAAAATCAAAGAGGCGGAAAGAAGGGGTAGTTTTGCCTACAATGATTGCCTGGGTTTTGGAAGGATTGATCTTGAGCAGCCACTGGTTACACCAAGTGGTGAACCCGTCAAGGTGGGATTTGAGAAGGTGCTGGGAGTGTTGCAAGGGGGGGGGGGGGGGGCGAGGGCAAGGAAGGCAGTGTCATCGGCGTACTGGAGAAGGTGGATGGGGCTAGCAGAGGTCACTGTCGCCGTTATCTGCAGATCTTTGTATGGTACATGGGACGGCTCGCCACTTTCTGTAGGAACGTCTGCTACCTTGAATAGCACAACAAAAACCACAGCCAAGGTAAACTCATATGAAACTAACAGCGGCTTCCACCATACAGTGACAACTGTTGCACATCACTACCTTTCAGCTAGAAAGTATGCTAGTCTCAATTTGTTTATAGAAATGTTGTTGGAATTTGCATCTCCTTTGTTACTACACGTTCGTTTCCCTTCCGTTTTCATTTTTATTGCTTACTGTTCTAATCACATTATGTACTGGAATATGAGCAAAAGACATGTACTCGAAGTTTATTCCATCTTCTGCCTACATAATACTAATTCTAGACCCATCACAATGTTTAAGTTGGAAAATGATTTCTGTAGTCAGTTTTTATTTTCACTGTTTTGCTAAATTCTTACCAGCTTCAAACTGTCAGAAAACACGTATATTTTTCAGATGACCAAATACAAAAAAAGTTGCTTACTCAAATAAACTGATAACGCTTTAAAGAAGTATACATTTAAATGAACCTTCTTTTAATTATTGATTCGTGTAGTGATCTGTAAATTGTGCGAGCATCAATGACATCTAGGATAATTTTGCGCCCTGTGTACGTACATACGGTTGAAGCAAGCATGGCACTTACAGACTCATATTATTTTTACATAGTTATGACTATTTGTAGCGCAGCGGAAGGGAAGGTATATTGTGTTTATATTATATTTCTGTCTTTTGTTTTTAATTTACTATTGTAGTAAATAGTAATAGTTTTTCTTTTACTTTTATTGTAGATTCTGAAGATGGCTTCAAATGTTTTCGCCTGAAGTGGTTATCGTTGCTGTGAGCGTGACGTGCTGTGGCACGGTGGAGGAGAGTGCGATCTGCCTACCACGCTTACGAGCTCATCATTCAAACGATATGCAAACAGGCGTAAGCCTTATGTCACCTTAACCCAGAAAATTGTTCCTCAGATTAAATGAAAATGTTCTGTGACCTCAAGACTATGTTGAATGCAAATGAGAGCAGTTCCCATTAATCATTTCTCACACACATTAATTGATTTTGCTATTGCATGTCTGTATTTTTTTGTGTAGGGATATCTGCTTTACAATGGAACACAACCACAGTAAGAGCACTATTCAGTTATACAGAAGAAATCGGTCATTTTCATAATTAATGAGGGTTCCCTGACCTGTGCTCTTGTAGGACAAAAAAGGGGAACACAATTCAATACTTTTAATTTATCAGTTTATTTTCTCTGAGTTGTATCAGTATTACATGAATGACAATTAACTGTCTGAACGAAAACTAAATGTGTTCACGTATTTGATATGATGATAATTGCTTATTTGAAGTTCAAATAAAAACAAATTAACTCAGCAAATCTAACAAATTCAGTTACACAGTGGCATGCCCGTTGATGTGTGCAAGAGTACAATAAAAATGACTGCCTGAGTGAAGATCACTTACGACAGACTGTTCTGCTAACAAATGGTGAATACCTCAAACTGAGTGGTTCAAATGGCTCTGAGCACTATGGGAGTTAACATATGAGGTCATCAGTCCCCTAGAACTTAGAACTACTTAAACCTAACTAACCTAAGGACATGACACACATCTATGCCCGAGGCAGGATTCGAACCTGCGACCGTAGCAGTCGCGCGGTTCCGGACTGAAGCGCCTAGAACCGCTCGGCCACCGCGGCCGGCTCAAACTGAGTGGAAGATCGCTAGACACCACGTTCGCTTTTCCAAATTGTGCAGCTCGTAAATGCAAGTTTAAAACTGATCCAAGATTCAGATAAATAAAAATCACTAAAGAAGCAACACAAGTCGCGGGAATGATCTCTCGTATTATGAGCTACTCAGAGCAAAGGCAGCGTTAGCGCAAAGAAGTGACACTCACTAGGATTCAGCAAAAGTTGTGCCAAGGTGCGACTAAGTGCTCCTGTCTCTCAGAGTGTCCTCACGGCCACGAATCTCCACACCGTCTGTCTGTCTTAATAACCTTTCTCTCCGCTCCCAGAAACCTATGGATTGGAAGGGAGGATTTCCGCGCGGGATTAGCCGAGCGGTCTGTGGCGCTGCAGTCATGGACTGTGCGGCTGGTTCCGGCGGAGGTTCGAGTCTTCCCTCGGGCATGGGTGTGTGTGTTTGTCCTTAGGATAATTTAGGTTAAATAGTGTGTAAGCTTAGGGACTGATGGCCTTAGCAGTTAAGTCCTGTAAGATTTCACACACGTTTGAACATTTGGAGGATTCGCAACCTTATCCACAGTGACGACCAAAAATTACTCTGTCACGCTAAAACGCATGAGAAGCCTGCCAAAATGTCTCCACTATCGCTTACGGTATGCCAATTAACTGGCCAGAGGTTGGTACACTATATATGCTGTGTCGCCAGTCATTAGATCAGACATTCACATCACAACGCTGATGCCGATGACCCGTCTGATTGGCCGACATCATCAGGGTGGGTAGATTCTGGAATCTTCCTGCACTGAAAACGAAAAATGTCGGTGTTTTGCGTTTACATCTGCGGACAGGGATTGCAGATCCGTCGCTCTAGCAATACTTCGCGGACCTGCGATCGCTTGTTTCTAATTTCTAAGGTCAATGCTGCCTTGCAGACAATGGAAATCAACCTGTTTGTGGCCCAACATTCCTGCGGACCAGCAGCCCACCAGGGCGTCCTGAGCCATCCCGCATTCTGGGAGCACCCAGGTCTCTCACCATATCTTTTCAGGCTCGCCTAAGGGAAGAGAAATTCACGAATCTTACTGCAGAAGCTACTAGCTGCGTATTTCCGTCCAGCACAGTTAAGAATATTAAGATGCCAATTTCCCCTACCATCACAAATTGATATGCGACAGTTCTGCCACAGGTATAGTCGAAACTGTAATTCCGTTCAAAAACTTTGGAGTCAAGGCAGCTGAACAAAAAAATTGTTTGCTCTTGTTAGATGCTGACGTATACAATTTTTTCTAAACTTTAGTGTAACTGAACTTAGGTAACTTTATCAAAAGCTGTCTGATAGTCGATAAAGGCTACGTATATGGAATGATTGTATTGTCTGTGGTTTTCAATAATTTGGCATACAGGCGACAACGCACATTGGAGTCTTACTCTACTCCTGAGATGTCTATGCAACCTTCGCAAGAAACGATACATTTTCTCTCCGTAGAGGTAAACAGTGTGAGACCTGAGTTTGTCCTGGCGAATAAAATGTTGAAATAACTTAGGGAAATGCAGCCGGTTGAAATCGTCGACAACCGCCGATATTTCGAGAGAAGCACACCCTGCCATTTTCAAGGCAAAACTGCAACTGTACCTTGAAAATGACAGAGTCTGCTCCTGTCGAAATATCGGCGGTTGTCGACGACGTCACCCAGCTGCAATCCCCTAAGTTATTTGAACATTTTATTCGCCAGGACAAACTCAGGTCACACAGTTTTTAATGTTAGTCCGTTTTATTCTTGCAACGAAATCTGTGGGAAGGATGAACTTGCTTCTTCATCATCAGTTCTTCAGATCTTGGCACCAGATTGGAAATTGCGTCTTATAGCTCTTTCTCCACGTTCAAATGACGATAGAACAATAATTAACATTTAAATGCCAATTTAAAAGCTATTAGATTTAAACTAATCATCGAAAAATAAAATAAACAACAGCAATGATGAACACGGCTCGAAACTCGGAAATTTTCTGACTTTCGACATTTAGTGTCATGCGTGTTTGAATTTGTGAAGAAAGTAGATCCAGTTGTGGTTGAATCTTTGAAATAGCGACTCACAGATTCCCTTCGAGATGCAGTCGAGACCGATGTTCCGTTTAATGCCATTGCGGAAAATGTTGACTCTCACATGTAAGTTCACGCAAAGGGTAAACTGGGACATTCATTCCGAATCTGTGCCTAAAAGTTTTCAAGAGACTTTTATTTAAATTCATTTCGAAGTGTTCTATCACTTGAGAGTTCTGTAAGCTCCTCCAGTCCTACTGTTGACAAATAATCTGTTGCGATTGTATCGAACTGACTGTGTATCCAGTCCTACTCAGATGAAGGTTCTGGAAATTTATCTTTGAATTGTTGACGAAGATTTTCGGAACGTATTATGTCTGATTCACTCTACATCTTTCTCATTTTCCTTCTCGAAAGCATCCACACATAAAACATCTCACAGCTACTCTTTTCCATCCGTCTAAGTTTTCTCTTAAACACAAGCACTTTCCCCTCTGAGAAAGAAAGATGATATTACTATTTCGGCCTTGAAGTGATACATTAAGATCATTCAGTTTCACAAAACTGTCGACCAAGTAGCACAATATTAGAAGTTGTTCTTCATCCATCGTGCTGCTTAATAGGAAAAGACGAAGTTCATCCCTTTGTTCCCCAGAGTGACGGAGAACTTTACCATGAGTAACCATCATACCTCCATTTTCAATAGAAACGAATCATAAGCCGAACCCACGTCCTCGCAAAGAACGGAAAATAACCTACAGTTTACAGGTCGTACCTTCGCAAAATTTACGTTGCCTGCACCTTCCAGCACTTTATTGACTTCTGGTTCTACTACTTTGGAAGCCAATGCCTCCCTGTGAGCAGTATATACTTAGGCGTTCTAGCGCACTTTGTTTATGTTTATGACGTCATGTGACCTAGGTCATTGACCTACTGATGTCGTCATCCTTATTAGTGATGTCATAGGTTCAACTTTTTAGGAGTGCTGCTTTACTTAAGATTTTTCTTTATCAGCAGTGCCAGTATGCGAACTGTGAGTATTTTAATAAGTAATAAAGGCAGTTTAGGTGCAGAAATATTTAATTTAAAGCTTGCCAAGTGTGTGAAGCCTTACAAATAACATAACGGTATATTTCCTCAAATTTTGGTAGAGATCTTCCATATTACGATAAGCGTGCAAGCTGCGCGTATTTTAATAAATTATGTATATACATTAGAAGCGGAAAAATATTTAGTTTAGAAGTCTCATAGAGCCTGCAAGTGAGGTACAAATATTGAAGTTTGGTTGTAAACGAGTGAGCTGCTTAACCCAAAAGTCCATCACCAGTAGAGCCAATATGCAAGCTCTGAGTATTTTAATAAGCAATACGGAAAACTTACATGTGGCAATATTTAATTTGAAGCTTCAATGTGCTTGAAATTGAGAGAAACGTTTTATTTTGCTCGAAGTTTCGTAGAGATCTTGCATATATTTTGGTAAGTATGCATATTAATAAGTAATACAGACAGTTCAGGTGCCGAAATATTTAATATCTGAAGCTTCATTGTGCTTGCAAAGTGTGAGAAATTTCACAATAAATAATAAGCAATCTTATTTGTTTTCGGGATATCGATTCTAACGTTGTCCTCAGAGATGTCAAATCTGTTACCGTTACCGTCTTTGGTCGTTTGCATCATGGGTGCATGTTTATAAACAGCCCATGTTGTTTGCACTTTAAGTGATATATAATAATAAAACACCCTATTTATTCCTAAAATCCAACACCTTATTCCTTCGTTCCCTAAAAAACAACCACGTTGTGTGTGTGATAGTGCTTTTTTTTAGATGTTTGCTGAATTTGATTACGGGTTTTTTTAGCGAGCCATAGTTTCCTGAAAAGTAGCAGCAGTTTGTTTTGGTAACATTTGTCATCAATGTTATTTTTACTTGTGATGCATACCTCCACTGCCCCCTCCTAAACTGGTGATGAAAGAAAGAAACATGAGGTGATGACTGGACACACACTTTACAGTTTAGTTACTGCTGCAACGTAAATATTACACTTTTTGTCACAGTTTAGAATAGTGTGGCATCCTAGTTGGGCTAAACTAATTAATTTAAGCCAAACAACATTTATTTTGTACTTAACTACTAGATACCCAGTCATTTGTGCAATAATTGTTGTCGATTATATTTCTATAGTGATACGTTATCTTCACTTTCACCGTCCTCCCTGGCACATACTTACGAGTTCATAATCATGATTGGGTGTGTGTGTGGAAAATAATTTTTATGTAACCATCGTGATGATATGCACATGAAACATCACACTTTTTGAGCAGATTGAATGTACTTTATGTATTTCGATACTTTTACAACGTGAAAATTAATATTTTCTGATGTATTTTAGAATACTGTGACATCATAGATGAGGTAAAGTAGTTAATTTGAGCCCTACAGCATTTTTAATTGTGCATAACATCAACTCTGTCCAGATAAGCGATATAAACATCTCCTTATTGCATTGCCGACGTTAGTTTAGACATTTTAGAATACTGTGGTATCATAGATGTGGAAAATAATTACTTTAAGGCTCTATCGTGTCTTAAACCAAGTGTGGTCCATTGTTCGAAATTTGAACGCTTTTACCCATGCAGACACCTGTTTGTAATCAGAATGAATTTTTCACTCTGCAGCGGAGTGTGCGCTGCTATGAAACTTCCTGGCAGATTAAAACTGTGTGCCGGACCGAGACTCGAACTCGGGACCTTTGCCTTTCGTGGGCAAGTGCTCTACCATCTGAGCTATCCAGCCACGAATCACGAGCAGCTTCAATTCTGCCAGTACCTCGTCTCCTACCTTCCAAATTTCACAAAAGCTCTTCTGCGAACCTTGCAGAACTAGTACTCCTGGAAGAAAGGATATTGTGGAGACATGACTTAGCCACAGGCCGGGGAATGTTTCCAAACCAGTAATGTGCGATGATTTGGATTTTGCAGTGAAGTTGATACCTCTTGGAATTCTCGCAGGGTTTCCATAGAAACTGATATCTGTTTTTGTGGTACCTGACATTTCCTTTTAGTTGTTGCTCAAGATACTTAAAAATGTGATGGGTTTATTTACATGTTCTGGGTATTTTGTCTGCAGGTGTCTCTTTAGTTTAATAAGCTTCAGGCTATCTTAGGCTAAAATCTCCAAACAGAGAACTCATTGTGGTCGTTAGCCATCGTTCAAAAGAATGCTGGTAAAGCCTAATGTCAGATAATGAACTTGATATCTACGCACTTTGCTTTTGAGTTTAGATCTAACTTCGCTGACAGGGACAGAGGAAAATGCGAAAAGAGAAAGTACGTTGACTATATTCGAATCTGCATTCTTTCTAAGGAGAAGAGATACTTGGTTAATCACTTCCAAGGGATCTCTTTTTATCTCTGCGAATCAGCCACTTATTCATGGGAAAGGTAGAACTTGTATAGCTTTATCTTAAATCCGGTGAACTACAACCGCTGAACGCGCACTAGAATTCAACTTCTAGCAGGCTCACTACCTTTGAACTGACTCCAGAAGCATGGCTGAAATCGAGTGGACAGTCAAAATGGCTGTGATTAGCAATCGGTATCTGTAGTCAGTGTTGTAAGGTAGTGGAAGTCACATTGTCAAGCGGCTTATTGTTATCAGTGGTTGTTAAAATACGTTTGGCAAGTAGCAAACCCTGCTGGTGATCAGTGAGGGGGGCACTGTGAGATGAAACTTTGCTTGCGACTTTACTCAGCACAGCCTTCCTGCTGATAGGACCTGTTGGTCAGTTCTTATGAAATAAAACAGCAAATGGGAGAGCTTCCTAATTTGATTCCTGGAAATCAGAATCTGATGCGAACAATATTTGTTGATCGGAAGTTTTTTCTTACATAATTTGAAATATAAATATTTCATTGAACCCCGGCGCCCATATCTACTACTCCCTGCCCCCCCCCCCCTCCTGGAGGGGACGCCACCCCACTTTGAGTACGGCTGCTCATACACAAACTGTATTTATCTATTCCGAGACGACTGAAAGCTGGTTTGAATGCCAACGATCTCCTACACTGTTTTAAGCATGATAATGTGTTATATATCTGACGTTTCCATATTTTTGTCCAGCCCCTGTATAACGTAATGTATATCTTTATCATCCAGCTTTTTCTTCCAAAACAGAAGTTTCTTTCTGAAGACTGACATTTCGTCTGGCAGTTGCATAATGTTGGTATCATTACCTCGAAGGGGTACATTAAATGAACTGAGTTCTTCAAAGATGTCCCGAAGATAGGCCAGCTTCAAAACAAAATCACTGTCTACAAACTTATCGGAACTCAAATGTTTCTTTTGAATAACTAAGAGTAAAGTTCATTATTGAGTTTGTACACACTTACAAGAAATTCCAGCTTGAAAGCTGGGAAATTTGCTGAGTCTCGTAAGTAACACATATTTGTTGAAAAGATCTAGACTTGGGTGGCTTGACGTGCAATGACGTTTACCACATCCATCACCGACTGCAAAATCACAAGCTTTTTGATGCCCCTGCCCCTTGGCGAATAAAACAGTATGTTCATGTAGCTTGAGGAACCTTTTTGCGGATGAATGCTTGCAGTCCGGGATAACAGCCAGCCATACTATGACCTCCATCACTACACACATATAGAAATTTTCTTTCACGAAAAGTGTGGTATTTCAGAAGTCTGTTGCTTTATTTCCAGAAGTTATTTTCTTGCAAAAAAGATCTTAGTGAAATTTCTTGTCATGTATAAATCACAGGTAACAAATTAGATGTACATCATCGTGGCTGTCTCTAACATCATCCAACTGAATAGGGAAATCGTAATTAACTTTGGGTTTTCGATCATTAATGTCGTCAGCCATATCGAGTATTCTAGGGCTAATACAATTGTCTGACAAAGGCACCCTTGCCAGATGCTTGGCAACTGACTCGCCTATCATAATAGACACCAGCTTCAGAGTAGCTGGTAAAATGACATATTTCGCTGTGATGTGAGTTTTCTTGCTCCTTGCCATATGTTAGGCAACTTTGAAAGATGAAAGAAGAGCCTTTTTTAGGATCGTAGTTTGTTTAGAGAAATTTTTGTTGTTGTGTCACATCTAGAGTGAAAAGTATTCTCATGCTCTGTTTACGAAACTACGGTCATTTGACTCCAAATGATTACATATTTATTTTATATACAGGGTGATTCAAAAAGAATACCACAACTTTAGGAATTTAAAACTCTGCAACGACAAAAGGCAGAGCTAAGCACTATCTGTCGGCGAATTAAGGGAGCTATAAAGTTTCATTTAGTTGTACATTTGTTCGCCATTTGAGCCAATAAAGTTTTTGGTCCCTTTTTCTTCGAAGGTGCTACTGTAACTGGACTACAGTATCTGATGATGTTAGAGAATTGGCTGTTCCCTCAGCTCGAACAAGAAGCACAACAATTCATATTTCAGCAGGATGGAGCGCCACCACATTGGCACTTATCTGTCCGTAGCTACCTGAACGTCAACTACCCGAGGCGATGGATCGGTCGCCAGGCAGCCCGTGGCAGAGCACGTCATCACTGGCCTCCAAGAAGCCCTGATCTTACCCCCTGCGATTTTTTCTTATGGGGGTATGTTAAGGATATGGTGTTTCGGCCACCTCTCCCAGCCACCATTGATGATTTGAAACGAGAAATAACAGCAGCTATCCAAACTGTTACGCCTGATATGCTACAGAGAGTGTGGAAAGAAGTTGGAGTATCGGGTTGATATTGCTCGTGTGTCTGGAGGGGGCCATATTGAACATCTCTGAACTTGTTTTTGAGTGAAAAAAAACCTTTTTAAATACTCTTTGTAATGATGTATAACAGAAGGTTATATTATGTTTCTTTCATTAAATACACATTTTTAAAGTTGTGGTATTCTTTTTGAATCACCCTGTATTATTTACATTTATTTATATACACTGACGGAAAAAATCACAACCCGACAAAGGAGTTGTGCGACATAAACGAAAGTTGATAGGCGTGTTTCTACATCTGAAAGGCGATTTCGCACCTGTCGTGTAAAAGTGTTGCTAGTAGCACCACTATGAGGATGCAGATCAGGTTTGCTTTAAATACACGCTGTAACGGTCGTGAGCGTTAGTTACCTTTGAGACAGAATGTGCTGAGTTGATATTAGACAAGAACGCCTTTAAAGCGACAAAGACGCCATTATCAACACCTCAGTGAGTTTGAACAAGGTTGTGTAGTAGAGGGCTTCAAGAAGCTGTAAGCTCTTCTTTGATACGACTGAATGACTTGAGAAGAATGTAGCCAGTGTACACTACTGCCGACAGCGGTGGTCACGAGAATGTAGAGTCTCAAGATGATTGTGCTCCAGACAGCCATGTGGCATTTCCGAGAGAGGAGACCACTGTGTTCGGCGTGTGGCTCTGTCGGACCAGACCGCATCTGCAGCAGCAATCTGAGTAGCAGTTGGCACCACAGTGTCACAACGAGCTGTTACAACTCGGTTGCTTCAAGCACAGCTCCAAGCCAGACGCCCTGTAGCATGCATTCCACTGGCCCCAAACCACAGCCATTTGCGAAGACAATGGAATCAAGCGAGAGGTCATTAGAGGGCCTGTTATGTTTCCTGATGCAGGCTGTTTCTGGCTCGGTGCTAGTGATGGACGTGTGTTGGTTAGAAGGAGACTAGTTGAGGATCTCAAACTAACCTGTCTGTGTGCTAGACAAACTCGACTTACACCTGGAGATATGGTCTGGGGTGCAATTTCGTATGATAGTAGGAGCAACCTTTTGGTTATCCCACGCACCACGACTCCAATTGTACGTTGTTCTGCCGGCCGTTGTGGCCGAGCTGTTCTAGGCGCTTCAGTCTGGAACCGCGCGACCACTATGGTAGCAGGTTCGAATCCTGCCTCGGGCATGGATGTGTGTGATGTCCTTACCTTAGTTAGGTTTAAGTAGTTCTAAGTTCTAGGGGACTGATGACCTCAGATGTTAAGTCCGATAGTGCTCAGAGCCATTTTTGTACGTCGTTCTTGCGATTCGACATGTTGTGCTGCCATTAATGAGCAGTATTCCAAGGGGTGCTTTCCAGCAGGATAACGCTCGCCCATAGACCGCTGTTGTAGCCCAATATGCTCTACAGGGTGTCGACACGGTGCCTTCGGCTAATTAATTACCAAATCTGTCTCCAGTCGGGCACATATAGGACATCATCGGACGACAACTCCGGCGTCATCCACAACCAGCATTCAAATGTTTCAAATGGCTCTGAGCACTATGGGACTTAACATCGGAGGTCATCAGTCCCCTAGACTTAGAACTACTTAAACCTAACCAACCCAAGGACATCACACACATCCGTGCCCGAGGCAGGATTCGAACCTGCGACCATATCAGTCGCGTGGTTCCGCACTGAAGCGCCTAGAACCTCTCGGCCACAGCGATCGGCCACAACCGGCATAAATGACCCTGTGTTGACTGACCAACTTCAACACGCTTGGAACTCCATCCTACAAAGTGACGCCTGGCACCTGTACAACACAATAGATGTATGTCTGGCGCTTACACGGGTCATTAATGTACCAAAAGTTCACATTTACAATGACTTACATGGCGCTTACGTTAACCTGTTATCTTGCAATATTAATCACTTAAATGTGTTACCTAAACAAATGTATTCACGAAATTTCGTTACTCTTCGTTAATTAATTTTTAGTGTTGCGATTTTTTTCCCGTCAGTGTATTGTCAGTGGCTACGTTATTAAAACAAATGACACATTTCTTCATTTACAACAGTACACATAAGACCTAAAGTCAACTGTCATCACACTCCCTGCTTTTTCGTCTCTTCATGTTTTGAGAAATGTACGATAAATTTGAAATACCGAGTTTTGTACTTACATTTAATAATTTGTGTTCGCTAATGGAGAAACACAAATCGCAGAGGACAAACAAAAGTTGAAAACATTCGATAAAACTAATGTTCAAACTGATTTTTACTGCATAAAAACAAATGAGTTAGGTAGAACAATTCGATTGCCATCCAGTACGTTGCCATAATGACAACATTTACTAGCCGGTCCAGGAAATGTCACTATTAATTGTTCCTCTAACCGGGAAGCAAATAGGTATTTGTTATTTTACGTGGCAGGACAGCTGTTGTTCAATGTATAGGTGATTTGGCGGACAGGCTGGGCAGTAATCTGCGGTTGTTTTCTGATGATGCCGTGGTGTACGCTAAGGTGTCGAAGTTGAGTGACTGTAGGAAGATACAAGACGACTTAGATGGAACTTCCAGTCGGTGTGATGAATGACAGCTAGCCCTAAATGTGGAAAAATGTAAGTTAATGGGGATGAGTAGGAAGACAAACCTATAACGTTCGGATACAGTATTAGTAGTGTCCTGCTTGACACAGCCAGGTCGTTTAAATATCTGGGCGTGCCGTTGCAAAGTGATGTGAGGTGGATCGACCATGTGACAACTGTGGCAGGGAAGGCGAATGGTCGACTTCGATTTATTGGGAGAATTTTAGGAAAGAGGGGTACACCTGTAAAGGAAAACTCTTGTAGGCTGCTGGTGCGACCTATTCTTGAGAACTGCTAGACTGTTCGGGATCCGTACCAGATCGGATTGAAGAAAGATATCGAAGCATTTCAGAGGCGCACTGCTAGATAGTAATAAACATCCCTGGCGTACAGAAACAGCTGAAAGATTTAAAAGTAAATAAATCACCAGTTCCTGATGAAATCCCAGTTCGATTTTACAAACAGTACTCTACGGCATTTGCTCCTTACCTAGATAACATTTATCGTGAATCTCTAGCCCAGCACACAATCCCGAGCGACTGAAAAAAAAAGCGCAAGTGTCTCCAGGTTATAAGAAGGGTGAAAGAACGGACCCGCCAAATTACAGAACAAAATCGCCAAGTTCTGTTTGCTGCAGTTTCTCGGTTAGAACATAGTGAACTTTCTTGAGACTGAGAAGCTTACGTCGACGAATCAGCATGGTTTTAGAAAGCATCGCTCGTGCAAAACTCAGCTTGCCCTTTTCTCACATGACATACTGCGAACTATGGATGAATGCCAACAGGCAGATACCATATTTCTAGATTTCCGAAAAGCATTTGTCACTGTGCCCGATTGCAGGCTGTTAACGAAGGCACGATCATATGGAATAAGTACACAGATATGTGAGTGGCTCGAAAATTTCTTAAATAATAGAACGCTGTACGTTGTCCTCGATGGCGAGTGTTCATCAGAGGCAAGGGTATCGTCAGGAGTGCCCCAGGGAAGTGTGATAGGACCGCTGTTGTTATCTGTATACATAAATGATTTGGCGTACAGGGTGGGCAACGGTCAGCGGTTGTCTGCTGATGATGCAGTCGTGCGTGGTAAGGTTCGAAGTTGAGTGACTATAGGAAGATACAAGACGACGTAAAGATAATTGCAGTTTGTGTGATGAATGGCAGCTAGTCCTAAATGTGAAAAAATAGTGTTACTAGTGTCCAGCTTGAGGCAGTCAAGTCCTTTAAATATTTCGGCGTAACGTTGCAAAGCGATATGAGGTGGAACTAGCATGCGAAAACTGTTGTAGGGAATGCGAATGATCGACTTCGTGTTATTGGGAGAATTTTAGGAAAGTGTGGTTCATCTGTAAAGCAGACCGCATGTAGGATGCTGGTGCGACCTATTCTTGAGTACTGCTCGAGTTTTTAGGATCCGTACAACGTCGGATTGAAGGAAGACATCGATGCAATTCAGGGGAGGGCTGCTAGATTTGTTACCGGTAGGTTTGAACAGCACGTAAGTGGTACGGAGATGCTTCGGGAACTCAAACGGGAATCCCTGGAGGGAAGGCGACGTTCTTTTAGAGAAACACTATTGATAAAATTTAGAGAACCGGCATTTGAAGCTGGTTGCCGGGCGATTCTGTTGCCGCCAGTATACTACGCGCATAAGGATCGCGAAGATAAGATATGAGAAATTAGGGCCCATAAGGAGGCGCACAGACAGTCATTTTTCCCTCGCTCTATTTGTGAGTGAAACAGGTAGTGAAACGACAAGTAGTGGTACAGGGTACCCTCCGCCAGCCACTGTACGGTTCCTTGCCCAGTATCTGTGTAGATGTACACTCCTGGAAATTGAAATAAGAACACCGTGAATTCATTGTCCCAGGAAGGGGAAACTTTATTGACACATTCCTGGGGTCAGATACATCACATGATCACACTGACAGAACCACAGGCACATAGACACAGAGCATGCACAATGTCGGCACTAGTACAGTGTATATCCACCTTTCGCAGCAATGCAGGCTGCTATTCTCCCATGGAGACGATCGTAGAGATGCTGGATGTAGTCCTGTGGAACGGCTTGCCATGCCATTTCCACCTGGCGCCTCAGTTGGACCAGCGTTCGTGCTGGACGTGCAGACCGCGTGAGACGACGCTTCATCCAGTCCCAAACATGCTCAATGGGGGACAGATCCGGAGATCTTGCTGGCCAGGGTAGTTGACTTACACCTTCTAGAGCACGTTGGGTGGCACGGGATACATGCGGACGTGCATTGTCCTGTTGGAACAGCAAGTTCCCTTGCCGGTCTAGGAATGGTAGAGCGATGGGTTCGATGACGGTTTGGATGTACCGTGCACTATTCAGTGTCCCCTCGACGATCACCAGTGGTGTACGGCCAGTGTAGGAGATCGCTCCCCACACCATGATGCCGGGTATTGGCCCTGTGTGCCTCGGTCGTATGCAGTCCTGATTGTGGCGCTCACCTGCACGGCGCCAAACACGTATACGACCATCATTGGCACCAAGGCAGAAGCGACTCTCATCGCTGAAGACGACACGTCTCCATTCGTCCCTCCATTCACGCCTGTCGCGACACCACTGGAGGCGGGCTGCACGATGTTGGGGCGTGAGCGGAAGACGGCCTAACGGTGTGCGGGACCGTAGCCCAGCTTCATGGAGACGGTTGCGAATGGTCCTCGCCGATACCCCAGGAGCAACAGTGTCCCTAATTTGCTGGGAAGTGGCGGTGCGGTCCCCTACGGCACTGCGTAGGATCCTACGGTCTTGGCGTGCATCCGTGCGTCGCTGCGGTCCGGTCCCAGGTCGACGGGCACGTGCACCTTCCGCCGACCACTGGCGACAACATCGATGTACTGTGGAGACCTCACGCCCCACGTGTTGAGCAATTCGGCGGTACGTCCACCCGGCCTCCCGCATGCCCACTATACGCCCTCGCTCAAAGTCCGTCAACTGCACATACGGTTCACGTCCACGCTGTCGCGGCATGCTACCAGTGTTAAAGACTGCGATGGAGCTCCGTATGCCACGGCAAACTGGCTGACACTGACGGCGGCGGTGCACAAATGCTGCGCAGCTAGCGCCATTCGACGGCCAACACCGCGGTTCCTGGTGTGTCCGCTGTGCCGTGCGTGTGATCATTGCTTGTACAGCCCTCTCGCAGTGTCCGGAGCAAGTATGGTGGGTCTGACACACCGGTGTCAATGTGTTCTTTTTTCCATTTCCAGGAGTGTAGATGAAACCACCGCTGCACAACTACTGTAAGGTCGCAATGCCCTGCGAGCCTTGATGCAAGTTTGAAAACCCATGATTCAGGTAAATAGATTTTAGCAGTCTTTAGTGACAACGACTAGCAACTTCCAAGATATTACTGATCCGCGACCGAAGACTTATTCGCGAAAGTTTTTTATTTATTCAGTGGACTGTACCAACCGAAACTTGGGAACGGCAAATGTGCTGGATAGAGAGACAGCTAGGGCGAGTGCTATGACACTCGTGCCACAGCAAGGCTTACGCGCCGAATTACTGGCCGCCCCTTTCTTAAACCGTCTTTCTTTCTTGTTTCTCTTTCTGTCAGTTTTTACACCTCTTCTGTGCCTGCACCATTGCCAGTGGCCTATGTCACTACGACGGTTCAGGTCACAATTGGTGTAAGGAAATATTCAAACAAAGACTGAGGAGATGGTAACTCCAGTTACAACATCGTTATAGAAAACGAAACTTGGGAATGAGCCGGAAATGACTAAAACATAGACTGAGAAAAACACTCTGATACAGGATACTTAACTCTGATAGACATTCATGTCCATATGAGGGCGATAAACATTTGATACTACCGTAGAACGCAATGATAACATGAAATAGAAAGTCACAGATCTCAGTCCCGTACGGGCACCGCATTAAATGCTGGTGCGACATACGAAAGTTTCTGCGAGACCAGGACCCGAACCCGGGCTCTCCTCTTCTCTAGAACGTTTGCTTTAACCGCCTTTTCTTTTTCTTCTTTTTTTTAACAAAAAATAACACCTCACCCTTATGCAACGAAGTGCTTCATCACTCTTTTTTAGTTTTTCTTCTTGTTTTAACTTTTCTCCCTTATTTTCCTGATTATAAAGGAACCTATAAAAACGGAACTATTTGCCACCGCCACTTTGACCCTAAACAAAAATAATTGCACCACTTCAGGCGTTGGCCTCTAACTATGATTGTCCGAACATATCTACCTAAACTAGGAAAGGAGGAAAGGACAGGTGGGAGAGGGTAACAAATGTATGTAACAGGGAAAAAGTTTTTTTTTTCAGATCTGTGGATGAAGTCCATGAAAGACGCCCTTAGCCATGGAGAAATCCATGCATGTCTTCTCAGGATAGAGGGGAATACCGTTGGATATCGTAGTATCAAAAAAGAAAAAATAATGCGTCAGATGAACTGCTCATTGTACGGACATTCCACGTGCATGGCGGGTCGTAACAAACACTCCAAACGAAGTTGTAACAGTACTGCCAGTATTTTGGATTTTGACCAGTGGCGCAATGTCGTTCGTTCGCATACGTTCAAAAATCGAGAATACTCTTCCTGCCAATGTAAAAAAATTAAAAAAAAGGTATCGAACTGGAAGACCGCAGAACCAACTCACACAATGAGTCTTCGTCTGAGGGTAGCACAGGTCATCTACACCACCGCCTTCATCGACAAAAAGGCGCACAGGCGGCAAAGATGCGAAAAGGTGACTGTGCTCCAGGAAAAAAAAGGAGTTCGATGTGGTAGGAGGGTGCTGGGATGTCCGACGAATAACCGGAGGAGCCAACAAGGCCGGGTCACATGCATCAAGCAGTAAGCTGGTAAGGCACATCGGGCAACGCCGACACATAGTCGGTTGTGAACTGACAAGAAGGGCCCAAGTCCTATCCAGAACATGATGAAGACCTACACACCCTCGAGTCTGGGGAAGGGTGAGGGACTCGTAACAGACTTTTACGATGCACGCGACACTGGACTGTCGTAACTGTCATATGCAATTAGTACCTTGCTCTTAGCCACTCACACAAGCAATGTGGCCAGCGTACACACATTATGATAGCACTTATGTGGATGGCTTGATAATGGACTACGGTCCGAAACTAGATGCCATTTAAACAAAAACAAACTTCAGTGCAATTACAAACGTAATTTCAGTGAATCACAGTAAGTTGCTATCTATTGCCATCCACCGTGCCTGAAGTGAGTAAATAAAAACATTTTTTTAATCCTTGAGTCTTTACAATCAAGCTCTATTATTACCTTACTTTGTTGCAAAGTGTGCGTCGCAATACCATTGACACTTGTATCTGAATCCGTGAGAGCCATTTAATATCATTTGATAGTAAAGTTCCACTGATAGCTTAGGGACCAGGGTTGACACTGCTACTGTTGTCAGGATGATAGATCGTAGAGTGCCTTGGTCGGCGCTCTGGGCGCAAATGATACACTACTGGCCATCAAAATTGCTACACCGCGAAGATGACATGCTATAGACGCGAAATTTAAACGACAGCAAGAAGATGCTGTGATATGCAAATGATTAACTTTTCAGAGCATTCACACGAGGTTGACGCTAGTGGCGACACCTACAACGTGCTGACATGAGGAAAGTTTCCATCCGATTTCTTATACACAAACAGCAGTTGACCGGCGTTGCCTGGTGAAACGTTGTTGTGATGCCTCGTGTAAGGAGAAGAAATGCGTTCCATCACGTTC
The DNA here is from genome assembly GCF_023864345.2 of Schistocerca serialis cubense. NCBI lineage: Eukaryota > Metazoa > Arthropoda > Insecta > Orthoptera > Acrididae > Schistocerca > Schistocerca serialis. The sequence continues at coordinate 762,629,838 of NC_064641.1, read as the reverse complement.
CCGACTTTGATAAAGGTCGGATTGTAGCCTACAGCGATTGCGGTTTATCGTATCGCGACAATGCTGATCGCGTTGGTCGAGATCCAATGACTGTTAGCAGAATATGGAATCGGTGGGATCAGGAGGGTAATACGGAACGCCGTGCTGGATACCAACGGCCTCGTACCACTAACAGTCGAGATGACAGGCATCTTATCCGCATGGCTGCAACGGATCGTGCAACCACGTCTCGATCCCTGAGTCAACAGATGGGGATATTTGCAAGACAACAATCATCTGCACGAACAGTACGACGACGTTTGCAGCAGCACGGACTATCAACTCGGAGACCATGGCTGCGGTTACCCTTGACGCTGCATCACAGACAGGAACGCCTGCCATGGTGTACTCAACGACGAACCTGGATGCACCAATAGCAAAACGTCATTTTTTCGGATGAATCCAGGTTCTGTTTACAGCATCAAGATGGTCGCATCCCTGTTTGGTGACATCGCGGTGAACGCACATTGGAAACGTGTATTCGTCATCGCCATACCTGCGTATCACCTGGCGTGATGGTATGGGGTGCCAATGGTTACACGTCTCGGTCACCTCTTGTTCGCGTTGACGGCACTTTGAACAGTGGACGTTACATTTCAGATGTGTTACGACCCGTGGCTCTACCCTTCATTCGGTCCCTGCGAAACCCTACATTTCAGCAGGATAACGCACGACCGCATGTTGCAGGTCCTGTACGGGCCTTTCTGGATGCAGAAAATGTTCGACTGCTGCCCTGGCCAGCACATTCTCCAGATCTCTCACCAATTGAAAACGTCTGGTCAATGGTGGCCGAGCAACTGGCTCGTCACAATACGCCAGTCACTACTCTTGATGAACTGTGGTATCGTGTTGAAGGTGCATGGGCAGCTGTACCAGTACACCCTATCCACGCTCTGTTTGACTCAATTCCCAGGCGCATCAAGGCCGTTATTACGGCCAGAGGTGGTTGTTCTCGGTACTGATTTCTCAGGATCTATGCACCCAAATTGCGTGAAAATGTAATCACATGTCAGTTGTAGTATAATATATTTGTCGAATGTATACCCGTTTACCATCTGCATTTCTTCATGGTGTAGCAATTTTAATTAGATTAGATTAGATTATCAGAACAAGAATTTACTACATTAAAGTTTACCAGCGTATACTGTTCACTGTGTCAGTGCCCAGGACAGCTACAGCGCAGGGTACCGTCTCGGAACTTCTGACACTGTCTCAGCAATCTTCCAAGGACGTCACCGGTGGCGTCCGGTTCATGTAAACACGGTGTTGTGCGGGCAGCAGGCCTCGCTGGCGTCCAGCGTAGCCTACACAGCAGGTGTAACCTATACAGCCCAGTACAGCGACAGTATATTACCAGAGCACTCTCATAAATATCAAAGAGGCGTGCTTGGGTAATCTCTTTGCATCTCTGCATGGTTTCGATATGTACAACGCCATAGGCCTTCCACCAAGGTAGGAAAATTGGAAATTTGTGGTAAGGACTATGGGACCAAACTGCTTAGGTCATCGGTCCCAAGGCTTACGCACTACTTAATCTACCGTATTTACTCGAATCTAAGCCGCACTTTTTCTCCGGTTTTTGTAATCCAAAAAACCGCCTGCGGCTTACAATCGAGTGCAAAGTAAATGGAAGTTCTGAAAAATGTTGGTAGGTGCCGCGAGAACTAACTTCTGCCGTCGAATATATGTAGCGCTACACAGGCATGATGTGTAGGCACAAAGATAAATACTGGCGCCAAAACCTCTGCGTCACTAAATAAACTTTTTTTAAAAAAAGGTGTAAGACGAGCTTTTTTCTCCGCCCCGAGTTTCGACCACTGCATTTTCATACATTATCCAACGAAGTAAATGCAAATTCCGAGTTGTTCATCTTCGAATGTAGCAGCATTTCAATGTACTACGAAAATCCGACTGGCAAGACTATTTGGGATGTTTGTCATATGGCCAACTCTACGTTCTGAATTTTTTCCTACCTGTGAGAAGAGATGGTTGCTAATAGGAACTTTTATGAATTGCGAATCACATGCAGTATTTTCTTCAACATAAGAATAATACGGATATAAACATTTTGCCATGTATTATTTCGTGTTTACTGCTATCCCATTTAAATCCTGTCTACCTAATAACCTACGAAATTAGTGTGAGACAGCAGCAAGTGCGGAAGAATATACATATCATGTCATGTTTATATTCGTATTATTCTGATGCCTAATAGTGATACAATCAGAAATGAAGCACGGCAATTAACTAGATTTTTAAATCTAAGATGACTAATTTCTGTGCAGAATGTAATGTACAAAAGAGGCGTCTGCAAAGATTTTCAAACGGAGAAAAATTTTAGCTAAACTGTCGTCCAGAACATCTATCATACGCAGTCTATTATTTGGTTCTTGTTGATCATTATCAAAGAAAGCAGCAGTATAATTAACAACAAATAGCAGTCTCTTGCCATTGTTTCGCTAATGAGACAATTCCTTTCTTTTTTTTTTATTGTAAGCGGCGGTAGCGCGCACGTAACAAGCCATGCCGCGAGCGGCGACAGGTCGTAACTATCAGAATGCGACAAACAATACATGACACAGTACAATAATGCATTTTCAGCCTAGAGTGACGTAAACACCTACAACAAAGAGAACGCCACTTATCAGATCAAAGAAAAATAAGCAACCCATTCAAACCAGACGAAGCACGCCTGACGCATAGCAATGGCTACCTGGTAAAGCTTAACTGCTAAGCTTACGACTCGAACCAAACTACTGTAGCTGTATCGTCATTTATTCTACCAAAATTGTGTCTCATACTACAATAGACCAACTTTGTTTCGATTTGGAGGTGCGGCCTAAAACTTTTCTCTCCCCTTGAATTTCGAGTCTCAAATTTCAGGTGCGGCTTAGATTCGGGAAATTTTTTATTCCTTGATTTCGAGTCTCATTTTTCAGGTGCGGCTTAGATTCGAGTGCGGCTTAGATTCGAGTAAATACGGTAACTTAAACTAAGGACAACACACAAACCTAGCCCGAGGGAGGACTCTTAACCTGCGACGGGGGGAGCCGCGCGAACCGTGACAAGGCGCCTCATACCTCACACCTCACGGCTACCCCGCGCTGCACCAAGAAAGGACAGGATGTCTGTGACTGCTTGCAGATACTGCTAGGGTCAGCAGCAGCTAGTGCATCTCCTGAATATTGTGACAGGTGGATGGCGCGCCACACACCATCAGTTCGGCTAAGAAATCCGGAAGAAGAAGTCTCCACGTCTTCTCATCAGTGGTAGCAAGATTGGCAGCTCACAGTGACTGAGTACAGCAGATCACCGATGTAGTAGTCTCAAAAGCGGAAGTCAGCTTGGGATACAGTTGGAGCACATCACAGTTTTGACCTCACAGCTGGTGTACTGTAACACAAAGATGACAAGGCTCAGTAGCCTGAGTATTTATTGTTGCTCCTCAGAGGCAATGACATTATGCCTGGCCGGCGATAACGAAACGTAGATTACTTGCCTGGGCATAAGATCGAAACTGTGCCAGACTTATACTCGAACTCGAGACATTTGTCTTTCATGGTCAAGTGCTCTACTGAGTGAATGACCCAAGCATGCTCATGCCCCATTCTCAGAGCTTTACTTCCGCAAGTACCTTGTCTCCTATCTTCCAAACTTCACAGAAGCCTTCTTGCGAACCTTGCAAGACTTACACTCCTGGAAGAAAGTATATTGTGGGGACATGGTTTAGCCACAGCCTGGGGGATGTCTGCAGAATGAAATTTTCACTCTGCAGCAGAGTGTGCGCTGATATGAAACTTCTTAGCAGATTAAAATTGTGTCCCAGACCAAGACTTGAACTCGGGACCTTTGCCTTTCGCAGTCAAGTGCTCTAGCAACTTTTTTCTGTCCGTTATTGTTCGTTGCGTTAGTCCAGATCGGACGTCCGTTCAAGTTCATTGTGGATCCATTTACTCAGTTTTTTATTACAGAGGGTGACTAACCCTCTGACCGGGCACGCTGAGTTACCGTGCCAGCAGCGACTAAGCTACCCAAGCACTAGTTATGCCCAGCCCTCACAGCTTTACTTCCTCTGCCTCGTCTCCAACCTTCCAAACTTCGTAGAAGCTCTCTTGAAAACCTTTAAAGACTAGCACTCGTAGAGAAAGGATATTGCGGAGACATGGCTTAACCACAACCTTGGGGAGCAGGAGTTTTGCTGTCTCTTGTCTGCTGTTATGTACTTGTTCCAAATGCTTGTCGTCGTTCTCCACATCTCTCGGAAATACAGTGGTGCCATCTAAGCACACCATACAGTTTTTAGGTTTCAGTCCATAAAGTGTGCCATCCAACAGTCTTTGAAATGTAACTGGTGTATTTTTAAATTCAAATAGCATTCTGTGGTACCATAAGCGACCTGATTTTGTCGTGAAGGCCGTTCTCAGTCTATCTTCTTCAGCTACTTCTTGTTGGAGATACCCACTTCTTAGGTACATTGTTGAAAAGCGTCTCAATTCACCCAGATTGTCCAATGTATCCATAAAATTGGGGATAGTACATGCGTTATTGACAGTTTTAGCATTCAAGTAGCTGAAATCACAACAGAATCTGTACTTCATAGTACCATCCGATGATTTGTTAAGGACAATGACGACATTTGCACTCTATAGTGTTATCACTATTTTGTTTCATTCCTTCTACCAGTTGCTGATCAATAAATTAATACTTTGTATTCAAATGGCCAAGCGGTTCTAGGCGCTACAGTCTGGAACCGCGTGACCGCTACGGTCGCAGGTTCGAATCCTGCCTCGGGTATGGATGTGTGTGATGTCCTTAGGTTAGTTAGGTTTAATTAGTTCTAAGTTCTAGGGGACTGATGACCTCAGAAGTTAAGTCCCATAGTGCTCAGAGCCATTTTAACCATTTTTTGTATTCAAATTGTTAATAAATACTTCCGTCAGTAGTTGTAGACACTTGGGTATACAGTATGGTTTCCTATTGACTGCAGCATTTTTACCTGATGTTGCAGAACAGACATCGCTACTAACAGATTGTTTGTGTGAAACACATATAAAAATCGTAACAACAAAGCTTCCATCGCGTGTCACATCCTTGCAAGCGGTTTTCTTATGATGTCAGTGAAGAGTTCAATGTGTTGATACACGTCCATACTGCTCCTGATCTTCCACTAGGCATGAAGGTTCTTCCTAGTCCCTAATATATTTGTGATAAATCACTATTCTCTGAATTCTAGTGCGTTGAGTGAACCTTTCTGATCTAGTATGAGGTTTTCTGCAGTATAAATTACCAATGACCTAATAACGGTAGTGTAGTGTAGTGTAGTGATAATATTTCTCTTATTGAGACCAGTAATAGCCCTGCATGCTGTTTCCAGTTTAAAAATGCAGCAGAAGTTGTTTCTTTTTCTGTAATGTTCTCCAAAATGATTTCACTAAGGTAATCAAATTCTGGAACGTGTTTGATATAACAAAATTCAGCTTGGAGGACGGAGCATTTGTGCTGGTAATTAAATCTGTCTTTTTGCAGGTGATCTGCAATCCAGTTTTTTTCTGCACAGTTCTTGAGGGTTTCAGTCTGAGTGCATACTGTGTCAGTGTTTGTGGAGGGCGTGGATAAGCCACAAGAATATGCTGAACCCCTGATACAGATTTTGTTTCTCATTTCTTTTCCTAACTTTATGCCACGGTCTGTCATGGCCAGCACTGTATGCTGTTCGCTTATAACTTTCTATAGAAGCAGGTTAAATCACACAGATAACAGATCATCTCCTTGCCATACAACAGTCTTGATACTGAATAATATACGTTAATGAATAGTTTTTGAAGAGGTGTCTTTGGGGAGATGGGGAACTTGTAACATATAAATTTCTTAAAACATGCTATTGTATTCTCAAAATCCTATGCATCTAATTTAAGGTTTCCCAAAATATGGTTCTGTAAATAATTTATGTACAGAAATGTGCAGAATATATCAGTTTTTATTATTTTATTTTTAAGTCGCCTGTAGATGTAAACATGCTGCAATGTGATTGCCTCCAGTTCCTACTATAATGATCTGGCAAGTCAATGGTGTCGAGTGTGTGACCAATGTAATGTTTGTTGGCTACATTGCTTCTGCCAGATGGTCACACACATGTCACATTAGCCAATCAATTGTAGTGTTAACTTCTTAATAATTGTTGATAGCACTCAGGATTGTGGCCAGTGGTGTCAAATAATAATTTCCCATATAACAGCTACTTAACGCATAGAATTAAAAATAATTTTAAGGTCATGAAAGCAAAACTATAACAGATAGAGTTTGTCACAATTATGAAAGTGCTAAGTGTGGCTGACCATGTTACTATTCAGTACTAAAGTTCTTGAAATTAAATGGCGAAAAATTTTATAAGTGCAAAAGCTCTGCGCACAGTTAGGGCCAAAGATACAAACTATCGAAACTTTTCTTAGTTTTTCGTAACTCCTGTTCGAAATTTTACAAGGCCACAAAACTGTCACCAGCAAAAATGTAATAACTTATAGCTGCGAGCGACATGGCGCTTATACAGCCATATGATCAGTCTTGGCCAGTTCTAAAAGTGACACTGCCCCCTGTCAATGCAGCCACCACCCTCAAATAGATGTGATCTGTCACTGCTAATTCCTCAAATTTACGTTTAAGTTACTGCTACTATACACATTACATAACAATTGGGAACAGAATTCCAACAGATTTCCCACGGTGCCTTTAGATTTTAGCTTGTAGTTTTCATGATAATTACATTGTAAAGAATGAGATAGTTCGTTTATCCTTATTTGCTATAAACTGACATTAAACATAATGAAAAACAGATGACTATGGATAGGTGCTGTAGTCTACTTTTTTCATACTGCTGTTACTTTTTCTAATTTATAATTAATTTTTCGTTATGTATGCTTTTAATTATGAGACTGAATCTTCTGGCTTATAATTCAAAATGTATTAGTTTGATAAACATTCTGGAACTGTATTTCCATAGAATCGTTGAAGTGCTGTCTGGGGCCAATTGGACCTTAAAAATCGCTTATTCTGTTTATAGGTATTTAATTTGTCAAATCAATAAGTATTTTCAAATCTTACGTTACTACTGTGTCTGACAAGATTGGCTTTAGACGCTCTTTCTCATTTCATTTCTTTCCTTTACCTTTTTTTCCCTTCATTAGGTGTTTTTGCTTAACTTGCAGCCATAATGGTTTGCATTTTATGTATTTTATGACCGTGAAACGAATTTTCGGCCATTGACTTTGTGCTATGTTTGTTCCTCACACCATCAACATCTTGAAACAGCCATGTGTCTAGGTTTTTCCCACTGCCAGTAACCCTCGAGGATACCTGCTGCCTTCCTGTCAGCTGACTTACTTCGTGGCCTCGTGTTTCTGCCAATTCAAAAATGTCCAATTAGCAGTAAATGCTGTAACAGGCTTTCAACCTTCCCCCAGTAGTGTCTCAGTACATGTCTGCTAAAGACACACGGTCAACCCTTCTAAAAGAGGAGTGAAAATCGGACAGTGGAACAGACCTTAACACTACCATTTGGTTCAGTTCTCAGTAGTCTACCATCAGCCAATACTTGCCATTAGATTTCGGAACTAGAAAAATCGTCGCAGCAGCAGAAGGACGTTTCCTTTTATTATCCATCTGGCTCCTTTAATATAAGAGGCTGTCAAATGAAAACAGACAGAAGGAAGAAACTAAGTAAACTGTTTATTTGAAAAGTAATCACCATAACCGTTAATTCATGTGTCTCACTGTGAGACAAGACGCTCAATGTCTTCATGGAAATCTGTTTAGGGTTACCTGCGGGAACATGATTGCTCCCAGGTGCGCAGCCAGGCTCCAGAGGTATGGAAATCGCATAGAGAGAGACTGATACAGCATGGAGGTTGTATGAGGGCTTCCTAGCGAAACATCTTCAACCTAGTCGAAACAATAATGGCAACATGTGCGCCTGGCAAATTTGCTCAAGAAGATCTGGAACGTTTCCCTTCTTTTCCATCTTCCTCCTTTTTAACAATATTATGAGAAAGAAAGTTACCATACAGCGGAGATGCTGAGTCTCAGATAGGCACAACAAAACGACTTCCACAATTAAAGCTTTCAGCCACTGACGTTTGTCAACAGTAGACACACACACACACACACACACACACACAGTCACACACATATACAAACGCAACTCACACACACCACTGCAGTCTCAGGCAACTGAAACCACACTGCAAGCACCAGCACCAGTGCATGACGGGAATGGGGACTGGCTGGGGGTGAGGAGGAGGCTGTGGTGGGGAGGGGGAGGGATAGTATGGTGGGGGTGGCGGATAGGGAAGTACTGCAGGTTAGATGGTGGGCAGGAAAGAGATAGGGAGGGGAAGGAGGGGAAAGTCGCAGAAAAGGGGAGAAATAAAAAGACTGGGTGTGGTGGTGGAATGAAGGCTGTGTAGTGCTGGAATGGGAACAAGGAAGGAGCTAGACGGCTGAGGACAGTGACTAAAGAAGGTTGATGCCAGGAGAGTTACAGGATCATAGAATGTATTGCTGGGAAAGTTCCCATCTGCACAACTCAAGAAAGGTGGTGTTGATGTGAAGGATCCATATAACACATGCTGTGAAGCAGTCATTGAAATGAAGGATGTAATGTTTGGCAGTGTGTTCAGCAACAGGGTGGTCCACTTGTTTCTAGGCCACAATTTGTCAGTGGACGGACAACTTATTGGTTGTCATGCCTACAAAGAATGCAACACAGTGATTGCAGCTTAGATGGTAGACCACAGGTTGCCCTACCTTTGAAGGGATACGTGATGTTAGTGACTGGACTGGAGCAGGTGGCTGTGGGAGGATGTATGGGACAGGTTTTGCATCTAGGTCTATTACAGGGGTGATTCATGAGGTAAGGGATTGGAAGCAGGAATTGCGTAAGGATGGAGGAGTATATTGTGTAGGTTTGGTGGATGGCGGAAAGAACTATGGGAGGGGTGGGAAGGACAGTGGGTAGGACATTTCTCATACCACTATCCTACCCACCACTCCCACAGTGCCATTCCACCATCTACCAAACATACACAATACACTCATCCATCGTTACACAACTGGTGCTCCCAATCCCTTACCTCATAGTGAATCTTGAATTTACTTTAAAAACCTTTTCTTAAGAATTTACTTTATTTACTAGCGATTCATCAAGAACATTAACACATTTAATCACACTATGCGAGCGTGGAAATGGTTGCCAGGGGGTAACTGATGAAAACAAATTTGTTTCAACAAATGGAAATTTTATTCCTAAAAGCATTTTTAAAAATAGATTTAAAATTATAATCAGAAAGCACACTCAAAATATCAAGTTATAGTTTTATTCAGAGGCAGAAAGAACAGATACTGACAGTATGAGCTTTCGGGCTGAGAACCTTGCCGCTGCCTTTTGACACAGCCGTAGTCACGACCGCTCACAACAGCCTCTGAAAGACTACTCTGGTGCAAATCTGCAACACACCAGATTACTTTTCACTAAAAATTTTAACAACTCACACAACCACATCAACTATGCACCCCGCAGGAGCGATGTAAATGGTACAAAACACTAACATTAAAAAAAGTTAACATGTCACCGAAGGTGCAACTTGATTAAAAAAAAAAAAAAAAAGAACTCTTACCGTGGAAGGGTGGCAACTTTATACTCTAAAATGACCATTTAAATAAAAACCCATGAAATGCAGTCTTCCATAAAATATAGAAACATATGGATAAGATGATAGGCAAGATAAAAACATATTTCAGGAGTTCTGCCGTTACACTTCAAGCAATAAGTTCGTTAACACCGAATCCGACAAACATGACAGAGGCAGCTATTAACGTACTGCAGACCGACAGACAGACACTAACTGCCTAACAAATGCGGACGGGAGACAGAAGAGCAAGCTGGGGACGAGAGACTGACCAAGAAAACAAGTAGAATTTAACAAGTAAATGAAACAACATATCACGAATCACTTAACTTCTAATAAAGTGCGATGTCTGGCGAAGATCTGGCGCAGCACCCACAAAACGCTCTCCTGAACCGTGCGCTGCCAGCCGCTTCAACGGACGCAGGAAGGCTCGCCGATCTCCCGTCTCACGGCGCCGCAGCTCTCACCAGCCAGACCGATGTCGTAGTTTGGCTCCTGTTGCTCTCGTGTCGTCCGCGAAGGCACTACCCGTCGCTATACGGCGCGGCCCACTGGACTGACGTGGCGACCTCACATGCGCCGACGCTCAAGGCGAACAAGTCATCTTTTGTGCCAGTGCGCGACCGACCAACCGATCGATCCAACCGCCAATGACCATTACCTGAACAAACTCGAGCAGACTGGCGGCATAACACATACTAGCACTCCGGACGACATACAGACACTGACTGCTCCACACTGACCCGGCTGACCAACTGACCAGACTCGCTCTAGCGAACTCATAACGCCCCTTAAATGCACATGAACGGGCTACCTTTCCCCCTTCACACCAGAGAGAGACACCAAAGCTGCGATTGCCACAGCGGCGCCACCGCCAGAAACGGAGGGCGACTGCTTTACACTACGCGCTGCGGCGCGCTCTTCAAAACAGCAGTTTTTACCACGGCTCACATAGCTCTTATCCCTGCAACAGACCTAGATGCAAAACCTGTCCCCCACATCCTCCCACCACCACCTACTCCAGTACAGCCGCTAACATCAGCTATCCCATCAAAGGCAAGGCTACCTGTGAAACCAGTCATATGGTCTACAAGCACAGCTGCAACCAGTGTGCTGCATTCTGTGTAGGCATCTACATCTACATCTACATGATTACTCTGCAACTCACATTTAAGTGCTTGGCAGAGGGTTCATCGAACCACTATCATACTATCTCTCTACCATTCCATTCTCGAACAGCGCACGGGAAATTCGAAAACACCTAAACCTTTCTGTTCGAGCTCTGATTTCTCTTATTTTATTTTCATGATCATTCCTACCTATGTAGGTTGGGCTCAACAAAATATTTTCGCATTCGGAAGAGAAAGTTGGTGACTGAAATTTCGTAAATAGATCTCGCCGCGACGAAAAACGTCTTTGCTTTAATGACTTCCATCCCAACTCGCGTATCATATTTGCCACACTCTCTCCCCTATTACGTGATAGTACAAAACGAACTGCCCTTTTTTGCACCCTTTCGATGTCCTCCGTCAATCCCACCTGGTAAGAATCCCACAGCGCGCAGCAATATTCTAACAGAGGACGAACGAGTGTAGTGTAAGCTGTCTCTTTAGTGCACTTGTTGCATCTTCTAAGTGTCCTGCCAATGAAACGCAATCTTTGGCTCGCCTTCCCCACAATATTATTTATGTGGTCTTTCCAACAGAAGTTGTTCGTAATTTTAACACCCAGGTACTTAGTTGAATTGACAGCCTTGAGAATTGTACTATTTATCGAGTAATCGAATTCCAACGGATTTCTTTTGGAACTCATGTAGATCACCTCACACTTTTCGTTATTTAGCGTCAACTGCCACCTGCCACACCATACAGCAATCTTTTCTAAATCGTTTTGCAACTGATACTGGTCTTCGGATGACCTTACTAGACGGTAAATTACAGCATCATCTACGAACAACCTAAGAGAACTGCTCAGATTGTCACCCAGGTCATTTATATAGATCAGGAACAGCAGAGGTCCCAGGACGCTTCCCTGGGGAACACCTGATATCACTTCAGTTTTACTCGATGATTTGCCGTCTACTACTACGAACTGCGACCTTCCTGACAGGAAATCACGAATCTAGTCGCACAACTGGGCCGATACCCCATAGGCCCGCAGATTGATTAGAAGTCGCTTGTGAGGAACGGTGTCAAAAGCTTTCCGGAAATCCAGAAATACGGAATCAACCTGAAATCCCCTGTCGATAGCGGCCACTACTTCGTGCGAATAATGAGCTAGCTGCGTTGCACAAGAACGATGTTTTCTGAAACCATGCTGATTACGTATCAATAGATCGTTCCCTTCGAGGTGATGCATAATGTTTGAATACAGTATATGCTCCAAAACCCTACTGCAAACCGACGTCAATGATATAGGTCTGTAGTTCGATGGATTACTCCTACCACCCTTCTTAAACACTGGTGCGACCTGCGCAATTTTCCAATCTGTAGGTACAGATCTATCGGTGAGCGAGCGGTTGTATATGATTGCTAAGTAGGGAGTTATTGTATCAGCGTAATCTGAAAGGAACCTAATCGGTATACAATCTGGACCTGAAGACTTGCCCGTATCAAGCGATTTGAGTTGCTTCGCAACCCCTAAGGCATCTACTTCTAAGAAACTCATGCTAGCAGCTGTCCGTGTTTCAAATTCTGGAATATTCCATTCGTCTTCCCTGGTGAAGGAATTTCGGAAAACTGCGTTCAATAACTCCGCTTTAGCGGCACAGTCGTCGGTAACAGTACCATCGGCACTGTGCAGCGAAGGTATTGACTGCGTCTTGCCGTTTGTGTACTTTACATACGACCAGAATATCTTCGGATTTTCTACCAAATTTCGAGACAATGTTTCCTTGTGGAACCTATTAAAGGCAGCTAGCATTGAAGTCCGTGTCAAATTTCGCGCGTTTGTAAATTTTAGCCAATCTTCGGGATTTCGCGTTCTTCTGAACCTCGCACGCTTTTTCCGTTGCCTCTGCAACAGCATTCGGACCTGTTTTGTGTACCATGGTGGATCAGTTCCATCTCTTACCAATTTATGAGGTAGGAATCTCTCAATTGCTGTTGCTACTATATCTTTGAATTTGAGCCACATCTCGTCTACATTTGCATAGTCAGTTCGGAAGGAATGGAGATTCTCTCTTAGGAAGGCTTCTTGTGACACTTTATCCGCTTTTTTAAATAAAATTATTTTGCATTTGTTTCTGGTGGATTTGGAAGAAACGGTATTGAGCCTAGCTACAACGACCTTGTGGTCACTAATCCCTGTATCAGTCATGATGCTCTCTATTAGCTCTGGATTGTTTGTGGCTAAGAGGTAAAGTGTGTTTCCGCAACCATTTACAATTTGCGTGGGTTCGTGGACTAACTGCTCGTAATAATTTTCGGAGAAAGCATTTAGGACAATCTCGTAAGATGTTTTCTGCCTACCACAGGTTTTGAACAAGTATTTTTGGCAACATATCGAGGGAAGGTTGAAGTCCCCACCAACTATAACCATCTGAGTGGGGTATTTATTTGTTACGAGACTCAAATTTTCTCTGAACTGTTCAGCAACTATATCATCGGTGTCTGGGGGTCGGTAGAAGGAGCCAATTATTAGCTTAGTTCGGCTGTTACGTATAACCTCCACCCATACCAATTCGCACGGAGTATCTACTTCGACTTCACTACAAGATAAACCACTACTGACAGACACAAACACTCCACCACGAATTCTGCCTAATCTATCTTTCCTGAACACCGTCTGAGACTTCGTAAAAATTTTTGCAGAACTTATTTCAGGGTTTAGCCAGCTTTCTGTACCTATAACGATTTCAGCTTCTGTGCTTTCTATTAGCGCTTGAAGTTCAGGGACTTTCCCAGCACAACTACAACAATTTACAACTACAATTCCGACTGTTCCTTGATCCAGGCATGTCTTGTATTTGCCATGCACCCTTTGAGATTGCAGCCCACCCCGTACTTTCCCGAGGCCTTCTAACCTAAAAAAACCGCCCAGTCCACGCCACACAGCCTCCGCTACCCGTGTAGCCGCCAGCTGAGTGTAGTGAACTCCTGACATATTCAGTGGAACCCGAAACCCCACCACCCTATGGCGCCAGTCAAGGAATCTGCAGCCAGCACGGTCGCAAAACCGCCAGAGCCTCTGATTCAGACCCTCCACCCGGCTCTGCACCAAAGGTCCGCAGTCGGTTCTGTCAACGATGCTGCAGATGGTGAGCTCTGCCTTCATCTCTTAAGCAAGACCGGCAGCCTTCACCAAATCAGATAGCCGCTGGAATCCAGAGAGAATTTCCTCAGATCCAAAGCGACACACATCATTAGTGCCGATATGTGCCACCACCTGCAGCTGGCTGCACCCTGTGCTCTTCATGGCATCCGGAAGAACCCTTTCCACATCAGGAATGACTCCACCCAGAATGTACACGGAGTGCACACTGGATTTCTTCCCCTCCTTAGCCGCCATATCCTTAAGGGGCCTCATTACGCGCCTAACATTGGAGCTCCCAACTAGCATCAAGCCCATCCTCTGCAATTGCCCGGACCTTGAAGGCTGAGAATCATCCTCTGAAACAGGGCAGGCAGCTGCATCTGGCTTAGCCAGAGACAGTACCTGAAACCTATTTGTCAGACGCACTGGGGAGGCTTTCTGATTAGCCTCCGGGGACGTCTTTCGCTGCCTGCCATGCCTTGGAACGACCTCCCAATCAACCACAGGCGAGGGCTCAACCCACTGCGGGCAGCAACCAGGGCAACCACAGTGGTAGACCGATCTGGGGACAGACAGGACGAGGTTGACATCCCTGTGATACCCAAGTCCGGCTCCCCACAGTGGTGCCCATTGGCAACAGCCTCAAGCTGTGCGACCGAAGTCAGCACCGCCTGCAGCTGTGAGAGAAGTGATGCCAACTCAGCCCTCATCCGAACACAGCAATCACAACCAACAAGCCGTCTATCCACATGAATGGCCACCAACAAACTGTGGCCACGAAACAGTGGACCACCCTGTTGCTGAACATGCTGCTAAATATGATATCCTTCATTTCAACGACTGCTTAACAGGCTGTGCCATATGGAACCTTACCACCATCACTAGATTTTCTGAACTGCACAGATGGGAACTTTTGCTGCAATACATTCTTCGTTCCCATAACTCTCCTGGCATCAACCTTCGTTAGTCACTGTCCTCACCAATCCAGCCTCTTCCCTGTTCCCATTCCAGCACTACACAGCTGTCATTCCACCACCACACCCAGTCTTTTTATTACTCTCCTTTCGCACGACTTTCCCCTCCTCCCCCTCCCTATCTCTCTCCTACCCTCCGTCCAACCTGGAGCACTTCCCTGTCCGCCACCCCCACCATACTATCCCTGCCCCTCCCTGGCACAGCCTCCTTCTAACCCCCACCCAGTTTCCACTCCCATCATGCACTGTTGCTGGTGTTCGCAATGTGGTTTGAGTTGCCTGAGACTGTCCTGTGTGTGAGTTGCGTTTGCGCGAGCGAGCGCGCGCGTGCGTGTGTGTGTGTATGTGTATGTGTGTGTGTGTGTGTGTGTGTGTCTACTGTTGACAAAGACCAGTGGCCAAAAGCTTTAATTTTGGAAGTCGTTTTGTTGTGCGTATCTGAGACTCAGCATCTCTGCTATATGGTGAGTAGCAATTTTCCTTTTCATAATATTGTTGCGTTCCATCCTGGATTTTCCTCCTTTTTAATTTATAAATGAGTTTTCGTCTACATAAATAAGCTTGATACTTCACATCACCAGTGAGTCTGAAAAAAAATAAAGCTGATAAAGTAGCTTTAACTAACTGTAGTAATGATGTAACACAACTCAATCAGTCGAGCATGCTGTACTACCACTGTATTGTGACGGAACTAGGTGAAAGGAAAGAAACCTAGGACCGATTTATTTCAAGTACAATTACAAACCTTGCACATTTATTCCAATAAAAGACCAAGTTGTAAAATGTGTAGTTTCAGCTCCAGTGACTATATCTTAAAATACTACAGTAAACACACAGGTTACAAATAATTTACTCAAACCTCTTGAGAATGCCAAAGGAGGTTAACAATTTGGAAAAAAAATTGAGCCAAAGCTTTCTAAAATATAGCTTAATAGTTCTAAAATCAGTATATAAGCAGAACATGAAAATAAATGCTGAAACTGACAGAACAGTTAGTTGCAGGCTGCCTTCCGTGTTGTACCTCGTGCCATGTCACCTGTCTCAATGCAGTACGTTGCATTGTAAATGAAATCTCGAAGCTTCTTTTCTTCATGTTAGTCTTTTATATTGTATCCAATATCCAATATATGCATTTTCAAAACATCAGCTGTCGCTAATGACCAGTATAGCGTAACATTGTGCAACAATGAAAAAAATCTACAAATTTTTTTTCCACCTATTCTTATGTTCTGATACACACTTAATCAAAGTCCTGCTGTTCACAGATCACACTAATCTTATCGAGTACCAGTTGTGTGGTTTTATAGGTCCTCCTGCGTCTTCTAAATTTGTATGTTCCTTTCGTTGCAGAAGATCTTGCTCGGTCATGGCTCCTTTTACGATGTGGTGCTGCAGTTGATGTGATTGTAGGAAAATCTGGGTCCGTTTTTCAGTAGAGAGCATGTAAGTTTTTAACGGATGCCAGTCAATCATTTATTCAGTGCTGCAATTACTGCCACAGCACTGTTAAAATTAAATGGATGAATTATTACACAACATTTCACAAGAGCTTGACTTTTGTTAATAATAGTACTGATCGCACTATATGATTATGGAATCAATACCAAAGGCCAGTATTACTGCTTCTGGTATTTAACACTCTCCAGTTCAAAATATTAACAATACGATCTGCAGTGTAACACACGTGACTGCCACAGCCACTCAACTGTCAATGCAAGATAGTAGTACAATTACCACTGCGATAAATAAATTGGTGAATGATTCGTGCAATTTACGATCCTCCAATTCAGTGACCTCAAATACCGGACTACACTCAGATAAGGGTGGCGCACAACTCCGTTTCTCAGCGACAGTGGAGTTTCTGGCTCATGTGCTTTGACGAATCAGTTTCAAGGAAAAACAGCTCTACAATATACAGAGGTGCTCTGACTAGCCAATTAGGGGAAGGAGACACTGTTTCCAAGTGAATTGTGACGCCTTAGCTCGCACTGCAGATGCTAAAACATTGCAATATTTTACTTATATAGTAGAAATTGTGGCATATTGTACAGCATCACTATTTGTTTGGCACCAATTTGCTATAAATCTTGCAAGCTGTGGCTTTTGGAGTTCTATGAGAAGCTCTGAAATTTGTGTACTATGTATCGGCAAAATTTAACGATAAGCCATTTTTCCTGAACCGTCTGTCGTTCTTTTAATATATTTGTTGCTGCTCTTAAAAATACGTGCTTTCAAATCACAATTTACTCAACCACTACGCGTCCATTCATACTGTCACTGATATAAATGGAAATGATATGTTGAATGTCTAAGTGTGATGCATCAAAGTTCTAACTAGCACGAGGATCTGATGAGTTTAAACACCATGAAATATTTGGTGCTCTTCAACTTCCTGCTGGATATACACTGTACAATAACTTTTTACATCTACCTGTCGTCAGTGATCGTCGGTATTTAGAAAATCACAATCGATCATGAGTTCATTTGGGGAAATTAGAAACTGCTATGTATGTGTACCGTCTAACGTACGGGTACATTGACCAATGGATCTGTTATGCAACATGATCAAAAGATGGAGGCTCTACACTATGTCGCTGAAGACAAAAAATGTCTTACAACTTGTAGTTACAAATAGCCCGGATCTTATCGACAGTGTCAGTATAGAAAGGGGATTAGCGATCATTATGTCATTATAGCAACTATGATTACGAAAGTTAATAAATCAGTCAAGAAGGCTAGGAGTGTATTCGTCATAGGTGGAGCAGATAAGCACTTATTAGCATCGCACTTAGAGGGTTAATTGGCATGTCTTAGTTCCAATAAGTTGGATGTAAAGGAATTATGGGCAAAGTTTACCCAGATTGTAGATCGTGGTCTAGAGGGTTATGCGCCTTGTAAGTGGGCAAAGGTTGAAAAAGGCCCACCATGGTTTAATAACAAAATTCGGAGGATGCTGAGGAAGCAGAGGCTATTGCACTCCCGGTTCAAAAGGAAACGCACAACTACCACCGTCACACCTTAGCAGAAGATCTGGCAAGGAACCCGAAGAAATTCTGGTCTTACGTAAAATCGCTAAGCGGGTCTAAGGCTTCATTTCAATCCTTTGTTGACCATTGTGATGTGGCAGTTGAAGACAGCAAAACGAAAGCTGAAGTTTTAAATTTCATGTTCAAGAAATCGTTCACACGGCAGAATCGTACAAACATACCGTCATTTGACCATCGGACAGACTCCCATATGCACGACATAGTAATAAACATCCCTGGCGTACAGAAACAGCTGAAAGATTTAAAAGTAAATATATCACCAGGTCCGAATGGAATCCCAGTTCGATTTTACAAACAGTACTCTACGGCATTTGCTCCTTACCTAGCTGGCATTTATCGTGAATCTCTCGGCCAGCACAAAGTCCCGAGCGACTGGAAAAAGGCGCAGGTGTCTCCAGTATATAAGAAGGGTAAAAGAACAGACCCGCGAAATTACAGACCAAAATCCCCAACTTATGTTTGCTGCAGAATCCTTGAACATATTCTCGGTTGGAATATAATAAACTTTCTTGAGACTGGAAGCTTATATCGATAAATCAGCATGGTATTAGAAAGCATCGCTCGTGCAAAACTCAGCTTGCCCTTTTCTCACATGACATACTGCGAAATATGGATGAATGTCAACAGGTTTCGGGAAAGCATTTGACACTGTGCCCGATTGCAGACTGTTAAGGAAGGCACGATCATATGGAATAAGTTCACGGATATGAGAGTGCCTCGAACATTTATTAAATAAAAGAACCCAGTATGTTGTCCTCGATGGCGAGTGTTCATCAGAGGCAAGGGTATCGCCAGGAGTGCCCCAGGGATGTGTGAAAGGACCGCTGTTGTTATCTGTATACATAAATGATTTGGCGGACTGGGTGGGCAGCAGTGTGGGGTTGTTTGCTGCCGATGCCGTCGTGCACGGTAAGGTGTCGAAGTTGAGTGACTGTAGGAAGATACAAGACGACTTAAGCATAATTGTAGTTGGTGTGATGAATGGCAGCTAGCCCTAAATGTGAAAAAATGCAAGTTAATGCGGATGAGTAGGAAGATCAAACCTATAATGTTCAGATACATTATTGCTAGTGTCCTGCCTCACACAGTCAAGTCGTTTAAATTTCTGGGCGTGACGTTCCACAGCGATATGAGGTGTAAAGTGCATCTTAGAACTGTGGTAGGGAAGGCGACTGGTCGACTTCAGTTTATTGGGAGAATTTTAGGAAAGTGTGGTTCACCTGTAAAGGAGACCGCATGTAGGATGCTGGTGCGATCTATTCTTGAGTACTGCTCGAGTGTTTGGGATGCGTTCAAGGTCGAATTGAAGAAAGACATCGAAGCAATTCAGAGGAGGGCTGCTATATCTGTTACCGGTATGTTTGGACAACACGTAAGTGTTACAGAGGTGCTTCGGGATCTCAGATCGGAATCCATGGAGGGAAAGCGACGTTCTTTTCGATAAACGCTATTGACAAAATTTAGAGAACCGACTGCCGGACGATTCTGCTGCCGCCAATATGCTGCGCGTAAGGACCACGAAGACAAGACACGATTAATTAGGCCTCATACAGAGACATAAAGACACTCGTTTTTCCTTTGCGAGTGGAACAGGAAAGGAAATGACTAATTTTGGTAGTAAGTACCCTCCGCCGCGTACCGTTCGGTGGCTTGCAGAATATCTATGTAGATGTAGATGCAGACGTCGATGAATGTTTTCTATGTGCCAGTTATTTGAAGACCCTACAATTACTTTCTGATATTGAGATACGTAACTATGCTTTATGCACGCGAAAATAGTCTAAAAAGTGTTGTAAGTATGATGAAATTATGCTACAGGGAGGAGGGTCAGATTTGGATCGCTGTCAAAATTTATCAGCTCCAGAGTTATTCATGGACAAGGCAAATAATCCGAGACGTCATGGTCAGAAATATGTACCACAGCGGTTGATATAGCTGGCTGAAGTTTGAGTTTTGTATGATCTTCGTTTGTATTGCAGAGCTAAGTTGATGGTTTAATTTTATATTGCAGACTTACATATCGTGAAGGTCTACAAGTAATTTAGTTCAAAGTTTCTACAGAAATTTCATCCCAAATGTCTGGGCCTACAACGAGATCATTGTTAGTAATGTTTATAATACTGTCCAGTATGTCTAGCACTCAACGGATTGGTTGCTGGCCCTCAACTGGCCTCCTTCTAACCAACACACGGCCATCACTGGCAGAGAAGCAGAACCACCTTTCATCAGAAAACACAACAGGTCTACATCCTGATACTAAAATGTAGACTTTCACGGCCGGAAATGTCATGTCCATTATAAATATCCGGGCTGTTATGCCGTGGTCGGTTGATGAATTCTGCGTCAATTCCCAACGTTTCGTCCCTGTCTGCAGAGGACATCTACAAGGGAGACTGTAGCTCGATGGAAGGTCCAACACCCCACTGGCGTGACGTCACGTAACGGTATATGGATGCCGGTGTTGAAGAAGATGTGTACCACCCGTCCATCACTGGGTGATGGCAATGGCGATCGGCGGCAGCGGACAGCGGCCAATTGCGCTGACGTTTTCAAAACACGTGACGTCACGCTTCGGCGCGGGGACGCGCGGACACGTAATTTAGCGGCAGTCAGTAGCGAGCCAGTGGGTGTGTTGGACCTTCCATCGAGCTGCAGACCCCCTTGAAGATGTCCTCCGCAGACGGGGACGAAACGTTGGGAATTGACACAGAATTCATCAACCGACCACGGCATAACAGTCCGGATAATCATAATGGACAGGTCTACATCCTGCACTTCACTGAGCTCTCGCTTGGTAGCTCTGAAGTCGAAAGCGGCTGTAGTTTGTTTGGGACCAGCAGAATGCACGCATAGGGCTTGTGGTTCGCAGCTGTCCTGGAAGTACCGATTTTTAACAGTTCGTTATGACACTGTGGTGCCAACTGCCACTCGAATTGCTGCTGCAGATGCACTACGATGACCCAGAGCCATACGCCGAACACTATGGTCTTCTCTCTCGGTAGTGTTACGTGGACATTCGGAGCCCGGCCTTCTTGCGACCGTACGTTCTCGCGACCACCGCTACTGGCAGTCATGTACAGTGGCTAGATTTCTGATTCAGACTGGTTCAAATGGCTCTAAGCACTATGGGACTTAACATATGAGGTCATCAGTCCCCTAAACTTAGAACTACTTAAACCTAACTTACCAAAGGACAGCACACACGTCCATGCCCGAGGCAGGATTCGAACCTGCGACCGTAGCAGCAGCGCGTTTCCGGACTGAAGCGGCTAGAACCGCTCGGCTACAGCGGCCGGCTTCTTCCAAGCCTTTCTACAGCATCGCAGAAGGATCATCCAGCTTATCACAACACTATTACACGACCTCATTCAAAAACAATTGGATGTTGATAATAGCGTCTTTGTCGCCCTGAAGACTTCCTTCATTAACATCAACTCACCACGTCCAGTCTCAAAGGTAACAAAGCCGTGTTTAAAGAAAATCTGATTTGTATGCTGATAGTGGCACCACTAAGGCCATTCGAATGCGACTGGCGCGAAATCTGAATAGACATCACCTTTCAGATGCAGTAACACGCTACCAACTTTTGTTTATGTTGCAAAACTCGTTCTTGGTGTACAGTTTTGCCTTTAATACACACATAATTTTAAAATTTGTACAGACACTAGTAACTGGGCTGACATAATGTAAAATGTTATGCTATTCAGTAGCACCAGAGGTCCACAAACAGGCACACAATTTTTAATCTGTCAGGAAGTTTCACATCAGCGCACACTTCGCTGCAGAGTGATAATCTCATTCTGGAAACATCCCCCAGGCTGTGGCTAAGCCATGTCTCCGCAATATCCTTTCTTTCAGGAGTGCTAGTTCTGCAAGGTTCGCAGGAGAGCTTCTGTAAAGTTTGGAAGGTAGGAGACGAGATACTGGCAGAAGTAAAGCTGTGAGGACGGGGCGTAAGTCGTGCTTGGGTAGCTCACTTGGTAGAGCACTTGCCCGCGAAAGGCAAAGGTCACGAGTTCGAGTCTCGGTCCGGCACCCAGTTTTAATCTGCCAGGAAGTTTCATATCAGCGCACACCCCGCCGCAGAGTGAAAATCTCATTCTAGGAGCAGTCTAATCAACCCATATTTTTCTCATGTTATTGTTGTACCTTCCTTTGCACGTTTTGTGATCCTTTAGTGGATACAGGAGCGAGGAACAGATGCGGCTCATGGACAGAGAATTCAGATATTAATTTATTCCACATCTAATATCAAATAGTAAAAGTAATATACCGGTATAACACTGATTGCTGTACTTTCAGCGCCAGTTACTAACAATAGATTTACATGTCAAAATATCGGATGATCAAAAAGTCAGTAAAATTTGAAAACTGAATAAAGCACGGAATAATGTAGATAGAGAGGTACAAATTGACACACATGCTTGGAATGACATGGGGTTTTATTAGAACAGAAAACAAAAAAATACAAAAGTTCAAAAAATTATTAGCATAACAAAGGTAGACAAAGCAAAGATGATGTTCTTTACAGGAAATGCTCAATAAGTCCACCATCATTCGTCAACAATAGCTGTAGTCGAGGAATAATGTTGTGAACAGTACTGTAAAGCATGTCCGGAGTTATGGTGAGGCATTGGCGTCGGATGTTGTCTTTCAGCATCCCTAGAGATGTCGTTCGATCATGATACACTTGCGACTTCAGGTAACCCCAAAGCCAATAATTGCACAGACTGAGGTCTGGGGACCTGGGAGGCCAAGCATGACGAAAGTGGCGGCTGTGCACACGATCATCACCTAACGACGCGCGCAAGAGATCTTCCACGCGTCTAGCAATATGAGGTGGAGCGTCATCCTGCATTTTTGTTCTAATAAAACCCCATGTCATTCCAAGCATGTGTGTCAATTTTTACCTCTCTATCTACATTATTCCGTGGGTTATTAAGTTTTCAAATTTATACTGATTTTTTGATCACCCGGTATATACAACAGATACAAAGGTCTTCATTGTAGTTACTCTTCCGTAGATGACGAACCCTGACCGCTTTGAAAGTCTGTAAATATTATGAAATGGCAAACACACAGAACGACTCTATGCATCGCTATTTGAACTTACGTAGACCCGCCGCTGGAGCTCCGGAGAGGGAATGCTTGCATATCATTGGCAGTGGCGTAAGCATTCGTGGCAGATCTCTCATGCCGCGGTAACGGCTGCAGGAAACGCGCTGGTGTGACCGGAGGCGCACGTATTTTAATGTGCGACCGACCGGATTGCGGCGGATACCATACTTAACTATATACACTGTGTAATCAAAAGTATCCGGACACCCCCAAAAAACATACTTTTTTCATATTAGGTGCATTGTGTTGCCACCTACTGTCAGGTCCTCCATATCAGCGACCTCAGTAATCATTAGACATCGTGAGAGAGCAGAATGGGGCTCTCCACGGAACTCACGGACTTCGAACGTGGTCAGGTGATTGGGTGTCACTTGTGTCATACGTCTTACGCGAGATTTGTACACTCTTAAACATCCCTAGGTCCACTGCTTCCGATGTGATAGTGAAGTGGAAACGTGGAGGGACACGTACAGCACGAAAGCTTACAGGCCGACTTCCTCTGATGAGTGATAGAGACCGCCGACAGTTGTAGAGGGTCGTAATGCGTAATAGGCAGACATCTATCCAGACCATCACAGGAATTCCGTACTGCTTCAGGATCCACTGCAAGTACTATGACAATTAGGCGGGAGGTGAGAAAACTTGGATTTCATGGTCGAGCGGCTACTCATAAGCCACACATCACGTCGGTAATTGCCAAACGACGCCTCGCTTGGTGTAAGGATCGTAAACATTGGCGATTGAACAGTGAAATAACGTTTTGTGGAGTGATAAATCACGGTACACAGTGTGGCGATCCGATGGCAGGGTGTGCCACTATCACAGCACAGGCCTATCTATATTGATATTTTAAGCACCTTCGTACTTCCCCCTGTCGAAGAGAAATTTGGGGATGGCGACTGCCTCCTTCAACACGATCGAGCACCTGTTCATAATGCATGGCCTGTGGCGGAGTGGTTACACGAGAATAACATCCCCGTAATGGACTGGCTTGCACAGAGTCCTGACTTTAATCCTTTGGGATGTTTTGAAACGCCGACTTCGTGCCAGGCCTCACCGACCGACATCGATACCTCTCTTCAGTCCAGCACTCCGTGAAGAATGGGCTGCCATTCCCCAAGAAACCTTCCATCACCTGATTGAACGTATGCCTGCGAGAGTGGAAGCTGTCATCAAGGCTAAGGATGGGCCAACACTATATTGAATTCCAGCATTACCGTTGGAGGGCGCCACGAGCTTGTAAGTCATTTTCAGCCAAGTGTCCGGATACTTTTGATCACATAGTGGATCTCGACATTTTATTTATGAATATGGAACAGGTGAATTTCTCAAAGAGTTTAATACTGTGCTTTGACGCCTACCTTAAAAGTATTAGTCATCGAGTCGTCTGTGGATTGTAAAGTCGTAATGAAAACACTGGCTCTGTGGATTCCCCCAGGGTCCAACCCAAGATACATTCTTTTCCTCGCTGTATGTCACTGACATTTCACCTGTGATTTATACTTTTAACTACCTCTTGTATGCTCACAACATCCAGTCGTATGTAAACATCAATCCATAGAACTTTGCTGACGCCATATAGGTTTATTTATTTAGAATATGGCTTGCATGGATCAAATAATAACATAAAATCAAGTACAGATATCTAAGTCAGTGTTAATATGGTGATGGTGTACAGTTACAAAACAAACTACTATTTACACATACATATTTCTGATTTTATAGTTTAAATACAAACAACTATATACCTATTTAGAATTTATTATGATATCTTGGCAATTAGAACTATAGTGTAATATCGAGGCCATTAATCCAGTCCAGTGCCGTGTCTGCAGCTTGGAAGAAATCGGCTGGGTCTCCAGGATATGATCTTAGTGGACAGGTGGTTGTAATGCGTCAGATAGTCTGGCGAGGTTCATCACAGTTGTAGGACGATGATTCTGCAAATCCCCATTTTCAAAGTGCATCCTGACAGACACCATGTAAAGTTCATATTCTATTAAGTGTCTTCCATATGTGGCTAGGCTGTTCCATACCTGGCATAATCTCCGAAGGGTCGATGGACTGGGGGCCAAGGACTTGCATAGTGGACTCCCAGTAGGCCCTCCATTTGTCATTTGTATTGCAATTTTCTGCTGGTAGTTGTTCTGCAGTAAGGAGTGGAAGAGACTTAGATTTAAGTATGAATGATGGTCTCTGCTCACTAACACTGTGGATACAAAACCTGAGTCTTACACTGAAGTGTACGGAGTCATAGGTAATCCTCATATAGCACCAAAGTTGATCAGTGGACATTTTGATGAAACAATTCCTTTAATACTTCAGTGTTACCCAATTATCATTACAAATAACAGTAAAATACCTTTGTATAATTTTGAATGACCACCAAAATTTGGAAGAAAAAACTGTTAAAGAACCTAGCTACATGCAGTCTAAAAATTTAGAAATATGTTTTCATTCCAAATTAAACAAAACTAGTTTAGTCTATAGTCCTGCCAAATATTTATCAATGTGATGTAATTCTACATTGTGACACGGTGAATAGCAAAAACACAAGATGACTCGAGGTAGCTGTGAATGCTTGCGGAACATACGTGTAACAATCTTTTATTTGATCACACCAGTCAAATGGTTCAAATGGCTCTGAGTGCTATGGGACTTAACTTACGAGGTCATCAGTCCCCTAGACCTTAGAACAACTTAAACCTAACTAACTTAAGGAGATCACACACATCCATGCCCGAGGTAGGATTCGAACCTGCGACCATAGCGGTCGCGCGGTTCCAGACTGTAGCGCCTAGAACCGCTCGGCCATTCCGGCCGGCGATCACATCAGTCCTTCCTATGCTAACATAACTGGATGCGACTGGATAAGCAACACGATTTTCACATACTATGATTACTTCATCAGCTCCTTAGCCACTGTGCCCTTGGTACCTATTTTCACAGATCAAATACCTATCATGACTCTGTAACTGCAATACTAGATCATATACATCCATCTTCTAATTTTTATCAAAATACGCTGTAACATGTGTCTTGTCCAAAACATCTCTGCATTCAGGAAGAGATTAAAGCTTTATCTGTTATCATTGGTGTAGCTTCCCTCTCAGCATATCCCAGCTGTTTTCTTTCTGTTGAACAGGGAACCAGTATCTATCTCTATTGCAAAGTAAACACATGTTTTTCATACATTTGTATTTATGTTTCCTTCCTTCCATTTCGTCTGATAATCTTACACAATTTACTTCTCGTTCTTCCTCTGACCTATCACATCCTTATTTACATTGATTCCTTCTGTGCTGAAGTCACATGTTTCTTTTATATATATGTCATTTATTATTGGAATTGTTCCTGTTATTAACAGCATCTTCTTTATATGTTGCTCAATTACCATAAACAGGTAAAAAACCAACCACATGTAAGTATGACAGTAATTAAATTATTCTGGTGGCTATGTTCTGTTTCAATCCTAACATCATTGGTAACACAGATGTATAGGTAGTTATGAGTCAACATTAGCCATCAGAACAGTTGTCGAAACCTACAATGGCAAAGAGATGACAAGGACTATGACAGTGACAGGTATACAGATGCAGGGTTCAATGAGCATACTACTTTCGAAGTTGATAGAGATTACAAGGCTTGAGAGATGTTTCTATGACATGAGATGGTATAGGATGAGATGAAATATCGTTGGTATAACTGGGATCAATAATGATGCCAGATTATATCTCAATGGCTTGGCAGTGTACATGTATGAGCGCTTGAGAATGGGGCTGTGACTCTGAAACAAGTAGCGAAGTAAATGAAACACAAATAAATAAAATAAAAACAAGGTGTAGCTATGGAAATAAAGTTTCCTAAGCAAATAGTTTGTCAGCTAAGAACCTACAAATAGAATTATTTTTCAAAATAATAAAAATTATAATGAAAATGTACCTCACCAGATATAGGATCAAATGTATCATAGCGTTGTAAATGATCTAATGAAGCTTTCACTCATACACTCATTCCTGCGAGTATGATATATAACGAAATCATTGATTAAAACACATGTGATTTTCAAGGTTATTAAATTCATGCTGAAATATAGTCGACAGCAGCCATCAAAACGAAAACAGAATGTCAAAGGCTGTGGTTAAAATGTGAAGTCAAAGAGAAATTTAGATCTAAAGACTTGATTACTATGAAACTGTATCTTACTCACCTGGCATTAACTAAGTTACTTCATGATCAGCTACAACATTCGTTATTTGAACATGCTAACAATTTGTGAGAAAGGGAGATATACATAATCAAAAAAAGCCATAAAGTAAAACTTGGTATCTTGATAAATAAATATGTTTCAAATGAAAATAACTCTTGTAAAGCGATTAATCATAGTGACTTTGTAGTTTTCAATAGGGTCCATAATAATGATACAAGTTCAATAAAGAGGAAGCAGAATTAATGCAGAAAGAGTTAAATTATAACATCCCAAAACTCTTTAATAAGAAGAATGTAAAAAAAGAATGTCAACACAAACAATATTTTAAATAGACCTAAACTTTCCAAATATCTCAAACTCAGATTAACAGTAAAATGACTGAGTTTTTTTACACAGTATAATGTAACAAGTCAGATTTCTTAATATTGATTAAAGTCAAACTTAGCATTGGTGGTTTATAAGTTACAAGAGATAAGCCTATACAGGCAGTTAATAGTACTTACAACTTACACAACTATGTTCAGTTTCAGATGTCATACTACTAACAATCAGATAGTGTTATGGGACGTCCAAAGGCAAGCAAGATCCGTAAAATTTTTGTAGACAACATTGAAAATACATTTTTTCACAATAGATAGATGCTGAGTGACTACAGGCTCATTGATGATCTTACCGTGTTGTAGAGGGGTAATGATATAAAGGGCCAAAAATATTTAAAAATGGAACATTGAGAATTCCAGTATTTAATTTACAGCTGAATATGAAGTAGATAATAGCACATAATTTCTAGATAGAATGATAACCAATAAATCACAATTTTTTCAATTTTTGTAAATGTATAACAATTTAATTACCTGATAAAAGTCTGTTAATTCAACCATGTGTAAGGAAGAACACTTTAGGAATATATAACATATAATAATGGAACATCCCTTAGGCATATGCAAATTACAAAATGATTTAAGCATATGTAAAAATATTGCCCAAAATAGTTATCAGGATGACATGGCTGATAGGATATCCAAAAATGTGAAAAGAAATAAAAGCAATATAGAAGTGATTTTTTTGAAGAGAGATGCAGAATCCAAAATTTTCTGTGGTATCCATATGTATAGCTAGTATCTCACTGAATCTGAATAGATTATTTCGAAAATATGGGATAATAGTAGGTTTTTTCAGGCCAACAACAACCTAAGTTCCAGAATCATTCATACTATATACTAGAATGACTCATTTAGGAAAACTGGAATTAACAAGTGACAGTGTAAAGACCGAACAAATATTATATTGTTCAGACAAGATCTATACCTAAATTGTGATACAAAAAGCCGATATACACTCCTGGAAATTGAAATAAGAACACCGTGAATTCATTGTCCCAGGAAGGGGAAACTTCATTGACACATTCCTGGGGTCAGATACATCACATGATCACACTGACAGAACCACAGGCACATAGACACAGGCAACAGAGCATGCACAATGTCGGCACTAGTACAGTGTATATCCACCTTTCGCAGCAATGCAGGCTGCTATTCTCCCATGGAGATGATCGTAGAGATGCTGGATGTAGTCCTGTGGAACGGCTTGCCATGCCATTTCCACCTGGCGCCTCAGTTGGACCAGCGTTCATGCTGGACGTGCAGACCGCGTGAGACGACGCTTCATCCAGTCCCAAACATGCTCAATGGGGGACAGATCCGGAGATCTTGCTGGCCAGGGTAGTTGACTTACACCTTCTAGAGCACGTTGGGTGGCACGGGATACATGCGGACGTGCATTGTCCTGTTGGAACAGCAAGTTCCCTTGCCGGTCTAGGAATGGTAGAACGATGGGTTCGATGACGGTTTAGATGTACCGTGCACTATTCAGTGTCCCCCCGACGATCACCAGTGGTGTACGGCCAGTGTAGGAGATCGCTCCCCACACCATGATGCTGGGTGTTGGCCCTGTGTGCCTCGGTCGTATGCAGTCCTGATTGTGGCGCTCACCTGCACGGCGCCAAACACGCATACGACCATCATTGGCACCAAGGCGGAAGCGACTCTCATCGCTGAAGACGACACGTCTCCATTCGTCCCTCCATTCACGCCTGTCGCGACATCACTGGAGGCGGGCTGCACGATGTTGGGGCGAGAGCGGAAGACGGCCTAACGGTGTGCGGGACCGTAGCCCAGCTTCATGGAGACGGTTGCGAATGGTCCTCGCCGATACCCCAGGAGCAACAGTGTCCCTAATTTGCTGGGAAGTGGCGGTGCGGTCCCCTACGGCACTGCGTAGGATCCTACGGTCTTGGCGTGCATCCGTGCGTCGCTGCGGTCTGGTCCCAGGTCGACGGGCACGTGCACCTTCCGCCGACCACTGGCGACAACATCGATGTACTGTGGAGACCTCACGTCCCACGTGTTGAGCAATTCGGCGGTACGTCCACCCGGCCTCCCGCATGCCCACTATACGCCCTCGCTCAAAGTCCGTCAACTGCACATACGGTTCACGTCCACGCTGTCACGGCATGCTACCAGTGTTAAAGACTGCGATGGAGCTCCGTATGCCATGGCAAACTGGCTGACACTGACGGCGGCGGTGCACAAATGCTGCGCAGCTAGCGCCATTCGACGGCCAACACCGCGGTTCCTGGTGTGTCCGCTGTGCCGTGCGTGTGATCATTGCTTGTACAGCCCTCTCGCAGTGTCCGGAGCAAGTATGGTGGGTCTGACACACCGGTGTCAATGTGTTCTTTTTTCCATTTCCAGGAGTGTACATTTCTGTATTGCATATTTTATATTGAAGACACTACAATAACAGTATTGACTCATTAAATTTAGAGAATGAGTGCTGATCTTAATTTTGCTTGAAGAATTATTTGTGATTTTAAACTTTCTAAAAAATACATTAATTTATCCTTGTATTTTGTTACTTACATCTATTTGAATCTGACTTCATTCTTTATAAATGCAGTCAATCAATTCAAGGGCATTTTCATTATTTAATCACTGTATTAATTCAAGACTTTCTTCATAGACAAAATCTTGATTGCAAAAATAACTCTAGGTTTTAGTGTCTCACATGACTCTACTAATATGGAATGCTCTTGATCGATTTTTATAATATAGTTTTAGTCTAGTAATCTTCCAGACTAATAATAAATTTATAAAACCGTCTTACCTATCTATTTGAATATACTTCTACAAAACAACTACACCAATTATCATGAAGTCTTTGGACATAGTTTGGGGCACCATACAGCTTTAGTTCATCACCATCGAATTATGGAAGAAGATGTGATTTAAAGTTATATTAAAACCATGTTGTGTATCTGCTTGTCTGTATCAACTCATTTATCTCCAGAACTACTGGACGAATTTTCATGAGGTTTCCACAGGTAACTAGAGCATATCTTGGGACATCATATAGGCTTTATTTCATTGAAATAGAAGCAACGAAAAATAAGATATTATAATCGAAAGCTTTATCCATACAAACACTGGTACTGGTACTAGCGACAGAAATGAACCTTCACAAATACTATAATTGTGGAAGTAGCTCTGACTGTTACGTTTTCATGAATAAACCACTGAACTGATTTCGATGAAATTTGGTAGCTTGAATCCTGATGGCGTATATAGGCTGCTTTAGAGTGCATGAAGTACAAGGTGCTCATTGATTTGAAGAATATGATACAAATTTTTGAAAAATATTTACTCTTTGAAAGAAACTATTTACTTTTTTACTTCTGATCTTTATCATGGTTGTGAAAATGCCTTTATTGTTTGATATGAGCTATGTGATATGATTCAAAGTAACAAATACAATGCTTTTACAATTTCCAGTGCCTTTAATCCATACTTCCATACCAGTTGTTGCATAATGTACATTTTATAATGTATAGCTACTTTAGTAGCATGATGCATAGATGTGGAAACATGCCCATGTCCCTCTTTATGCACTGCTCATTAGCAACACTGTGCATGCTGATGCATCATGCAGTGGAACAGCTTAGGAGATGGGGAAGAGCAGGAAGCACATCACAAGCTATGCTTACTCAAACTGCCATACACATGAGGCAGCTAATGTTGTTGCACATAGAGTAGCTTATTACTCACTGTCACTCATCATAACATAACTACTGATATGCGAGTACAGCTATAGGTAATAGCTAGTTCAGTAATAAATATGTTTTTTCTTAAAATATTAATATCTTTATTTCATGTCTCACTTTAGAAATTACAAATATAGAGATATATGAAAAACAGAACTATACAGGCTGGTTTCACCCTCATCAAAAATATTTTTTGTTTGTACCAATGTTCATCTGTTTGAGTATCTTGTTGGTTATTTTTCTAGTGGTCTTTGATTAGAGGACTAGTCTGATGTAGCTCTCCATGCTGGTCTAATCTGTGCAAGGCTCTTCATCTCTGCATGGTTCCTGGAACTTACATTTACTCGAATGTTCTTACTGTAATCGAGCCTTGGTCTCCCTCTACAATTTATATCCCCAAATTTCCTTCTATTTCCAAACTGACAATTCCTTGATGCTTCAGGATGTGTCCTGTCAAACGATCCCTTCTTTTAGTAAAGTTTTGTGATAAATTTCTTTGGAGATTCTTATATTTGATTATTTTATTTAAATTAAGCCAATTATACCTTTTCAACGAAACATTTTTTATTTCATATTACTAGTGTAAAGAATAAAGTTCTTTTTATAATGTATTTATAATCTCCCTGAACAAGTATTTAATATTTAAATTCACTTTTTTCCTAATACCTACTTAAAAGAAGACCTTAATTGAGTTTAATTGGGGGTGTCTTAATACTGTCATACTTCCAACAAATATATACTACAAACACAACAATACCTGTGTTGTCATAAGGGCTCTAACTTCTACAAACATAGAGGCAAAACTAGATCTTCTGCGATGCTAATGAAGTTTTGATAGACTTAAGTGATGAAGATGAGTTTATTTTCGTTACATGTATTTATTTAATTATATTTTATATATGTGTGATATGTAATCCCAAATGAAACAAGTGCTGTTTGTTGGTCAGAATAACTATGATTTGGACTAAACTCGTAAGTACAGTTACAGCACGCTGTTTTTTGAAGTTCTACAGGATGTCCATAAATGTTTACCTTGATAACAAAACAATCTAACTCTTATTGAATACAGGATATGAAATATGGGCTACAATGCATATACCATATAAATTTTGAACATTACATAAACATTTAATATAGGAAATACACTTCAACATTTATATCACTTCAAAAAGAGCACCTCTGGTAACATGCAAAATATTAAGTCAGTATTCAGTCTCATGCCACAGATTCTGCAACATCTCTGGTGCGACTGTGCCATTAACGTCTCTGATGCGTTGTTTCAGCGTCTCAATATCAGGAACAGCTATTTTATGTACAATATCTTCCATACACCTCATAAAAAAAATCACACACTTCAAGAAATAATTGTCCTCTTCCAGACGTTTCAGCATGTCCATTAAAAATTCTTCGTGTTCTGGGCAACTATCTGGTAGTAATGCCTGAACAATTTGGCCCTTGTATGCATACAACACGTTTGGGAACCACTTTATGCGATGTACTCCTTGGCACTTGAAGCTCCCACGAAGCTTGTCTAATCGACTTCTGTGGCCTCCTCTTGAATGAGGTTTGTTCTACCTGCATAGTCTCCTCTGAAACAAATGGTCTGCCGCTGCTTCTCCGTTTTGAACCGATTCCATTGCTAAAAAAACTTTACATCCATTTATGATTAATTTAGGTACTTTTTTGCCATAATGGAGCACAAATTTTAGCTGCACCGTAATGGGTGATTTTGTTTCTGTTAGCCACGCAACACATTGAGCTGTCTCCTTGGGGAGGGGGGAGGGGGGAGGGGGGAGGGAGCCATTTTTACTATATAGCTCCCACAGCACTTCTTATGGCGAAAGTGTTGAATAAGACACAGCTGCACAGAAACTTTATGCGTTCGCTAGTAGGTCTGTAACAAGAAAGAAACGCTAGCATTATAAATATAATTAATATTTACTCTTGAAATCAGGGTAAACATTTATGGACACTGTATATTACAGTTTAGTTAAGTCTTTTATTCAAAGAATTTGCTACAATTTCAATATGTTCATTTGCTGACATAGGTCTCTTGTTACTGTCATGCTAGTGATTCACTATCTTCATATATTTGTTGGCGTATTTCTATATTTATCCTAGCAAGATTAGGGCCATAAGGCCCTCTCTTACACCTGAAAAGGCATTGTTCATAATTACAATTATTATCATTGCATTCATTACGACATACGTGTTACAAGAGGTCTATCAGACTGTTAGAAAACGATGGACTTATTGTTTTTCATTAATTTTTCCAACCGAAAATCAAAATATCGTTAGTCACTGCTACGGTTAGTCATTAGCAGTCTTCTCTCAAGATGAACTTGGAAACCAAATCTAACATATTTCTACTATTCTTTTAGGTCTTGTACAGAAGTTCGAAGCATACAGGTCTTTCGGAAAGATATGGAATGAGTATTGTACCAGCTTACTCCACATCAAAATTACCAACTATGTTTGCTACCGAGATTTATGCAACAAGCTACGATGGAAATAATTACAAAAATACTTATGCTAGCAGTCACAATTCGTCAATTGTTCTAGACGAAAGCGTTATGGTACAGGAAGCCTATGGTTTGGGACAAAATGTTTATCCTATTACTAGACAGCTAAGCCTAGATTCAGCTAAGTTTAAGACTGCTCCACCTATAACAGAGACGACGTATTCAAATGAAGTTCCAGCGAGTGTAACCAGCTCATCTGTACTCCCAGGCTCTCAGAAAGAGAAATACATAGATATCGCACCAGCAGGTACTAAAGAAAAAAGTGTTACAAAAGAAGAACGTATCTCCACACACTACGCCAGAAACGCACAGGAAAAGCACGACTTCGATATTTATTCAACGACACAAGACACATTATCAAGATATTCCGATTCTTTCCCCGTACAATATGGCAATACTCGAGAACGACAAACTCTCGAAGAGGGAACTACAGTGGTTCAGCTTGAAGATCCAACGAAAATATATCATTCTGCTGAGCGCCAGTACTCTTATATACCCAGTATGAATTACGGACACAGCCTAGACAAGGAGTCTATTACGTCAGGGTACATAACGAAAAATACATATAGTAAGGACTCAGAATTGTGGAAGTATGAAGAAACATTACAGCCGAGTGTCCAGAAGCTGAATCAACATCCACCTACGACTAATTACAACACCGGAAGTAGAACTGAAGATATCGAGAGTAGAACTGACGGACTGATAACTTCGAATCAGGGCGTTACAATAATGAAACAAACACCTTCATCTACAACACAGGTAGCCCAACAAGGGATGCAAACGAATCCACCAGAATCACTTAGATTCGAGAACGGAAGGAATGACAGCGACAACAAAAATTTCAAAACCTCAGAACATGAAGAGGAAATGAGTGTAGTTTCATATAAATACAGTACCAACAAAGGCGGAAACACCATCGGAAGGACAGTACAGGCCCAGTCAGATGACTCATTAATGTCAGCGTCAATAATCTCGACATCAGCACAACAAAACCCTAATCTTGTGACTGTAAATACTGAAAAGTATGGAAGAACATACTCTAATCGAATACAACTTTCTATTGCTACAGCGAAGAAGGATCAGACGTATGATACCTCGTCACTGCAAGAACACGCGAAAGAATCACATTCAAGTGGCTCAGATACTAGCTTCCAAAGGAGCACTGTAGGTACAAAGGGACGGTACAGTACGGAGTATAATGAACCCAGTATGTCAGGGCAAGTCATACAGACTAATGGACAGAAACCTCTCCACGAGCACTACAGAAAAATGGAAAAGATCCGAGTGCAGTATTTTACTTTGGCAGATAGAGACCAGCTAAAGGATACCGAGAATTTAGAAGCAACTGACACCGAAAATAATTTAGATATAGAAACGCTAGAGAGCAATTCCAGTAAAAACGATAACAGCGAAGAAAGAGCTGAAGTTTTGAGGGCAAATGATGGCGTAAGAATGCCAACGTCCCGAGGAAGTGACGTTACTGGGAAACCAAATAACTATATGTCGAGGCTCAGCTATGAGGGTAATAACATAACAGCAACTGATCCGCAGCAACTTTTATCATCAAAATTCAGTCCGACGCAAAGCGATAAACATCTCGAAATGCAGGAAAGGGGGAAGAAGCCAGTCCATTCAAGTGGAAATTATCCTGATGAAGAAAAGAAGCAGGCAGTTAAAGAGTCACTGCCAACAGCGCCAGTTGTTCATACGACTGCGAAACAACATTCCGTTTCGCAGATCACAAACCAGAGAGCCAGAGAAGAATTGTACTCCGGTCGTCTGCAGTATTATACACTTTCACCTCACGCACGAGAGGAAGATGTCGAGAGTTTCGAAATTCTAGAAAGCGAAGAAGAATCAGATCCGGAAATCACTGCATCCAGTCCGATTTCACGCGAATTTAGCAGCGGAGGACGAAAGGAAAAAATAGATAATGCAGCAATGGTTCCGCGGCGTATGGAATCAATGCGGATTGCACCTAATAGATACGATGAGCGTGACAGAGACAAAAACAGCGAACAACGGCATAATTTTACGGTGGGAGTCAGGAGGAAGCAGAAGCCCAACAAACATATCGAAATAGAGGATCTCGAAGAGAAGCCGAAACTTAGGAATCATAATTTCGGGTTATGGAATAATGAGGGAGGTAGCAAAAAGAAAGGAGAAAAAGGCTTGGTAAGATCAGAAGTTGAAGCGACAACGAATTCTAAATTTGTGAAGACAATGAAGATTAAGAATCAGAAGCCTAATGTAACAAATAAAGAAAGAGAACAGAGAAATAAGACTCATAAAAAGAAAAAATTTAAGGCTAGTAACAAAATTATACATATCAATGGAAGTGTATTAGTTTTCAACTTTACGAAGACAATGAAAGAGAAGAACCAAAAATTCACTGTAACCGCCGAGGAACGGAAAAAGCTAGGTCAGAATAAAAATTTAAGGAAGAGTGCTATCCGTGAAAACACGTCTAATTTTACAAAAAGAATGAGAGGCAGAATGTTGAAGAATGTTTTAACGCATTTGGCAAGTGAAGAGACACATATGAATGAAACAGTAAGAAATCGTAAACTTCTCAGGAAAAAAATGCAAGAGCAAAAAGCAGTAACGATTTTTATAAAGACACGGAAAGACAGGAAACAGAAGCAAACCTTAACCATCGAAGAAAGAGATAATGCCAATAAAACTGTTTTTACTTCGAAGCTTAAGCTCGGCAGAGTATTACAAAATCAACGCAGGCAATATACTCAGCTTAGTGCTACGACGCTGTCTAATTTTACGAAGATATGGAGAGGCAAGAAACAAAAACATTCTTCAAAATATTCGGGAACGCAACAAATAGGCAGAGCAAGAGGACCGGAAGATATTGAGCATGGTAAGACGATACGTAGTTGTCGGTGGCAGGTTTCCCAAACGTCTTCCGGAAAGCTACTAGAATGTAAGGATTTAGTAATACCGGAACAAGAACCTTCCATTCCGCAGCTGAGTAGGCAGAAGGATGGCAGCCTGAAAGAAGAAAATGAAAACGCTGTATATGCCAATGGAAATGCGAGAATGCTTGAGTTTAAAAAGAGAAATAGGAAGATAGTCGCGAAGAAGGAGCATATTCCAACAAATGAGAAAACAGCAGAAGGCGTACTTAAGGATGCATTCGTGTTACGTCTGAATCAGCAGGAGAAACGAAAGAAACAGGAGAATGAAGACAGCAAAGACCAGTCAGATAAACTCTCACCATACTTATCAAAAATGAACAAAGACAAATCTAGGATTGACACACTGCTAAGGTCGCCGCCTATATATACCTCACCAGGAACATCCTTTCGAAGCAAATTTTCGAGGCTATTAAAGCAAGAAACACTTACTACGTTGCCTGTAACGAAACCCATCTATCCGTTTTTCGCTAGAACAAACGAACAGAACCTAGGAAAACAACTGAAGGGAACGAAAGAAATACCTTTTCCTACAAGTGCCTTTTATCACAGAAATCTACTCAAGATTCCGAAGAAAAATAAGTTCCCTAGATTTGCTCTAGTGATGTTAAATACAACAATGTTTGTAAAGAGAAAGAAACTAGGAAAGATTGGGCCGCAACAAACAACTACTTTATTTAGTCCCATTACAGTTGCTCATCAAGAAAGATTTATTAAGATACTGGCTCAAAATAAATCAACTAATGTACCTCCGACTGTGCCGAACTCGACAGTATTTCCAAATAATCAATTCCGGGATAGTAAAAAGGAGCCGTCGGAGAAAAGGATGGATTTAAATTTTCCCGCAAACGCTTCTTACCAGAGCAGGTTTCATAACGCACAGCCTCGAAAAAAACTGAGTAGATTTCCTCTAAAGTTGACAGTACCAACATTGTTCACAAAAAACAGGGGGCAAACACTTAAAAAGGAACAGATTTTGGAAGCTAGGAATTTTATTAACACTGTTGCAGATACGTATCAGGACAGATTTCGTAAAAAACCGAAAGAAAATAACTCTACTAAATTTCGTCTAACAAAACCAATGCCAATGTGGTTTACGACCTGGAAGGAACATAAACTTAAAACGGAGACAAATAAATCTTCTATCTCG
Source organism: Schistocerca serialis cubense (assembly GCF_023864345.2). Classification (NCBI taxonomy): domain Eukaryota; kingdom Metazoa; phylum Arthropoda; class Insecta; order Orthoptera; family Acrididae; genus Schistocerca; species Schistocerca serialis. The sequence continues at coordinate 762,591,818 of NC_064641.1, read as the reverse complement.
AGATTAATTACAAATATGCAAAACCGAGATCGTAAAAAGGAATGGCCTGGGAAGACAACGGATTTATTTATATACACAATAGCTTCTTACCGGAACAGGTTTGATGACAAACAACAGCGAAAAAACTTGAATAGATACCCCCTAAATTTGTCAGTACCAAACATGTTCACAATTTCGAAAGCAAGTGAGTTCAGTACTCCAGTCACAAATGCTTATGAGAGCAGATTTCATAAAGAAATCAAGGAAATAAAATCTACTAAATTACCTGTAACTAAGCCAACGTCGTTGTGGTTTACGATCTGGAAAGAACGTAAACTTAAAATGGAAACAAATAAATCCCTTACCTCCAGGTTAATTACAAATACGCAAAACCGGGATCGTAAAAAGGAATGGCCAGAGAAGACAAGGGATTTATTTATATCCGCAACAGCTCCTTACCAGAACAGGTTTGATGACAAACGACAGCGAAAAGTATTGAAGGAGTACCCTCTATTGTCAGTACCAACAATGATCACAGTTTCGAAAGCGAGGGAGTTCAGTAGTCCCGTCACAAATGCTTATGAGAGTAGATTTCGTAAAAAAGACAAAGAAATGAAATATACTAAATTTCCTATAACGAAACCGATGTCTATGTGGTCTACGATCTGGAAGGAACATAAACTCGAAATGGAGACAGATGAATCCTCGACCTCGAGATTAATCACGAATATGCAAAACCGGGATCGTAAAAAGCAGTGGCCAGAAAAGACAACGGATTTATTTACACCCACAACAGCTTGGTACCGGAACAGATTCGATGACAAACAACAGCGAAAAATATTGAAGGAATACCCTCTATATTTGTCAGTACCAACAATGTTCACAGTTTCGAAAGCGAGGGAGTTAAGTACTATCGTCACAAATGCTTATGAGAGTAGATTTCATAAAAAAATCAAAGAAATGAAATATACTAAATTTCCTGTAACTAAATCGATGTCGACGTGGCTTACGACCTGGAAAGAGCATAAACTTAGAACAGACACAAAGAAATCGACAAGTTTAACTTATAATAAACTGAACTCGAAATCATTTACAGATATGCAAAACCAGGATCGTAAAGAGGACCGATCACCGAAAACAGCAGAATTATTTGTCCCCACAAAAAGTCCTTACTTTAACAGATATCCTCTAAAGCTGCCAACTCCAACCTTGTTCACAATGTCGAAAGTGAATGAGTTCATTACTTCCGCCAAAAATACTTTCCAGAGCATATTTCGTAAAAGACCGAAGGAAAGGAAATCTACTAAATTTACTGAAAAGAGGCTAATCTCGGTGTGGCCTACTATATGGGACAGACATAAACTTGTCACGGAACGACCAGATGATACATCAGGTTTATTTTATCCGATAACGGTTGCTAATGAGAGCAAATTACTCCAGGTACCGAAGAGAATGAAATTTACCAGATTTGATCCAACAATACCTATTTCGCTGACATTTACAAAAAGGAAGAAACCAGGATTGAAGGCAATATCATCTCGAAACACAATAGCTTCATTTATTCCCGTAACTGCTTTTCAACGAAAAGAGTTTGGTAGGATTCCATATGGAAACAAATCATTTCAAACTGTTATAACAAGTCATACCCCGAGGGTGTTTACAAATTGGGGATATCAGATATTCAAAGAACTTCCAGCGAAGACGCTGACTCCATTTATTCCCACAAGGAAATCTTATGTAGGCAGCTTTCATGAAGAGTCTAGCCAAAAGAATACAAAAGTGCCTCCCACAATTACGCTGAATGTGGCATCGTTTGAAAAGCGTTATGGTCAGGGACCTGAGAACGAAATGAGGGATCACATACCAGGATTATTTCATCGCATGACAAATTGGTATCAAGGAAACAAGAAACCAACTAGCACTAATGTAACGAGACTCTCCGATGGGAACAAATCTCACGAAGTATCTACACAAAACAAAATGTACAGGCCTGTACTAGTATTGCCGAACCAGACATTTTTTAAAAGACGATATGGACAAGAAGAAAAGAACGGAGTGAAAACTCGTATAACAGGATTAGTTCACCCTGTGACACATTCCTATCAAAGAAAACAACAGGTGGCACAAACGAAAAGGAAAGTAACTAGCGAGTATGTAACAGTGCCGATATTCAGCTTTTTTACGAAATGGAAAGAAAAGAAATTGAGAGCGAAACTGCCACTGACGACACATACTCCCTCAACAGATTCACATGAAACAACGTTCCGCAATATACCAAATCAAGGCAGATCCACTAAATTGCACCTATCGAAGACAGGCTGGATGTTTCAACAATTTCCACAAAACATTCCGAAATGTACCATACGACACGCAACTGACACATTGACAAATGAGATGTCAACGAGTGAAGTGCACTATTCAGAACCAGCACCACAGAGTTCACGTGCAGAAACTTTTTACATAGATGAAGACTTGTCAACGAGTGAAACACAATATCCGGAACCACCATCTGCGGGTACTCGCGCAGAAACTTTTTACACAGATGAAGACCTGTCAGCGGGTGAAACACACTATTCAGAACAACCATCCGAGAGTACACACGCAGAAACTTTTTACATAGATGAAGACTTGTCAACGAATGAAACACAATTTTCAGAACCACCATCCGAGAGTACACGCGCAGAAACTTTTTACATAGATGAAGATTTGTCAACCAGTCAAACACAATATCCGGAACCACCATATGAGGGTACACGCGCAGAAACTTTTTACGTAGATGAAGACTTGTCAACGAGTGAAACACAATATTCAGAACCCCCATCCGAGAGTACACGGGCAGAAACTTTTTACATTGGTGAAGACTTGACAACGAGTGAAACCCCACATTCAGAACAACCATTGTTTGGTACAGGCGTCCAGACTTTTTACATAGGCAATGACTTGACTTGTCCAGCTTGGTCGACCCAGACAAAGGCCGCTATCTCCGATAGCAGTATTCAAGATATTATTCGTGATGACAACACTTTTTCAGTCCCGAGAGCAGACACCAGCGATACGTCAGAATATATTACGATCGATGTCACGTCCCATGGGGAACCCTCATATTCTACGTCGACAGAACTTCTCAGTCATGGTGAATATCCTACAACAGAGGTGATAACTACAGATACGTACGACACAGAACAATCAGATCAACCGTTAACTGATGGCAATGGGTTACAGACGAATCCTTCTTCAGTAACAGTCTCTACGACTATCGAGGGAACTCATACTTCTAGCACGCGAACAATGACGACTCTTTATTCAGTTCAATCAACTGAGTACAACTTACTTGGGGAGGCAATTACTGTAGCTCCTAGTGATTCCCAAAGCACTACTGACACTGACTTTGCAACATCAAACTTTTCCCAGTTCACCATCGAGCCTAGTACACTACCAACTGGTGCTTCCCAAATAACTCAAGAGTCGACTATCGTAAATCAAGAATTCACCATCGAAACTGGTACAGTAGCACCTGATGATTTACAAACATCCACAGAGTTGGCTGTAGTAGATCGTGATTTCGACACTGATTGCCCGAGTACTAACGCTCGCGACGTTGACACTGAGATTTCAGTATCGAATGTACCACAATCCCAAGAGTCGACTACGATACATCGAGATCGCACTGATTGGTCGAGTCCTACTGCCCGGCACACCGACACTGAGGTTTCAAATATGAATGTGCCACAATTCAGCAGCAAGACTCTGTATGCCAGAACCGAAGATATCATTCTTGCTTCTTCGACAAACGGAAGTTCTGTTTCAGATTCACTACCATCACCTGGAATAGCCAGTTCATCTTCAAAATCGCCGCTTTCAACACCGTCAGCTCACGAAGTAGCTTATACTACACGTTATGAGGTTCATTCAGTGTTACTTGATGGAGCGCAGTGGGGCTCCGTCAGTGATTGGCCAGTCCCAACTGCTGCCTACAGTGGCACCAAATATTCATCGTCGGAAGTACCGCAACTCGGCGGCAAGGCTGTGGCTAGAACTTCTACTTCGAGAAGCCCTGGATCAGTACCACTTCCAACAACAGTCCGGCGTCCGACTGCCGGGACCGAGCACACTAAACAAAGGACGTGCAAAAGGCTGGTGAAAACATCTCCAGGAGACCCAGTCGGCGCTGACTGCCTTACGCCGCCTTTGACACTGCGTCGTACTTCGCGTCGACGTCTGAAGATCACAAGGCCTCCGGCTGCCTGAAAATTCCTTCAGCTTCCTGAAAACCCTCTGTCGCTACAGGTCCCAGTGTTACGGGGGTGCTTTCTGGAATGGCGAATTCACGCACGCATCCCTTAAGGTTCTCCTTGCATTGTGAAAGTCCCTCTAAATTTCGAGCGTAGTAGACATAAAGATTACTTCCTTGTACAGAGCATTTTTGAGCTTTCCTCTCGACCATTACCGGATACCATCGTCGTAACAGTCATATCATAGGAGGGATCCACTTTTACGTTCTGATTTTGTCTTTTCCAACCTATTTGTACTTGATCGTAGTGAGTACCTCGAATTCACGCAAAGGTAACTAAATTCATCTTTGCTATAGGAAAACTGTTGGGCAGCGGCATACAGAAAGGTGAAGTGCTATACAATACTGTGAGGCCCTTATCACCCTGCAGATCAGGAAGAGAAAATTAATATGACGAAGAATTGTTAGCTGCATACTAATTTTACGCGTTGGACTATGGTCTAGTTTCTGTTTGATTCTTAAATGTACGTAGTTTTATCCGTTGTCTATCGCAAAATGTAGAATTTAACTGAAAAGAAGAAAAAATTTCAGTAAAAAATAATTGTGTCCCCACTGAACCCTAGTCCTTACAAATCATGACTAAAATATAGAATTTTTAGCTTATAATTGAGGTGTTAATGTCTTAACGTTGCTAAAAGTGAATATAGACTTTCGTGAAATGTTGATAACGCTTGCATGTGAAATTAAATGCCTTATTCATTTATCGAGAGGCAAATTTCTCTTCGGGTCTAGTTTATTCGAACAGGATACTGTAGTTCTAGACGTGGAACATTTTGCAACATGTTATAAACAGGAATGCAATTTTCTGTAGTAGTCAGTAAATAAATGAAATTTGCACTTACATATTTCTAAACAATATCTTTGTTTGGTTTCTCTCCATTCCAATTCTGTATGCGTGTTTACCTAATATTTTCAATTATCTCAGAGGATGAGGCCAAGATAAACTTTGCCCATATCGCATAACAGCTTAATAGCAAGCAGCTGCCACAGTGCTACCAGTCACTGACTTTAGTTTTCAGTTTCAGGAGTGGCATCTTCGTTCCCGTTCAGTTGGTGAAATGTGCAACTGAAACACGGATTCTGTTATGTTCCTGAAATGAATCGCTGTAGGTAATCATCAACTCTAACAGAGAAGAGGCTGTAGTATTTCTGCTCATTCTGATCTAACCGCAGAAAGCAGGAGCTGCACAGGAAGTGTTGGTCTGTAGGTCCCTAGTGTAATAAGAACCTGGCCGACAACAATTTCCGTAACAGAGAATGCTCGTCCTTGCAGATCTGATGTAGAGAAGGTGAACATGATGTTAGTAAACTACAGGAGTATCCAAGGATAAAAACGTATTATTGTGGAAGATACTGTGCTCTTACAGCTGTCTAGCAGCCGAGCATGTCTGATGAGTGTTTGAATCCTCGCAAAGGTACAGTGTCTTTGAGTTTTGACGGGCATTTAGACACCTACCAGTAAACCCTCGAAGCTGTGAAGAACAAAACACCTAAGTGCAAAACAGCTTACAAATTACTTAATGTGTTAAGTGTCTGCTTTAAGCATCTAAGCGAGAAATAGTTTAGGAAAGTATGACATTAAGCTTTACGCTTATGTTTGTTAGCGGTCGCTAACTGCTTTCATATGAGTGTAAACTGTGTAATTTGCGTTGCGTTTTAAACAAAACTTGGTTTTCCGCGCATTTCAGTGTATGTGACGTCATGTTCCCTGAACTATGCTTCATACAATGATATAATGTAGGTCCATTCGGTGACATGTAGAGATACTGAATAGAAAGTGTATTGCGAATACAGAAAGTCGTAAGGAAGTACTAAATTCAAACGTCATGTCTGATGTTTCACTATGCGCCATTTAGTAAACGTTAGCTGTTCGCGCATCTAAATCTTTATGACTGTAAATTATGAATATTTATGACTGTAAATTATGTGTCGGACAGTGATATAATTCTGCAGGTACATCGAGTGTTGTATATGAATACTGTCTGCAAACTGTGTTACGAATGGAGTTAGTAGTGAAAAAATAATAAATTAAACGTCATTCTTCATGTTGCCATTTTACTTCACGAGTAGCAGAAATGTAAGGGATAAACTTTTTTCCTTTCAATTTGGCCTTTATACAGGCGCTGATGAGCATGCAATTGAGTGCTCCACAAACCAAACATCATCATCAAAACGGTTGCTTGTGGAGGATACACCAATACTAAACTTAGTATTTCAATGGGGTGCCACCTAGTACATCTGAACCGATTGTGGTACTGAACTTTAAATATAATCATTTCATGTACTCCATACGCATTGTTGGAACAATAAACTTTGAGTGAATTGGAAGCCTCAAAATGGGTGTAATAATTTTTTCTGGCATCGAAGATAAGGACTCTCGGTACTCATGGTATAAGATAGTGAAGAGTGACGTATCTGAGACCCAAGGCAACTTTAGCTTTGCTCATACTTGTCCCCCTGCGCCCCTCTCCACTGATCTCACTCAGTTTCTTGTTTAATCATCACCCCAGGACTCATCCCATCCACCCTTGTTAGTTCACTGTATTTGAATGTACCAATAGTTCAGAATTGCGATATAAATTAATTTCATTGATTGTTGAGTGTTTTAGGGAAGCATAACTTTATTTGTTTCGACAAGAAGCCATTAAAATACGAATTCCAAACTCCAACCCAACCGATATGTCTAAACTTTTAATTTGTCAAAAAAATTACAAATTAAATAGGAGGTTAATAATTAGTTTTATATGATGTAACTGAAAACAAGGAACAATACACTTCATAGTCGCACTGTACGCAATAATAATGTGATGTCGGAGGTAACTTTTCGATTTTGTAACAATAGAAATCTCATGGTTTTGAGGAAGGAATTCATCGAGCCATGTTTGGAGTGCATTTTCATCCAGAAAGGAAGTTCCTTGAAGATTATTTGATAGGGAGCAGAAAAAGTGAAAATCTGAAGACGCAAGATAAGGTGAATAAGGTGGGTGCAGAATGACTTCACAGCCCATTTCCTGTATAGTGTTTTTTGTCGTTCTAGTAGAGTGCAAGGAGCATTATCGTGGAGCATGACTTTACACAGTCTTCGTGGCCATTGTTCTTGTATTGTGTACGTAAGATGTCTCATTTGTTGACAATAAATGACACCTATTCACAGCAGTACTTGCTGAGCTAAGAGAAGTGGTATTGATGGAAGCACATGATCATGTGCTATCTGGGCACTGTGTGGACACAAAAATCGTAGAGCATTAGGTGGAAGGGAGGCAGTGCATAACTAGAAGAGGACAAGGTAAAGGGATGTAGACGATTACATAAGGAATTACCTACCATGTACACAACAGGCATATCTGAATCATCAACAAGTACCGCTACAGAGGTTAGCAGAGACAACCAAACATTTGGAGGTTAAGGGAATGGATATTTTAGGACCTTTTAGACAGACACCAATGGGAAACCATTATGTCTGACTATTATCTCACGATATGGTGCAATGATCACGATTCCAAATCAGCAAGAAACTATGGTGGTGCAGGCCTTGGCGAATGATTGGTTATTGAAGTTTGGTGTCCATGAGTGAAAATCATGAACAGGGTACTAAGTACATGTCACAAATGATGAAGCAGTTATGTAACCCACTGAAGGTCTGGAAACTAGGGAGAAGTCTGTTGCACCCACAAGTTAATGGTAGATCAGTATGTGTACATCATGCTATTGGTAGGATGTTGAGTTTCTATGTCAAGAGTCACCATAATGACTTGAATCTTTACTTGGAATGTGTAATGGCAGCATAGAGTTCCAAAGTGAACACCAACACAGAGCTGTCTCTGTGTGAGATGGTGTATAGGAATTCACTGTTTGGTGTAGTAAAACCGAACACTGGGAGGAATGGGGAGTCAATATGGAACTTGGCAAGGACACTGAAGAAAGTATCCAAACATGTGGTACAGGGAAACAACAAAGCCCTGGAGCATCAAGAAAAGATCGGGAAACCTAGAGGGAAGTTGCCAGAGTATAGAATAGGGCAGTAGATGATGCTATCGTGTTTGTATACCCAAAAGCGTAAGAGGAGGAAGTACATTACATGGTACCAGGGGCTGTACATGGGGACTGAGACGATGTTACCAGTAAATGTCAAACTTTGATTGCCAGCACGAGCAACTTTAGTTCACGTCGGGTGCTACAACTGTTTTGTGGCACTCTGGATTCGTTGGAACAAGTATCAACACTGACTGCTAAAAAAAAAGAGCGTGAGTAAATAGCAAGAGTGGAGAGCACAAGTATGCTGCACCATCCATATGTGAGATACGGTACAAGATAAGGTTGTGAAAATGTGAAAGGTAATGTGTGAGGTTACTATGATTTGTAACATTGGTCAGGATGTTATTGTTGTGCGGCTAGGGAGGACTCATGGTAGTTCCATTGTGTGGGTAGGAAGGACAGCCGGTAATTCCAACACAGTATGATTTCATTTGTATAGGGAGCATTGTTGCTGTAATTATTGTTGTTTATTTTCTTACCTCAATGGTGTAATCACCCTGAGAGGGTTTCGTCTTTTCAGTTGAGGAAGTATACTGCAGGACGTCAGATCTTTGAAAAGCGATAGGGGGAGTAATTACAGCTTCCTTTTTCCAGGTTGTTGCATGCCAGTGATTGGAGTAGGGGACGTCATAATCCTGAGAGTGGGACAGTGGCATTGTGGGGTCAGCAATTAGAATTAGAAGGTGCACAGCTATTCACTAGCCAAGAGTTTGCTATTCTCAACAGTCACTGGCATACGCTAAGGCCGACATATGATAGAGGAACATGAGAAAAGAGGTGCTGAGGTTGGAAGAAACATTTTGGGAGTCAGGTTGAGAGACAGAGAGGAAGTGATAGTTCGGAGAAGTATGCAGTGGTCGTGTGCTGGTGGGATGGTATTGAAAATGGTACTCAGGACTGCCAACAACAGTGATATCCGAGAGCTGAATTACACTAAGCGAGATTGTGGATAACAACAGCATGGTTATAGAATGGCACACTATGCAGCTTCCAAACTTGAAGCAGAGTTTGCCAAAAAACACACATACATTGCAGAAGTTGACACCAGAGGTAAAGAAGTACGCAAGGTCGATGGTTCACTTAGTGAACCGGGACCTGGGGGCTATACAGACCCAGCTGGATCCGCTGGGCTTGAGTGTGGCGCTTAAAGGGTTTTTAAGGCCGAAAGCACTGACGCTGAAACAGTGCCTGGTTGGTTTACAAAAGGGTTTCAGAGGAGTTAGCAACAGACCTAGGATTCATCGCCACGCCAAGCAAACAGAATGTACCACTGTACTACTACATAGCGACAGTCGAAGTCAGGACAGACCAAGCAAGCCTCTATGCACTGTTTCAGTTCCTATCCAAATGACCATACACGAAATAAATGTTTCATCATCCATCCTTATTCTGTAAAGTGAGGAGCCTCTGGGAAGTAAGTACAGGTAAGGACAAAGCAGGTAATGCTGATGTCCAAGGATGGGGAAAGGCATGCCTTAACGTCGATGGATGAACTCCACGTTGTCAAACGGACCAGGTTGCTATATATCGGACTCAGGTGATCCAGGGTGGCACGGACACGTACGAGATTCATTTACTGTTAGGCTATGTGGACAGCCAGGGATACCTGTAGAACGTCCTGGAGCCACAACCCTATTTTCAGTGAGCAGTGCCACATTGCATCTACTCTGTGTACGATGCCATAGTAGTTGGAGCAACTGCTATGGGCAGGAAGAGTTAGAGGCGTAATACGATTGGAAGTACATGGTAGTGGGTTTCTGATCAATGAGACAAATTGTGACATTATGGGCCGACATTCCACCTCCAAGGATTTTTACTGGGTTACCAGGATGAACACAACTCAGCCACTGTCGCACTGACAGGGTAAACAGCTAGAGGAGCTCCCAACAAGAAAGCTGACCTCCCCCAATAGTACTCTAGAGCCCTACCTCATACTCTCCCAGTACCAACTCATAGCAAAACAGGAGGGATGTATTTCTGTAGAACAGATGCTTCAGCAAGTTCAGCAAAGCAGGATAACCAACGTCATAGATCGTGATCATGGTTGTTATGGGATGCCAAACGAGAATGAAAAATCTGGTAACAATAATCTGTTAGTTTGTAAGTGCTCATTTAAAGAAATTATTGGCCAGGGAAAAACTGGAAAAGCCAGTTGACTAATCATCATCATCATCATCATCAGCCAATTCAATCATTAAATGATGTGGCCTCTTCGAGTCGTGGATTCCGGTAGGCTTTCAGCAGTCTTCTCCAAGTGGGACGGTCTTGGGCAGTTCTCTGCCCGGTGCTGCCAGCGATCTTCTTGATGTCTTTGTCCCATCTGTCTGGTGGTCTTCCTCTAGGCCTCCGGTGCTCTCTCGGACTCCACTCCAGTACTAGCTTCGTCCATCTGTTGTCTTTTCTTCTTGCGACGTGGCCAGCTCACTGCCATTTCAAGGAACCTACTGTCTCTAAGATGTCATTAACCTTCGTCACAGACCGGATGTCATCTGCCCTTTTCCTGTCCTTTCTTGTATAGCCCAGCATTGATCTCTCCATGGCTCTCTGTGCTGTCCTAAGTTTCCCTTTCGTAAATGAGTTCAGTGTCCATGTCTCGCAGCCACACGTCATCACAGGAAGAATGCATTGATCAAATACTGCTTTCTTCAAATTTACTGGCATTTTTGATCTGAATACTTTTGAATTCTTCCCAAATGCTTGCCAGCCAAGCTTGATGCGTCGATAGATTTCTGGTCTTATGTCTCCCTTCATATTTATAATCTGGTCAAGGTAAACATTTTCACTGACATCTTCTAGTAGACTGTCCTTGACTTTCACATCTCCAGCTGGGACCCATTTGTTGGACATTACTTTTGTTTTGGAAAGGTTCATGTTCAAGCCAACCGGCTGACATTCCGATGCAAGATCTGTAACTAAGTTTTGGAGCTCTGCGAAGTCTTTGGCCAGTAAGGCAATATCATCAGCAAATCTCAAGTTGGTAAGCCTTCTTCCATTAACTCTAATTCCCTTACCTTCCCAGCTCAGCTTTGACATAGCCATTTCCAATACAACAGAGAACAGTTTTGGGGAGATGGGATCGCATTGCTTGACACCCCTCATGATGCGGAATTCTTTAGTTGATTCGCCGATGTTAACATAAGCTGAAGAATTCTCGTAGATTTTCCTGAGCACTTTAGTGTATTGGCTCATAGACTGTCTCAGGCTTCTCCTTGTAGATGGTGGCTGCCAGACTACGATATCTTTGGCAAAAAATGAGGAATGTTTATATTGGCTCGGTGCGTACTTGTTTTGCCAAAGTACCCCTTTCTACCACGAAGCCATAACAAGCCCATGGCTTGGGTGTGTAGTAACCAGCCCAGCAATGCTGCAGTTGTCTCGCCATTGTGCTGTGTAGTTATTATTACAGTGCTGACCTCCTATCTGTCTCCCAGTGTGGCAATCGACCATCAGTGTTGCTACTTCTGACGTAATGTCTGTGCGGCTGCATCCCTACCCATTCCCATAGCCTGTTACAAAGCCATGGTGGCATCACTATTTTATTCAATAGCGCCAAAGACTAGTGTCAGCGCTAGACTCCTCCCGTCTCTGGTAGATATGGTCTCTGAATCTTAGCTCAGGATAATTCTACAAAGACACACACTGGACTCGCATTCGGGAGAAAGATAGTTCAGATCCTCTTCCGGGCATCCAGATTTTAGGTTTTCCGTGATTTCTCCAAATCGCTCCAGGCAAATACGGTATGGTTCCTATGAAATGGGCATGGTCATCCTTTTCTCCTTCCAAGAATGTATTCTTCGAGGTAACCTCTTGGTATGCATTGTTTTCCTACTCTTTTCAGGATTCCAGTAGGTTTGTTGTTCACGTCCGCAGGAATTATCTCACTATTACCATGCGCCTGTCCTCCAGGTGGTGCTAAACGAGCAACATCTATTACGATAAGACCGAAGTGTCTTTCACTAGCTCTCGCTCATTATTAATCAGCAAAGTTAGCCGAAGAGGTCCTTCTCAAGACCATCAAGTTCGTAAGATTGAACCTTTAATATCAAAGCTGTAATCAATCCGAACGTGGTTTGAACACCACAGTGATTTCATATGTATAGTTCTACTGGACGTAGTAAACCATTTTTCCAACTGGCTCTTTATGTGCCTTGCCAAGCCATTACCAGTGGGCTCAAGAATCGAACTCGGGGCCTTTGCCTTATGCGGGCAAGTATTGTACTGACTGGGCCACCCAAGCATAACCCACGACCGCTCTTTACTTCCGCCAGTACATCTCGTATCTTCCAAACTTCACAGAAGTTGTACTGCTAAACTTGCAAGACTAACACTTCTGGAAGGAAGGCTGTTGCGGAGACGCGGCTTAGCCACAGCCTTGGGGATGTTTCCAGAATAAGACTCTCACTCTGCAGCAGAGTGTGGGATGATATGAAACTTCCTGGCAGATTAAAACAGTGTGCACTCCGTTGCAGGGCGAAAATCTCATCCTTGACTCAGTTTTGCAATCACTAAAATAATATCACTCCCCCTCTCAGCCCGTGAAGTATCGTTTAGTTTCCTCCTCCACTTGTGCGTGCTTCACTTTTTTTCAGGCAGTGTAGATACATGTGACTGCAATCCCAGAGGCTTTTTGCATTTAGATTCTAGATTCTGGCGTAACTACGTCACGGCAGGCACCAAATACGAGGATCTTTGACCTGCACGCTTCAACAGTTGCAGTTCAACAGTGGGCTTATGTAGAAATTACTGGCTATAACTAGAGGTCTGTACGAATGCGAATTTCCGCCGTTTTATCCTCTGAAATCCCTAGGTACCTCTGCTGATATATGCCAAACTGTTACTTTTTATTTAACAGCTAAAGGAGAATATCAGTATTACGACTTTCGTTTATTTGAGTCGCAAGTAAACAACAGTAATTATTATTCTTGTATCTCGCCATGATAATGACATCGATGCTGCCACGGAAGATGTCGATATTATTGAACGAGACACGGCACGTCATAATATGCGACGCCGCCGGCGTTTCGCATGGTCAGGCCACCTAGAGGTCGGAATACCTTTCGAGTTGTGGCCAGGAGGTCGAAAGACACATTCTCTGTCGAGTGAAGACTATTGTCATCATCCTCGTGAAGCACTACTCGGGCCTCTAATGGATTAGACTACAGATTGCTGTACGGTTTATTTATTGGTGTACCTGTTCAAAGTAAAATGGAATTTAGTTTCGTCCGAAACTTTGTAATCCTACCAATTCACAGACTGAAACTGCGAAATACTGTCACTTATTATTCTCACAGATCCACAAGCAAAAGAGATGTTTCTCAAACCTCATATACCAATGATCCCAAATGTTTTATCTGTTCATTTTAAGCGAATTAAATTCTCAATCAAGGTTGCGTTTGCAGTAACAATCACCAAAGCTGAAGGTGAGAGAAAGGGGTAAGAGGACAGAGAAGGAATGGGGGGAGGATTGCAAGACAAGGACGAAGAGTGGAGGAAGAAGGGATTGGACAGAGAGAGTAGGATGTGGTGATGCACACACAGAAGGGGGGAGGAGGAAGGGATGGGTAAATAGAAGGAGAAGCAGAAAATGGACAGAGCGAAGGGGGGAAGTAGTTTAGCGCCTCATGGGCTACTGATGAATAACGTTGAATTGTGTTCAGCAGCCGCATTCTGCTGATGAATAGAGTTCCGTCGACGGCTCCATTTTTAGGGTAAGATCTCTCAATATGTTCGTCCAAAATAATTAGAACTCAGAGAGTAATACTTTTGGATGCGTGACCTCATATTTCTTTACTGGTCCAGATATCACAGGTGGGATATGAAGATTCATGGCATGAGAATATGCATATATGACGAAATCTTGTTACAGATCTATTTCGCTAATAAAGCTAATTGGTTTCCCTTCGAAACATATGAACAACATTTGTGTTGTACTTGTGAAAGTTGAATCGCTGACTGATACTGCGTTATCAACCTGGGCTTGCCTGAAAATCCACTAAACGTCACCTAAAAAGATATTTCAGAGGTTTAGTTAAACATTGAAGTTAAAGCTTTAAAACAGCGACTGGCTTTCTGACCGCTTTTCTACCAATCTTTTTTTATTATTATTGTTTTTCTGTGGTCTTCCGTGAGAAGACTGTGACACCTGGCCACACATTTAATTAAAATAAATTGTCAGTGATGTGTACAACTTAATACAGCAAGGAGAGGGGGCTACAGAGTCGTGCGGCAACAGTCATCGTAGGAAAGCTGGGCAGGAGCAGAAATGATTATCATACAAGTTCACTCAGCAAACAGAAAAGTTAATTAACTTGTATTTCTACAAGTTTATGAAGACTCATTATAAATAATGCAGCAAGAAATAGAGTCCAGCTATCACAGTGTCAACAACGATGAGACTCTGAACTAAAGCACAACCTGTGGTGTCGAATCTGCTACTACGTAATATCTGCACAGCGTCATGCAGCGAAATGGCTCCAAGTGTGAGTCGGCTGGTTCGGTGCCACTGGCCGCAGAGGGCGCTCGTAGCCCAGAACCACTTGAGTGTGGCTCAGCGGGCGCGCACACTGGATCCGCCGCATCCCACATGACCACTCTCAGCATCTGATGGGAATCTTGCAATTCCGTTATCAACTTTAACACTCGTGGGGTGCTATCAAGGAGTGTTGCCAAAGCCAAAACGTGAGTGAAGCAGAGTCCATAACAGAAGAATTAAATACACTACTGGCCATTAAAATCGCTACACCACCAAGCTGACGTGCTACAGACACGAAATTTAACCGACAGGTAGAAAATGCTTTGATATGCGAATGATTAGCATTTCAGAGCATTCACACAAGGTTGGCGTCGGTGGCGACACCTACAACGTGCTGACGTGAGAAAAGTTTGCAACCGATTTCTCATACACAAACAGCAGTTGACCGGCGTTGCCTGGTGAAATGTTGTTGTGATGCCTCATGTAAGGAGGAGAAATGCGTACCATCATGTTTCCGACTTTGATAAAGATCGGATTGTAGCCTATCGCGATTGCGGTTTATTGTATCGCGACATTGCTGCTCGCGTTGGTCGAGATCCAATGACTGAATATGGAATCGGTGGGTTCAGGAGGGTAATACGGAACGCCGTGCTGGATCCCAACGGCCTCCTATCACTAGCAGTCGAGATGACAGGCATCTTATCCGCATGTCTGTAACAGATCGGGCACCCACGTTTCGATCCCTGAGTCAACAGATGGGGACGTTTGCAAGACAACAACCATCTGCACGAACAGTTCGACGACGTTTGCAGCAGGATGGACTATCAGCTCGGAGACCGTGGCTGCGGTTACCCTTGACGCTGCATCACAGACAGGAGCGCCTGCGATGGTGTACTCAACGACGAACCTGGGTGCACGAATGGCAAAACGTCATTTTTTCGGATGAATGCAGGTTCTGTTTAAAGCATCATGATGGTCGCATCCGTGTTTGGCGACATCGCAGTGAACGCACATTGGAAGCGTGTATTCGTCATCGCCATACTGGCGTACCACCTGGCGTGATGCTATGGGGTACCCATTCGTTACACGTCTAGGTCACCTCTTGTTCGCATTGACGGCGCTTTGAACAGTGGACGTTCCATTTCAGATGTGTTACGACCCGTGGCTCTACCCTTCGTTCGATTCCTCCGAAACCCTACATTGCAGCAGGAAATGCACGACCGCATGTTGCAGGTCCTGTACGGGCCTTTCTGGATACAGAAAATGTTCGACTGCTGCCCTGGCCAGCACATTCTCCAGATCTCTCACCACTTGAAAACGTCTGGTCAATGGTGCCCGAGCAACTGGCTCGTCACAATACGCCAGTCACTACTCTTGATGAACTGTGGTATCGTGTTGAAGCTGCATGGGCAGCTGTACCTGTACACGCCATCCAAGCTCTGTTTCACTCAATTCCCAGGCGTATCAAGGCCGTTATTACGGCCAGAGGTGGTTGTTCTGGGCACTGATTTCTCAGGATCTATGCACCCAAATTGCGTGAAAATGTAATCACATACTAGGACGTATAATATATTTGTCCAATGAATACCCGTTTATCATCTGCATTTCTTCGTGGTGCAGCAATTTTAATGGCCAGTTGTGTACTAACGAAAAAATAGAAGAAAGAAAGGTGTTCAGTCAGTAAACTGGTTTGATGCAGCTCTCCATGCTAGTCTATCCTGAACAAGTCTCTTCATCTCTGCATAGCTACAGCAGTTTATATCTATCTCCATGCACCTACTTTAGTCGAGCCTTGGTCCCCCTGTACAATTTTTTCCTCCCACACCTCCATTAGCTAACTAACAATCCGTTTATGACTGAGGATGAGTTCTGTCAATCAGTTGCTTCTTTTTGGCAAGTTTTGATATAAATTTCTTTTGGTTTTATTATGTCTCAGTATCTTATTTAAGTTAAACCAGTTTTGTGTAAAGACACAGAAAACGTTTCATAACATATTCTTAACTTCTCTACAGAAATACACAGTTTTGCATCACCCCGGTTCCCAGAACTCCTGAAGACAGATGATGACTGTGGATATTGTATCACAGACACAGCCCTTTTGACTGTTCAGAGATATCACTAAACCTGCCTAAAGATGTAAACAACCATGCATGAGCAGCGCCTATTAGACAGAGGGGGTCCGACAGCCGATCAGTTCCAGTCATTCCACCAGGAAGGAGGTACACGGCTCGTGTTGTCTGCAGTTCAACCACGCCTAGACGGTCAATACCACTGTTCGATCGAGTCCGTATTGTTACTATGCGCCATGAAGGGCTCTCAACAGGGGAAGTGTCCAGACGTCTCGGAGTGAACCAAAGCGATGTCGTCCGAACATGGAGGAGATACAGAGAGACAGGAACTGTTGATGACATGCCTCGCTCAGGCCGCCCAAGGGCTATTACTAGAGTGGTACGCATTATGGCTAGGAGGAACCGTGACAGCAACGCCACCATGTTGAATAATGCTTTTCGTGCAGCCACAGGCTGTCGTCTTACGACTCAAACTCTGCGCAATGGGCTGCATGATGGCCAACTACACTCCCGACGTCCATGGCGAGGTCCTTCTTTGCAACCACGACACCATACAGGGCCGTACAGATGGGCCCAGCAACATGCCAAATGGACCGCTCAGGATTGGCATCACGTTCTCTTCACCGGTGAGTATTGCATATGCCTTCAACCAGACAATCGTCGGATACGTGTTTGGAGGCAACCCAGTCAGGCTGAACGCCTTAGACACACTATCCAGCGAGTGCTGCAAGGAAGAAGTTCCCTGCTGTTTTGGGGTGGCATTATGTGGGGCCGACGTATGCCGTTGGTGGTCATGGAAGGCGCCGTAACGGCTGTACGATACATGAATGCCACCTCCAACCGAAAGTGCAGCCATAACGGCAGCATATTGCCGAGGCATTCATCTTCGTGGACGACAGTTCGTGCCCCCATCATGCACGTCTTGTGAATGACTTGCTTCAGGATAACGACATCGCTCGACTAGAGTGGCAAACATGCTCTCCGGGCATGAACCCAATCGAACGTGCCTTGGATAGATCGAAAAGGGCTGTTTATGGACGACGTGGCCCACAAACCACTCTGAGGGATCTACGCCGAATCGCCGTTGAGGTGTGGGGCAATCTGGACCAACAGCACCTTGGTGAACTGGTGGATTGTATGGCACGACGAATTCAAGCATGCATCAATGCAAGAGGACGTGCTACTGGGTATTAGAGGTACTGATATGCACAGGAATCTGGACCACCATCTCTGAAGGTCTCGCGGTATGGTGGTACAACATGCAATGTGTAGTTTTCATGAGCAATAAAAAGGGCGGGAGTGATGTTTGTGTTGATCTCTATTCCAATTTTCTGTACAGGTCCCGGAACTCTCGCAACCGGGGTGACGAAAACTTTTTTTGATATGTGTATTTAATATTCAAAGATATGTATTATTTTCTTAGCATCAACTTAAAATTAGAGGTTAATTGTGACATGTAAGTAAATACTGGGTCAAACGCCAAAAATCTGATTTAGAGATAGTCAGCCAAATGTGTATTCCAGCTAGAGTAAAGCATTATAAAATTTGGGGATCGCGACACAAACGCAAAAAGTATACAGGTTTCATGTTATATGTATGTTTTCATTCTACGTCAGTAGGATTAAGAACAAAATGATTTTAAAAATGAAACTTTGCGTATGCAATGGTTTTAACATAAATAACGACGTAAGTGCCATTATACCCATTTTCACTCATTTTACAAATGGAATAATTTTTGGCTAAATCAATTCTCTTTTCTTCAAACAACCTAGGTCCACAGTGTAGTGTTTCCAAGTGCACGTGCTGAACATCAGAAGGTTTCACGTTCCTCTTCAAGATATAACGTTCCTTGGAATCTTCAGTTGCATTGACAGTTGATCGAGCCTGCAGTACTCCTAGCTGTTATGCAGTCTGATCCACTGTGCTTTTGAAATATGCACATTGGTGAAATTCATATTTTTTCAGAGACTGACATAAAGTCGTAAAAATCTCTTTCTTGCGTAACAGTCACTGCGTATGATATTGTGTGCGTAGGTACAGTGATAAGGCTAACAAAATATTTCGGAAATTCTCACACAGTTAGCCTCTTTTGTCTCTCAATATGAGCAAAATCACGATCGCAAGACATAAAAGAGTGTCCGCTCACCTAAAACTTGTATTCTTTTTTCGTAAGGCAGCCATTTTCTATTAAGTAAGTAAATGATTCGGTGCAAGTACTTAACTATAACCTCATAATCAGAACAATGATTGTTGTCGATACGAAATTTGTTTCAATAATAAATTAAACTAATTAAAATATTTTAAAATTATTTACGTTGATTCCAAGCCCTATAATAAATGTCAACATGGCAGTTAAGGTCTACCTGGGATTGGTAGCCTCCTTAGCTGAAACCACAATATTGTCTTTCCGAGTATATTCTTTTTCTTCTCGGCCTAGTTTATTCCTTTCACTTCAATCGCTACACCTCTCGTCCTCCGTTTTGGTGCAGTTTTCCTTTCAGTTTCGTGACATTGTGTATTATTTACATGTAATAATTACTACAGCAATGCCCTATTGCTGCAAATAAACCACAGGGCTACTTCACTTGTCGGCAATTCACACAACTGCTCACTAAGACACTAACAGTGAGTTGGAGAAGTTATATTTCATTCAGAACCAGATGCAGTGCATTGTCTGTAGCATATATAGTACTTGTAAAAACTATGACACAGTGTAAGGCACCCATTTCAGTCTCAGTTGTGGCATGTAAGTAACACTATTTGAACATCGATGTTGGTCTTAGACACGAATGCTATCTTCTAGTCAGCTGTAACCACTTTCTCCCGCTAGTCTGGTGCTTGTGTCAGAATATATGTCATTGGCCACGACATTTACAGGGAAATTTCACCAGTAACTGAAGTTTTCCTTCTTTTTAGCCGCTGGGTAGCCGTGCGGTCGAGGGCGCCTTGCCACGATTCACGCGGCTGCTCACGTCGGAGGTTCGAGTCCTCCCTCGGGCATTGGTGTGTGTGTTGTCCTTAGCGTAAGTTCGTTTAACTTAGATTAAGTAGTGTGTAAGCCTAAGGACCGATGACCTCAGCACTTTGGTCCCATAGGAACTTACAACAAATTTCCAAAATTTCCTTTTTTGGCTCTTGACTCGTTGTTTACTTACATGCCACAACTGAGACTGAAATGGGTGCCTTACACTGTGTCATAGTTTTTACAAGTACCGTATATGCTACAGACAACGCACTGCATGTGTTTCTGAATGAAATATAACTTCTCCAGATTTAAAAGCAAAAGCAGAACTTGTGTGATTCTGTTGAAATCTTGCTAGACTCTTCTACTTAATTATGAGGATACTACTGTTTTCATTACATATCTAATGAGTAATCACAAATGAAACAAGTGATATCTGTTTTAGGATTCCGTACCTTAATCGGTAAACTCTTATAGGATCACTTTGTTATTCGTCTGTTCAAAATGGTTCAAATGGCTCTGAGCACTATGGGACTTAACAGCTGTGGTCATCAGTCCCCTAGAACTTAGAACTACTTAAACCTAACTAACCTAAGGACACCACATACATCCATGCCCGAGGCAGGATTCGAACCTGCGACCGTAGCAGTCGCGCGGTTCCGGACTGCGCGCCTAATATTCGTCTGTAAAGGCCCCTTTTTCTCCATCACGGGTAGAGGTGTCAAAATGAAATTTGTGTAATAGTCGATGCAATCAGAAGATACGGCCATTCATGTCAGACATTTTGATACACGCAAACTCAGTCATCGAAACTGTAGGGTACATCGAGTTGACCTAGGACCGTGAAATTTGGCAAGAAGCAAGGTTTCGCTGTGCAAGTAAATGAAAAAAATACGAAATTCGTTAATTTATAATAATACCACATAAAAACATTTTTTTTAATTTGCTGTCCGTATGTCTGTCTGTCCACAAAACCAATTTTTCTCAGGGAGGGGTGGAGGTATCAAGTTGAATTTGTGTCAAATATTAAGTTCTGCGAGCCCTTGGCGGTGAAAAAATTTTGAACTTCTTAATCAATGCAATCAAAACATTCTGCCATTTACGTCAAGCATACTGATAAGCGAAAACTGAGTCATCAAAACCTACAGCTCAACTATCTATATACATACTTAAGTTTGTACAAAACCCTCACAGCGTGAATTCTATCCGGACTTGTCCGGTTTTTCTGAATAACTATGGTTTGGATTAGACTCTCAAGCACAGTTACGTCCCACTTTTTGTAAAAGTTCTATACTACAGATTATTTAAGTCTGTTGTTAGATTAAGTTGTTACAGTTTCTCTGTATTCATTCACTAACAGAAATGTAGACTGGTGATTCATTGTTTTTAAATACTTATTTGCATATTTATTTATTTATCCTGTCAAGATTAGTAGTATAAGGCCCTCTCCTACACCTAACATAGCTGCCATCATATTTTATCATTACATTCATTCTGACATACATGTTACAGTAGGTATTTACTTAGTGTGGGGATATTTGATTGTATGGAAAAGGTCGACTTAACCGCTTCTCATCCGTAACTTCTCGAAAAGAAACACACAATATGGTTAGTCAGTGCTACGATTAATTATTATTAGTCTTCTCACAGAATGAACTCGGAAACCGAATCTAACCTAACTCTACTATTCTTTTAGGTCTTGTACAGAAGTTGGAAGCATACAGGTCATGCTGAAAGATATGGAGTAAGTAGTCTACCACCTTACTACACACCGAAATTATCAACCGTGCTTACTATGGAGAATGATGCAGGAAGCATCAATGGGGATAATTACAAAAAGAATTGTATCAACTGTTACAGTTCTTCAGGTGTTCGAGAAGGGGAAAAAGAGAGCGATGTAGAACATGAAGCTAATAGTATGAGACATAATCTCTATCCTGTTACTGCACAGCTCAGCCTCGATTCAGCTAAGTTTGAGACTGTCCCGCCTAACATAGAGACGAAGAATCTAAATACAGTTCCAGTGAATGCCATCTACTCGTCTGAACGTCCCACTCAGGAAGAGAGATATACACATACCGCACCTGCAGGTACGGAAGAGAAAACTACTATAAAAGGACAACGTATCTCCACGTCCTACTCCAGTAAAGAGCAAGAAGAAGTGCACATGCATATTTATTCAACAACACAAGGTAGATTATCAAGATACATCGGCTCATTCGCCTTAGGATACGGCAAAAGTCGACAACAAGAAACTCTCGGAGAGGAATCGATAGTAGTTCAGCTTGAAGATCCGACGAAAATAGATCAGACTACCGAACATCAGTACTCTTATGGATCTCCTACGAACTACGAACACATTCTAGACACGGAGTCTACTACGTTGGAATATATAACGAAGCACACATATAACAAGGACTCAGAATTGCGGAAGGATGAAGAGACATTACATCGCACTGTACAGAAATTCAATCATCATTCACCTACGACTAATTACAACGCAGGAAGTACAGCAAGAGTAATAAAGAGGAAGCTTCTGGGTCCAGTAACGTCAAAACAAGGCATTACAGTCACGAAACGTAAACCCTCCCCTGCACCACAATCAATCCATGAAGAGGTGCGAACGAATTCACTAGAGTCATTTACATTTGGAAACGGAGGGAATGAAATCTGTGATAAGAATTTCAAAACACCAGAACATGAAGAAAAAATTAGTCTGATTTCACATGAATACGGTATCAAGACGACATGCAGCAACCAAAGCGAGAACAGCGTCGAAAAGACACAACAGGCCGAAGCTGATGATTCATTAATGTTAGAGTCAATCACGACCACAGCTCAACAGATCTCTAATCTTGTGACTGTAAGTACTGAAAAGTATGGGAAAACATACTCTGATCGAATAAAACTTTCTACTGCTATGGCGAAGAAGGAACAGGAGTATAATACCTTGTCAATGCAAGAAAACACAAAGGAATTACATTCTAGCTTTCAATGGAGTAGCGTAGCTACAAAGGAAGAGTGTAATGAACCCAGTATGTCAGGGCAAGTCACACAAAGTATTGAACAAAAACCTCGCCGCAAGCGCTACAGAAAAATGGAAAAGACGCGCTTGCGGTATTTTACTTTGGTAGACAGAGACCAGCTGAAGGATACCGAGAATTTAGAAAAAACTGAAATCGAAAACAATTTAGATGTAGAAACGCTGGACAACAGTTCCAGTAAAAACAGTAACAGCGAAGAAAGAGCTGAAGATACGAGAGCAAATGATAACGCAAGAATGCCGACGCCCCAAGGACCTCACATAACTGGGAAACAAAATAACTATATGACGAGGCTCAGCTATCGGGGTAATAATATAACAGAAATTAATCCACAGCAACGTTTTACCTCAAGATTCAGTCCGAAGCAAAGCAATAAATGTCTCGAAATGCAGGAAAGGGGGAAAAAGCCAGCCCATTCAACAGGAAATTATCCTGATGAAGAAAACGAACCGGTACCTAAAGAGTCACTACCAACAGCGCCAGTTGTTCATATGACTGCGAAACAACAATACGTTTCGCAGATCACAAACCAGAGAGCCAGAAAGGAATTGTACTCTGGTCGTCTGCAGTATTATACACTGGCTCCTCACGCACGAGATGAAGACATAGAGAACTTTGGAATTCCAGAAAGCGAAGAAGAATCAGATCTGGCAATCACGGTATTCAGTCCGATTTCACGCAAACTTAGCAGCGGAGGACGAAAGGGGAAAGTAGGTAACGCAACAATGGTCCCGCGGCAAATGGAATCAATGCGGATCGCACCTAATCCATGCTATGAGCGTGATAGAAACGGAAACGGCGATGGACGGCGTATTTCTACAATTGAACTTAGAAGAAAGCGGAAGTCCAACAAACGTTTCGAAATAGAGGAACTCGAAGAAAAGTCGAAACACAGCAATCGTAATTCCAAGTTATGGAGTAAATACGGGAGTAGGGAAAAGAAAGGAAGAAAAGGCACAGTAAGATCAGATAGTGAAGCAGCAACGATTTCTAAGTTTGTGAAGATAGTGAAGAAGAGGAAACAGAAGTCTACTGTAGTAAGTAGAAGAAGAGAAGACAGAAATAAGACTCAAAATACAAAAAACTTTAAGCCTAGTAACAAAATTATACAAACCAATGGAACTGTATTAGTTTTCAGCTTTACGAAGATAATGAAAGAGAAGAAACAAAAATACCCTATAACAACTGAGGAACAGAGAAAGATAAATCAGAATAAAGAGTTCAAAAAGAGTGAACTCAGTGGAAGCATATCTAATTTTACAAAAAGAATGAAGTTCAGAGTGTTGAAGGATGTTTCAATCGGTGTGTCAAGAGAAGAGACACATATGAATGAAACTGTAGGAAGTCGTAAACCTGACAGGAAAACAAGGCAAGAACAAGAAGCCGTAACTATTTTTATAAAGAGACGGAAAATCAGGAACCGGAAGCAAACCTTAACAGCGCAAGAAAGAAGTAGTGCCAATATAACTGATTTTACTTCGAAAATTGAGCTCAGTAGAATATTACAGGGTCAACCCAGCCTGTATACTCATCTTAGTGCTACAACGCTGCCTAATTTTGCGAAGATACGGAGAGGCAAGAAACAAAAATATTCTTTAAACTATTCGGGAAGAGGGAAAGTACGTAGGTCAGGAGGAACGGAAAATCTTGACCACGATAAAAAGGTACGCAACAGTCGGTGGCAGTTTTCCTGGAAGGTTTCTGGAACGGACACGAAATATAAGGATTCGAATGTACCGGAACACGAACCTTCCATTTCGGAGCTGAGTGAGGGTAAGTGTGGCAAAGAGAAAGAAGAAACTGGAAATGTTGTATATGGCAACGGGATTGCGAGAAATTTTCAGTCTGGACACAAAAATGGAAAGATAATCGCAAAGGAGGAGCATACATCAAGAAATGAAAAGACAGACGAAGAGATTCCTGAGGATGCATTAACCTTATGTCTGAATCAGCAGAAGCGACAAATGAAACAGAAGAATGAATACAGCCAAGGCAAGTCAGACAGAGGCTCAGCATATTTAACAAAAATGAACAAATTGAAACGTAAGGTGGATACACAATTCAGGGCGTTACCCATATCAACTATAGCTGGTACTTCCTTTCTAAGCAAATTTTCCAAGGAATTAGAGCAAGAAAAACCAACTATATTAACTGCAACGAAACCTATATATCCATTCTTCGCCAGAACAAAGGAGGAGAACCCAAGAAAAGAACAACTAACGGGAAGAACCACAGCTGGATTTTACCATAGAAAACTACTCGAGATTGCAAAGAAAAATAAATTCCCTGGATTTGCTTTCGAGATGTTAAATACAACAAAGTTTGTTAAAAGAAAGAAACCGGTGAAGATTTGGCTGAAAAATACAACGACTTTATTTGTTTCCAGTGCAGTCCCTTCTCAGAACAGATTAGTTAAGACATCGGAGCAAAGTAGATCAACGAGTTTACCTCTAACTGAGCCGAAGTCGAAAGGATTTCCAAATAAGCGATATCGGGATCGTAAAAAGAAGCCGTCAAAAAGGGCAATGGGTTTATTTTTGTCCACAATCGCTTCTTACCAGAGCCGATTTCACAATTCACAGCAACGAAAAAAATTGAGTAGATTCCCTCTAATGTTGACAATGCAAACGTTGTTCACAAAAAGTAGAGGGCAGACACCTGAAAAGCAACAAATATCGGAAGCGAGGAATTTTACTAATCCCATTACAAATACTTATCGCAGCAGATTTAGTAAAAGACTGAAAGAAAGGAAATTTTCTAGATATGCTGTGACAAAGCCAATGCCAATGTGGTTTTCGATACAGAAGGGGCAAAAACCTAACATGTGGGCAAATAAATCGACAGATTTAACTGTTGCTGTACTGAAATCGGGACTGTTTACTAATGTGCAAATCCGGAAGCGTAAAAAGAAACGGCCCGAGAAGATAACGCATTTGTTAATACCCACAACACCTTCTTACCAGAGCAGAATTCATGACATAGAACAGGAAAACAGCTTGAGAATATTGCATCTGAAATTTCCAAATCCAACCTTGTTCACAAAGTCGAAATCGAGAGAGTTCATTAGTCAAGTCACAAGTACTTACCAGAGCAGATTTCGTAAAAGACCGAAAGAAACGAAATCTGCTAAATTTGCTAAAACCATGTCAATGTCAGAGTGGTCTACCATCCGGGACGGACATAAACTTGTCGTGGAGCGACCAAGTGAGAGATCAGGTTCATTTTATACCGTAACTGGTGATTATGGGAACAAATTGATCAAGGTACCGAAGATAATGGAATTTACCAGAATTCGTTCAACAGTACCTATTTCACCGACGTTCATACATAGGAAGAAACCGAAACTTAAGGCAATATCGTCACGAAATACAGTAGCCTCTTTTATCCCTATAAATGTTTTTCATCGGAACGAGTTTAGTAAGATACCAAATGGAAACAAATTACTTCAAACTGCTATAACAAGTCATATGCCGTGGAAATGGGAAGATCAGGTGTTCAAAGAACTTCCAGAGAAGAGAGTGACTCTATTTATTCCCACAAGGAGATCTTACGTTAGCAAATTTCACGAAGAGTCTAGCCAAAAGAATACAAAAGTGCCTGCTACAACTACGCTGAATCTGGCCTTGCTTGAAAAACGTTACGGTCAGGAAACTGCGATCAAAATGACGGATAGCATAGGAGGATTATTTGATCGTGTAACGAATTCGTATCAAAGAAAACAACAGGTGACCAAGAAGAACAGGAAACAAACCAGCGCCAGTGCAACGGGAATCTCTCATGGGAGAAAATCTCACGAATTGCCCACACGAAACAAAAAGTACAAGCCTGTTCTAGTATTGCCAAACATGACATTGTTTAAGAAGCGATATGGGCAAGAAGGCAAGGACGAAGTGACGGCTCGAGTAACAGGATTATTTCACAACGTGACACATTCGTATAAAAGAAAACAGCACATAGCACAGACGAGGCGGAAAATAACTAGTAAGGATGTTGTAAAACCAGTATTCAGCTTTTTTACGAAATGGAGAGAAAAGAAACCCAGAGGGAAATTGCCACTGACGAGATCTACTCCTGCAACAGTTTTACGTAAAACAACGTTTCGCAAAGTACCAAAGCGAGATCGATTGACTAAATTATCTATAACGAGTGATCGTTGTGCAAGTGGACAGTTTTCACAAAACATTTCGGAATGTTTCACCCTACACAAAATTGAGACACTGGCGAACGAAATGTCAACGAGTGAAACACAACATTCAACACCAACATCTGGGAGTACAAGAGCAGTAACTTATCACGTAGATGAAGACTTGACTTCTGCAGATCGGGCTAGCTCTGCAACCCAGGTAACGGACTCTCTTCCTACAACTGAGGAGACAAGTACAGATATGTGGGACATAGAAGAAGCAGATGAACTATTAACGTCTCATACAGATGGACATCAACATTCTTCAAAAGCGTGGGCAGCAACTATCGTCTACAAGCCTGTCTCTAGACCAGCCACACATACGAAACCACCCTCATCCACATCAACTCTATCATCAGTTGTTGGTCGTAGTGGACCTCCTACAATAGAAGAGATAACCACAGATATGTTCGACACAGACGATTCAGATGAACAGTTAAAACCACTTACTGATAGAAATGTGCTATGGACGAAACCTTCAAAAGGGTGGGCAGCAACTATCGTCTTCAAGCCTATCAGTAGGCCAACCACTCTTACGAAACCACCCTTACCCACATCAACTCCATCAACAATTGTTATCCGCAGTCAACCTCCTACAACAGAAAAGACAACTGAAGATACTTTCGACACAAATGAATCAGATGAATTAATGTCACTTAGTGATGCACATGGGCAGTGGACAAAACCTTCATCAAAAGAGTGGATAGCAACTATCGTCTTAAAACCTACCAGTAGGCCAACCACACATTTGAAACCACCCTTATCCACACCAACTCCATCAGCACCTGTTAGTCGTAGTGAACCTCCTACAATAGAAGAGATAACTACAGATATGTTCGACACAGACGATTCAGATGAACAGTCAAAGCCACTTACTGATGGAAATGTGCTGCGGACGAATCCTTCAAAAGGGTGGATAGCAACTATCATCTTTAAACCTACGAGTAGGCCAGCCACACGTTTGAAACCACCCTTATCCATATCAACTCCACCAGCAACTGTTAGTCGTAGTGAACCTCCTACAATAGAAGAGATAACTACAGATGTGTTCGACACAGACGATTCAGATGAACAGTCAAAGCCACTTACTGATGGAAATGTGTTGCGGACGAAACCTTCAAAAGGGTGGATAGCAACTATCATCTTCAAACCTACAAGTAGGCCAGTCACACGTTTGAAACCACCCTTATCCATATCAACTCCACCTGCAACTGTTAGTCGTAGTGAACCTCCTACAATAGAAGAGATAACTACAGATATGTTCGACACAGACGATTCAGATGAACAGTCAAAGCCACTTACTGATGGAAATGTGTTGCGGACGAAACCTTCAAAAGGGTGGATAGCAACTATCATCTTCAAACCTACGAGTAGGCCAGCCACACGTTTGAAACCACCCTTATCCATATCAACTCCACCAGCAACTGTTAGTCGTATTGAACCTCCTACAATAGTAGAGATAACTACAGATATGTTCGACACAGACGAGTCAGATGAACAGTCAAAGCCACTTACTGATGGAATTATGTTGCGGACGAAACCTTCAAAAGGGTGGATAGCAACTATCGTCTTCAAGCCTACCAGTAGACAAACCACAGCTTCCACCCCTACATCACATAGAATATCCAGTTCATCTCCCAAATCAACATTTTCAACACTGTTAACTGATAAAACAACTTCTTCTACACATCATGAAGTTCATTCGTCTTCTCCAAAGACCAGCCTTATTTCTTATTCGCTAACATCACATAGACCAACCAATTCATTTTCAAAATCTACGCTTTCAACACTTTTAACTGACAAATTAACTTCTTCTACACCACAGGACCTTCATTCCTCCTCCAAAAAGACGAGCCCTATTTCATATTCGCGAACATCACGTGGAACTACAAGTTCATTTTCAAAGTCTACGTTTTCAACACTGTTAATTGACAAAACAACTTCTTCTACACGATATGACCTTGATTCCTCTTCCACAAAGACTAGCTCTATTTCATATTCGCGATCATCACATGGAACATCCAGTCCATTTTCAAAATCGACGCTCTCAACACAGCTAACTTACAAACCAACTTCGACTACACGTCATGATTTGCATTCCTCTTCCACAAAGACAACTCCTATTTCAGATTCGGTAGCATCACATGGAATATCCACATCATTTTCAAAATCGACTCTTTCAACAGCATCAACTGACAAATTAACTTCTTCTACGCGCCATGATCGTCATTCCTCTTCCAAACAGACGAGGCCTATTTCATATTCGCGATCATCACATGGAACATCCAGTTCATTTTCAAAATCGACGCTCTCAACCCTGTTAACAGACAAAACAACGTCTTCTACACGTCATGACCTTCATTCCTCTTCCACAGAGACGATCCCTATTTCATATTCGCGAACATCACGTAGACCAACCACTTCATTTTCAAAATCGACGCTTTCAACAGCACTAACTGACAAAACAACTTCTTCTACACGACATGACCTTCATTCGTCTTCCACAGAGACGAGCCCTATTTCATATTCGCGAACATCACGTAGACCAACCACTTCATTTTCAAAATCGACGCTTTCAACAGCACTAACTGACAAAACAACGTCTTCTACACGTCATGACCTTCATTCCTCTTCCACAAAGACTAGCCCTATTTCATATTCGCGGTCATCACATGGAACATCCAGTACATGTTCAAAATCGACACTTTCCACACCATTACCTGAGAGAACCACTTCTTCTACACTTCATGAAGCTCATTACTCTTCCACAAAGACAAGTCCTATTTCAGATACGGTAGCATCACATGGAATACCCACTTCACTTTTAACATCGACGCTTTCAACGCTGTTAACTGACAAAGCAAATTCTTCTACACGAGATGATGTTCATTCATCTTCTACAAAGACGAGTTCTATTTCATATTCGGTAACGTCACACAGACCAACAACTTCATTTTCAAAACCTACGCTTTCAACACTGTTAACTGACAGAATAACTTCTCCTACACGACATGACCTTCATTCCTCTTCCACAATGACTAGCCCTATTTCATATTCGTTAACATCATATGGAACATCCAGTTCATTTTCAAAATCGACGCTTCCATCAGCGTTAACTGACAAAGTAACTTCTCATGATTTTCATTCGTCTTCCACAAAGACAAGTCCTATTTCAGAATCGGTAGCATCACATGGAATACCCAGTTCATCTCCCAAATCGACTTCGTCAACATTTTTAACTGACAAATTAACGCCATCTACGCATTATGATGTTGATTCCTCTTCCATGAAGACAAGTCCTATATCAGATTCGGTAGCATCACATGGAACCTCCAGTTCATCTTCGAAACTAACATTTTCCGTACTGTTAACTGACAAATTAACTTCTTCTACACATCATGCCATTGATTCCTCTTCCACAAAGACGAGTCCTATTTCATATTCGCTCACATCACATGGAAAACCCAGTTCATTATCAAAATCGACGCTTTCAACACCGTTAACTGACAAAATATCTTCTTCTACACCGCTAACATCAGCCACAGATTTGAAACCACCCTTATCCACTTCAACTCCATCAGCAACTGTTAGTCGCAGTGAACCTCCTACAACGGAAGAGACAACTGAGGATACGTCCGACACAAATGAATCAGTTGAATCAACGTCTCTTACTGATGCACAGGGGCCGTGGACGAAACCTTCAAAAGAGTGGATAGCAACAATCGTCTTCAAACCTATCAATAGGCCAATCACAGCTTCCACCCCTACGTCACATAGCACATCCAGTTCATCTCCCAAATCGACATTTTTAACGCTGTTAACCGACAAAACAACTGCTCCTACACATCATGATATTCATTTCCCTTCCATAGAGACGAGTTCTATTTCAAACTCGCTAACAAGATACGTATCTCCAGAACCGACTTTTTCAACATCGCTAACTGACGAACTAACATCTTCTACAACTCACGTGTTGCAGCCAGGGTCGTTTGATGAAACACAGGTCATTTCTTACGGTGCTTCTCCAAGTCCTACTGCTCCCTATAGTGGCACCAAATCCGCATCTTTCGGTGACGGTGGAACATCCTCCACATTGAGCCCTGGATCAGCAACTGTCTGCCACCCATTGCCAACTGGTGGTCCTGACTACAGCAAACATCGGACGTGCAAAAGACTGGTGAAGACATCTTCGGGAGACTCCACCCGTTGTGCCTTTCTAACACCACCCTTAACACTGCGGCGTACACTACGTCGTCGTGTGAGGATCACAACGCCTTCAGCCTCGTGAAAGCTCCTTCTGTCTGCACATCCAGTTGTCACAGGTGAGCCTCCTGCTGTGGCGAGCTCACACACACATCCACTTAGGTTTCCCTTGCAGTGCAAATTGCCTTAACCACATAGTTTAAAAAATTATGTCCTTTTACAAAGTATTTTGCGCCACCGTCCCTAACATTACTAGATACAACTATACTCCAGAAGAGTTAGCCTATAAGAGGGACCCACTAACCATGCTGTGTTTCATTTTCTCTCTTCCAACCGATTTGTACTTCATTGTAGTGAGTTCCCACAATTCATCTAAAAAAATAACTAAATCCATCTTTGCTACAGAAAAACCGTTGGACTGTGGCACACAGAAAAGTGAGGGGCTGTACGCCCTTTGCGAGGCTGTTATCGAGCTTTAGTTCACGCGGAGAAAATTCCTATGCTAAGTCCTTATTAACTGCATATGCATTTTATGCACTGGACTAGTTTCTATTTGATTATTAAATGTATATAGTCTATACCATATATATAAGCTGCCGTAAAAAGTAGATGACGGTAAAAGACTCGTTCCCAACCCCCCCCCCCCCCCTTCCTGTCCTTTCGTCCCTAGGCGCTACTCATTGTGATTATAATATACAATTCTTAGCTTATAACTAAGGTGTTAACAGTTTAAAATTGTTAAAAGTGAATATAATCTCTCGCGAAATGCTGGAAATGCTGTTCGTATGAAATTAAATGTCTCACTTTTTTATCGACAGGTAGATTTCTTCTTCTATTCTTCAATTACTGGCCAACGACTTTTCCTTCCGCTCAAGTTTATTAGAGCAGAATCTTATACTTATACACATGTAACAGAATACAGTATATTGTAAGCAAGAACACAAGTTTATGTAGCCAGTAAATAAATGAAGACTGTACGTACTTATTTGACAACAGTGCTGTTCTTTGATTTTCCTCTATTCCAATACTACACTGCTGGCCATTAAAATTGCTACACCAAGAAGAAATGCAGATGATAAACGGGTATTCATTGGACAAATATATTATACTAGAACTGACATGTGATTACATATTCACGCAATTTGGGTGCATAGGTCCTGAGAAATCAGTACCCAGAACAACCACCTCTGGCCGTAATATGGGCCTTGATACGCCTGTGTATTGAGTCAAAGAGAGCTTGGATGGGTTGTACCGTTGCAGCTGCCCATGCAGCTTCAATACAATACCACAGTTCATTAAGAGTAGTGACTGGCGTATTGTGACGAGCCAGTTGCTCGTCCACCATTGACCAGACGCTTTCAGTTGGTGAGAGATCTGGAGAATGTGCTGGCCAGGGCAGCAATCGAACATTATCTGTATGTAGAAAGTCTCATACGGGACCTGCAACATGCGGTCGTGCAGTATCCTCCTGAAATGTAGAATTTCTCAGGGATCGAATGAAGGGTAGAGCCACGGGTCGTAACACATCTGAAATGTAACGTCCACTGTTCAAAGTGCCCTCAATGCGAACAAGAGGTGACCGAGACGTGTAACCAATGGCACCCAATACCATCTCGCCATGTGATACGCCAGTATGGCGATGACTAATACACGCTTCCAATGTGCGTTCACCGCGATGTCGCCAAACACGGATGCGACCATCATGATGCTGTAAACAGAACCTGGATTCATCCGAAAAAATGACGTTTTGCCATTCGTGCACCCCGGTTCGTCGTTGAGTACACAATCGCAGGCGCTCCTGTCTGTGATGCAGTGTCAAGGGTAACCGCAGCCATGGTCTCCGAGCTGATGGTCCATGCTGCTGCAAACGTCGTCGAACTGTTCGTGCAGATGTTTGTTATCTTGCAAACGTCCCCATCTGTTAACTCAGGGATCGAGACGTGGCTGCGCGAACCGTTACAGCCATGCGGATAAGATGCCTGTCATCTCGACTGATAGTGATACGAGGCCGTTGGGATCCAGCACGGCATTCCGTATTACCCTCCTGCACCCACCGATTCCATCTTCTGCTAACAGTCATTGGATCTCGACCAACGCGAGCAGCAATGTCGCGATACGATAAACCGCAATCGCGATAGGCTACGATCCGACCTTTATCAAAGTCGGAAACGTGGTGGTACGCATTTCTTCTCCTTTCACGAGGCATCACAACAACGTTTCACCAGGCAACGCCGGTCAACTGCTGTTTGTGTATGAGAAATCGTTTGGAAACTTTCACCATGTCAACACGTTGTAGGTGTCGCCACCGGCGCCAACCTTGCGTGAATGCTCTGAAAAGCTAATCATTTGCATATCACAGCATCTTCTTCCTGTCGGTTAAATTTCGTTCTGTAGCACGTCATCTTCGTGGTGTAGCAATTTTAATGGCCAGTAGTGTATACATATGTTTACCTACTACCTTCATTTGTCTTAGAGAACGAGCCCAAATTCAAACATTACCCATACCGCATAACAACTTAATAACGTGAAGCTTCCACGGTACTATCAGACACTGACTTTTGTTTTTAGTTTCTGAGGGAAAACGAAGGTTGTTCTTCACGAGTGGTGTCCTCTTCATTACCGTTCAGTCATTGAAATGTAAAACTGAAGCATGGATTCTAGTTCTGTTTCTGAAATGAAGCGCCGTAGGTAAACAACAATATAACTGCAAAGAGACTATAGTGTATCAAACCCATTGTATTACTAAACGGAAAAACCGGTTATGTGATCAGTCAGTCCCTGTTGCATGATGTCTACCAGGTGGACAAAATTTTGATTTCGGTTTTTCGTATAATTATTGACCGAATGTGAAAATTTAAACTGCCGTCATTTTCTATTCTTTCAGAAGTGTAATCTTACATTGTATGTTTAACACAGTAACAGAAGTATTGAAGTTAGAAACTGCGGACATGTCTTGAGGCAGGGATATTCACACCACACAAATTAACCAGACTACATTCGTCCAGTATTTGAGAATGAGAGCAATTAGCGACGTCCACCATACTACACTACTGGCCATTAACATTGCTACACCACAAAGATGATGTGCTACAGACGCGAAATTTAACCGACAGGAAGAAGATGCTGTGATAGACAAATGATTAGCTTTTCAGAGCATTCACACAAGGTTGGCGCTGGTGGCGATACCTACAACGTGCTGACATGAGGAAAGTTTCCAACCGATTTCTCATACACAAACAGCAGTTGGCCGGCGTTGCCTGGTGAAACGTTGTTGTAATGCCTCGTGTAAGAAGGAGAAATGCGTACTATCACGTTTCCGACATTGATAAATGTGGGATTGTAGCCTATCGCGATTGCGATTTATCGTATCGCGACATTGCTGCTCGCGTTGGTCGAGATCCAATGACTGTTAGCAGAAGATGGAATCGGTGGGTGCAGGAGGGTAATACGGAATGCCGTGCTGGATCCCAACGGCCTCGTATCACTAGCAGTCGAGATGACAGGCATCTTATCCGCATGGCTGTAACGGTTCGCGCAGCCACGTCTCGATCCCTGAGTTAACAGATGGGGACGTTTGCAAGACAACAACCATCTGCACGAACAGTTCGACGACGTTTGCAGCAGCATGGACTATCAGCTCGGAGACCATGACTGCGGTTACCCATGACGCTGCATCACAGACAGGAGCGCATGCGATGGTGTACTCAACGACGAACCTGGGTGCACGAATGGCAAAACGTCATTTTTTCGGATGAATCCAGGTTCTGTTTATAGCATCATGATGGTCGCATCCGTGTTTGGCGTCATCGCGGTGAACGGACATTGGAAGCGTGTATTCGTCATCGCCATACTGGCGTATCACCCGGCGTGATGGTATTGGGTGCCATAGGTTACACGTCTCGGTCACCTCTTGTTCGCATTGAGGGCACTTTGAACAGTGGACGTTGTATTTAAGATGTGCTACGACCCGCGGATCTACCCTTCATTCGATCCCTGCGAAACCCTACATTTCAGCAGGATATTGCACGGCTGCATGTTGCAGGTCCTGTACGGGGCTTTCTGGATACAGAAAATGTTCGACTGCTGCCCTGGCCAGCACATTCTCCAGAACTCTCACCAATTGAAAACGTCTGTTCAATGGTGCCCGAGCAACTGGCTCGTCACAATACGCCAGTCACTGTCTTGATGGACTATGGTATCGTGTTGAAGCTGCATGGGCAGCTGTACCTGTACACGCCATTCAAGCTCTGTTTGACTCAATGCCCAAGGGTATCAAGGCCGTTATTACGGCCAGAGGTGGTTGTTCTGGGTACTGATTTCTCAGGATCTATGCCCCCAAATTGCGTGAAAATGTAATGACACGTCAGTTCTAGTATAATATATTTGTCCAATGGATACCCGTTTATCATCTGCATTTCTTCTTGGTGCAGCAATTTTAATGGCCAGTAGTGTATACATACAATTTCAAACCTTTTAAAGACTTTTTTCCCTTATGTCTCCAATTAATAATGAATGGAAGAAAGTTTTTTGCTTGCATTTTCGCTATTCATGCAGTACAAAATCAGCATAAGGAATGACGTTTCCATGTATTAACTGTTTAGTACTATCTCCGATCGCAACACATTTTGCAGAAAACATCACATATGCAACTAAATGTATCTACAAAATATATTATTTTATGAAGTATAGTTCAGTAGGTATGACATACAATACATTTAAATTCGTGGAAAACTAGCTTTTCTTAAGGCTAAGTGAGACATTTTCAGAAAAAATGTTAATCGTTTTCATATTAGCCGTATAAAAGTTTACAGAATTAAAAAAAAAATTTTTTTGGAAGTTAGATCTCATACGACTCCACCATATATAGCGACAAAAAAGTAGGGAAAACAGGGCACCAGGAAGTGGAAAAACTTACATGTGCAAAACTAACAAAATCATAGTAATTAGAGGTTTGAATCTTCTGCCAAAAAGGTTTTACATTTTTAACGTCAGCTATTCAACTAATTAACTCATGTGTTAGGTAAATAGAAGCCTGAAGGTATTCAATTTTTTAAAAGATCGGATTTGGCGGATTAACTAAACTCGTTAAGCTGTAGCTGTGCGTGATGTATTGATCCCTTGTGTGGTAAGAGTCTCATGTGCAACAATGGCAGGAACAAAGTTTAAAATAAGAAGAAGAAGGAACTCGCGATACACGTTGTCCACAATTTATTCGACTTTATATTGCGATGTTTCCACCAACAATGAAGACATATAAACGACATTGTCAACATCTGGAACAGGTAAGGGCAAAGTTTCATCGATGATATTTCATTGCATATTCTTGAAAAAGCACCTACTGCTTTCTGTAACATTTATCATACCTGGAAATGACATCAACAATAACCGTGAACGTGTTGCGTCATCAGGATTGAGGCTGGCTGGAAATTTAAAAGTAAATATTGTGGATGGTGGGAAATTTAGAGTTGAAATATGGCTGATGGCACGAAAGTTAAAAAAAAATTAAAGATAGCAGATGGCGAGAAATTAAAAAATTAGAGATGGAACTAGCGTGAAAGTATCCAAGATGGTGATGCCAGTAAATTTAAAAAATGCACGATTGTGTTGGTGGGAGATATTTTTCAGCGAAACACAGTGCCAAAAAATTGCTAGATGGCAGTGGTGAGGGAAATTTAAAAAAAAAAAAAATATTTCTTACAAGGACAGGTCCCCAGCGGTGTAACCGACTTTTTGAAACAATCAGTACAGTTATGCAGGTTAAGAGCCCAGTTATTACACATTGCAGTCATTCACCCTGGTCGGCCTTCATTTGCTAAAAATTGGAGGAAAAAAAATTCAGAATTCTGTGTGACACGCAATACCGTTAAAAAAAAAAAAAACGTTGCTACTATCCTACCCATTGCACCACGAACCTGACTCCTTACTGCAGCTTTTTTAATGGTATTGAGTGTCACAAAAAATTCCGATTTTTTTTCGTCAGTTACTTGCAAATGAGAGCCCACCAGGGTGCATGACTCTGCAGTGTGTGGTACCTTATATCTTAACCTACATAACTGTATAGTTTGATTCATAAACTCGGTCACATCATTGAGGGCCTCTTCCTGTTAGCTTTCTTTAAACTGAAACAGCCAATGATAGCAGAGTACATTTCTAGCTGGCTATGTAAAAAATATCTATTATATACTACAGAATTTCCAAAAAATATATGTAAGCATAAGCTAAATTGGGTGTCATATTAAAAGGGTATTCGATTATTTAAAAGAGCAAAAAAAAAACTGCAAAACGATTTACAAAAAGATATCGGTAAGGTTCAAAAATTGGAATTTGACGCTAAATAATGAAACTTGTGAGATTATCCACACGAATGCTCAACAGAATAAGTTAAACTTTAGTCACACGATATTCAGTCAAACTAAAGGCCGTAAATTGAATTAAATACCTAGAAATTACTATTACGAAAATTATAATTGGAAAGAACATATAGAAAATGTTGTGGGGAAGGCGAACCAAAGACTGCAGTTCATTGGCAGAACACTTAGAAGATGCAACTTATCTACTAAAGAACTGCTTATACTACGCGCTAAGAGAGAGAGTGTCATGGACATGATACAAGATTTGGGGTGGACATCATTAGTACAGAGTCGTTTCTCGTTGCGGTGGGATTTTCTCACGAAATTTCAGTCACCGTCTTTCTCCTCCGAATGCGAAAATCTTTTATTGACGCCGACCTACGAAGGGAGAAATGATTATCGTAATAAAATAAAGGAAATCGGAGCTCGCACAGAAAAATGTAGGTGTTCGTTTATTCCGCGCGCTGTTCTAGAGTTGAATAATAGATACTTATTGTGAAGGTGATTCTATGAACACTCTTCCAAGCACTTAAGTATGATTTGCAGAGTATCCATGTAGATGTAAAAGTAGATTTATCACAGGCACGTACACACGCAAATGCTGCACAGTATGAAAAATTACTGTATTTTCACATCCATATTACTTGTATTAAAAAAAAGAAAAAAAACTTTTGTCATCTGTTTCATATTCCACTAAAAAAATGTTTGTACCAAATACTTTTGTGCCTCATCTGTAAATTTCATTTCTCTGTACTGTATTTCACAAAAAAAAGTGTATGTCAAAGGTATCCGAATGCTCCAAACTACACTCCTGGAAATGGAAAAAAGAACACATTGACACCGGTGTGTCAGACCCACCATACTTGCTCCGGACACTGCGAGAGGGCTGTACAAGCAATGATCACACGCACGGCACAGCGGACACACCAGGAACCGCGGTGTTGGCCGTCGAATGGCGCTAGCTGCGCAGCATTTGTGCACCGCCGCCGTCAGTGTCAGCCAGTTTGCCGTGGCATACGGAGCTCCATCGCAGTCTTTAACACTGGTAGCATGCCGCGACAGCGTGGACGTGAACCGTATGTGC
This sequence comes from Schistocerca serialis cubense, assembly GCF_023864345.2. Taxonomy (NCBI): domain Eukaryota; kingdom Metazoa; phylum Arthropoda; class Insecta; order Orthoptera; family Acrididae; genus Schistocerca; species Schistocerca serialis. Next base: position 762,553,146 of record NC_064641.1, on the reverse strand, counting down.
AGTTGACGGACTTTGAGCGAGGGCGTATAGTGGGCATGCGGGAGGCCGGGTGGACGTACCGCCGAATTGCTCAACACGTGGGGCGTGAGGTCTCCACAGTACATCGATGTTGTCGCCAGTGGTCGGCGGAAGGTGCACGTGACCGTCGACCTGGGACCGGACCGCAGCGACGCACGGATGCACGCCAAGACCGTAGGATCCTACGCAGTGCCGTAGGGTACCGCAACGCCACTTCTCAGCAAATTAGGGACACTGTTGCTCCTGGGGTATCGGCGAGGACCATTCGCAACCGTCTCCATGAAGCTGGGCTACGGTCCCGCACACCGTTAGGCCGTCTTCCGCTCACGCCCCAACATCGTGCAGCCCGCCTCCAGTGGTGTCGCGACAGGCGTGAATGGAGGGACGAATGGAGACGTGTCGTCTTCGGCGATGAGAGTCGCTTCTGCCTTGGTGCCAATGATGGTCGTATGCATGTTTGGCGCCGTGCAGGTGAGCGCCACAATCAGGACTGCATACGACCGAGGCACACAGGGCCAACACCCAGCATCATGGTGTGGGGAGCGATCTCCTACACTGGCCGTACACCACTGGTGATCGTCGAGGGGACACTGAATAGTGCACGGTACATCCAAACCGTCATCGAACCCATCGTTCTACCATTCCTAGACCGGCAAGGGAACTTGCTGTTCCAACAGGACAATGCACGTCCGCATGTATCCCGTGCCACCCAACGTGCTCTAGAAGGTGTAAGTCAACTACCCTGGCCAGCAAGATCTCCGGATCTGTCCCCCATTGAGCATGTTTGGGACTGGATGAAGCGTCGTCTCACGCGGTCTGCACGTCCAGCACGAACGCTGGTCCAACTGAGGCGCCAGGTGGAAATGGCATGGCAAGCCGTTCCACAGGACTACATCCAGCATCTCTACGATCGTATCCATGGGAGAATAGCAGCCTGCATTGCTGCGAAAGGTGGATATACACTGTACTAGTGCCGACATTGTGCATGCTCTGTTGCCTGTGTCTATGTGCCTGTGGTTCTGTCAGTGTGATCATGTGATGTATCTGACCCCAGGAATGTGTCAATAAAGTTTCCCCTTCCTGGGACAATGAATTCACGGTGTTCTTATTTCAATTTCCAGGAGTGTATTTTTGTACCCTGCTCGTAAGCCTTTATTGAAAAAAATTACGTAAAGCATCACTTTCGTACGTGTTAAAGTTCGGCTTCTGTACCATAGACGGTGTAAGGCATGACGGAATCTCAAATTAAATATTTTCCACACCCAAATTGGTTATAACGCTTGTTAAGTGTCATAAGGCTGACCGGCAGGCATTGGCAAGACTGGAATGACTGACAAAACTTCTTGTTTGTTCCAACAGTTCTTGACTTGTTGAGATACAATGCATATGACTTTCAGCTTGGCGTAATATGAGATGCTTGCCGCATTAAAAACCACACATGACAGCTACTGCTGATCTGATTTATAGCTTAAAGTGCACATATCGACGAAAATTACGAAGGGTACTTAGTGTGTAATGCAACACATTTTCTTTCTCGGCCAGTTTTAGTAGAAAAAAACGTGAAATTTGTTATGGGATATCATGAAATGTTCCTGCTTCAGCCCGTGTAGTTTCATGAAATTTCATAGGTCGCGGCGCTATATGTAGTTTTCAAAATGGCGTCCCTAACCTAGATGCGTTCATGGCAGCTAGATGTCACTGAGTGTGTTTTGGCGAAAACCAGAGCTTCGTAGATACTCGTAGCCGCTTGCATAATGTCTGCGGAGACCAGGTAGTGAACAAAAGCACGGTGAGTCGTTGAACGAGGCGTGTGTCATAGTAACAAAGCCGAACACACCTGTCCGAACTCCCGTGTGCTGGACGGTCGCACATATATTGATGAGCCAAAACATTATGACCACCTGCTTAATAGTTTGTTTGTCCGCCTTTGCAACGAAATAATCACTAATGCTGTATAACAGAAATCTGACAGTTTGTTGGTAGGTTTGTGGGGGTATGTGGCAATAGATGTCATGTAATTCGCGTAAATAACGGACCGCTGATTTGCGTACGCTGTGATGGCGCCCCATAGCGACCCTGGTGGGTTCCACAGGATTTACCTCAGGCGAATTCGGTCGCCAAGACAACAACGTGAGTTCACTATAATGCTCCCCAAACCACTGCAGCACGGTTCTGGCTCTGAGACTCAGACAATTATAATGCTGAAAATGACATCGCATCAGGGAATACGTCAAGCAGGAAGGGATGCATATGGTTCGCAGCTGTCAGTGGGTTTTCAATTACTCCCACAAGTTCCATGCAAGCGCAGGAGAATGTCTCCCATAGCATAATGCTGCTCCCACCAGCCTGCGTCCGTAGCACGCTGCTCGTTTCGAGCCGCCATTCACACCGATGACAGTGTTTGTGGAGACGGCAATCGAACTAGTGTAGCAAAAATTTGTTTCACCCGAAGAGCCGACATTTTTCCATTGATCGACGATCGAATCCCGGTGGTCCCGTGTCCACTGTAATCGCAATTCAAAAAATGGCTCTGAGCACTATGGGACTACTTAAACCTAACGAACCTAAGGACATCACACACATCCATGCCCGAGGCAGGATTCGAACCTGCGACCGTAGCGGCCGAGCGGTTCCAGACTGAAGCGCCTAGAACCGCTCGGCCACGCCGGCCGGCCAATAGCAATTCACAATGTCTTTGTGTCAACATATGATGACATAGGGGTGGTCTGCAGTGGAACTCTATATTCAACGATTTACGATGAACGTTGTGCTCCGAAACACTTCTGCGTGCACCAGCATTGTGCTCTTTCGGCAGAGATGCCACAGATCACCATCGATGCTACTCTACAGAGCAGACAACTCTCCGAACCACACCTTTTGTGAAGAGTCGTGGACGTTCAACCATTTAGCGCCTAGTGGTAGTTTCACTGTCCTACCTCTTTGGACAGATACTCACGACAGTAGCACGTGAACATTCGACCACCTTCACAGTTTTCGAAATACAGGCCCTGCGTAATAATAATCTGCCCTTTGTCAAAGTCGCTTATCCCAGTGGATTTCCCAGTTTGCAGCCCATATCTTCGCTAGTGTGTTCACCCGTCCATGTCTGCTCCGTTTACACATTTTTGTTACCGCGTCATGCGTCCGCAACGCCAACAGGCGCCATCCAATGTCGCAGTAGACAGTGGTCATAATGTTTTGGTTCGTCAGTGTATATACTTTTCTTTTTTTTCTGTGTTGAGTTTCGATTCCCCCTGAAGAGGGCGGGCTGGCAGCAGCTTAGTACGCCGCTCTTCAGCCTACAGACTTTGTATTAAAAAGATGAAGATAATAAATAATAAAAACAGGCGATAAAATCGGTGACGTAAATGGTAAAATGGCGGAAAATCGTGGAACTTAAAACATACAACAAAGGGCTGATGATGCTAATAAAACACATATGAAGCAGACAGGTAAAAGAATAGACATACAATTTAAAAAAACACGGCGACAGTCTGGTTTCTGTTCGCAAGAGATATAAAATTTACACTCAGCGACAGTATGGTTTCTGTTCGCAACACTTTGGGAAGACGAACAACACTGAACATTCACTTGAACACTGCACTAAAAAATTGGCACAAATACGATATACCACAGCCGAGGGCAGATGGGGAGCACATGGACAGATGACAGGAAAGGAAAAGGGGGGGGGGGGAAGGAGAGGAAAAAACAAAGTGGGGGGGCAGGAGGGAAAGGAGCTGATGGAGGACGAGGACCCATAAGAGAGGGGCGGGTGCTGGGCAGACGCGACAGGGAGTGGGGAAAGGCAGAGGAGGGGTATACAAAAGGACTTGGAGGGGGGGGGGAGGCAGAGAGAGGTTAGGTGGGGAGAAAACAGGATGGAAGGGGGGAAGAGGGAGCCCAGGGAAAGGACAGGAAAGGAGGGGGATGAGGATCAGGTTTGATAGGAGGGATAAGTGGAGGGAGAGAGGGCATCATTCGGGAGGGGGAGTTGATGGAAGCCACCTTAGAAAAGGAGATGAAGGGTGTAGAGATGGAGGGTAGGGGGGACACAACAGTGAAGGTGTGGCAGGGGGCGGGGATGGTAGAGGAGAGGAGCAACCAGGGGGTGAGGGGGATCAAGGCGGCGGGAGGTGTAGAATATGCGGATATGTTAGAGTAATAGGAGCAGATGGGAGAAAGGAATTAGGTTGGAGAGGATCCGCGTGGGGGACGGGAGGCGTATACGGAAGGCGAGGCAGAGTGTATGGCGCTCGAGGATCTGGAGGGACTTATAGAATTTGGGGGGGGGGGGGAACTGGCGGGACTGGCATAACAGAGGAGTGTATATACAGATACAAGCGATTTATAAATCTGTCACTCTTCAATACATTATCTATTCAGGAGACATCGAGACCTGTCCACTTGAAAGTCTGTAAGCGTTATTCACGTGGCAGACACACAAGAAAGGGCCAGTACATAAATATTGAAACTTAAATACACCCGCCGCTGGAGGTCCCGAGAGGGGATGCTTGCGTATCATTGGCAGCTGCGTAATCGTTCGTGGCAGCGCCCTCTTGCCGCGTTGGCGGCTGTAGGAAACGTGGGTGCGTAACGGGCGGCGCGCGTATTTGACGGCATGGCCGTCCGGACAGCGACAGATAATGCAGCTTCCACTGCGTGGCAGCAGAAGATGAAAAACGTTTAGAACTGCTAGATGAAGCTAACACTCTAGCACTAGGTCTCTATATTGTTAATCTGACTCTGATATCGAGTTTTTGATGAATTTACACCGAAGCGCTAAAAGAAATTGGTATAGGCATACGTATTCAAATACAGAGGTATGTAAACAGGCAGAATACGGCGCTGCGGTCGTCAACGTCTATATGACAAGTATCTGGTGCAGTTGTTACATCGGTTACAGCTGCTACAATGACAGAGTATCAAGATTTAAGTGACTCTGAATGTGGTGTTATAGTCGGCGCACGAGCGATGGAACACAGCATCTCCGAGGTAGCGAAGAAGGGGGATTTTCCCTTACGACCATTTCACGAGTGTACCGTGAATATCAGGAATCAGGTCAAACATCAAATCTCCGACATCGCTGCGGCCGGAAAAAGATCGTGCGATAACGGGACCAACAACGACTGAACAGAATTGTTCAGCGTGACAGAAGTGCAACGCTTCCGCAAATTGTTGCAGGTTTCAATGCTGGGCCATCAGCAACTGTCAGCGTGCGAACAATTCAACCAAACATCATTGATATGGGCTTCTGGAGACGAAGGTCCAGTCGTCTATCTTGATGAGTGCACGACAGAAAGCTTTACGCCTCGCCTGGGTCCGTCAACACCGACTTTGGATTGTTGATGACTAGAAACGTGTTGCCTGGTCGGTCGAGTCTCGTTCCAAATTTTACAGAGCGCATGGACGTGTACGGGTATGAGACAGCCTCATGAATCCATGCACCCTGCATGTCAGCGGGGGACTGTTCAAGCTGGTGGACGCTTTGTAATGATGTGGAGCGTATGCAGTTGGAGTGATATGGGACCCCTGATCGGCCAGATACAATTATGACAGGTAAAACGCACGTAAGCACCCTGTTGATCATCTGCATCCATTCATGTCCATTGTCAATTCCAGTGGACTTGGGCAATTCCAGCAGGACAAGGCGACACCCCATACGTCCATAATAGCTACAGAGAGTTGCTCCAGGAACACTCTTATGGGTTTAAACACTTCCGCTGGGCCACCAAACTCCCCAGACATGAACGTTATTGAGCATATCTGGGATGTCTTACAACGTGCTGTTCAGAAGAGATCTCCACCCCCTCGTACTCTTACGGATTTATGGACAGCCCTGCAGGATTCATGTTGTCAGTTCCCTCTAGTACAACTTCAGGCATTAGTCGAGTCGATATTACGTCGTGTTGTGGCACTTCTTCTTGCTCGCGGGGGCGCTACATACACGATAATAGGCAGGTGTACCTGTTCTTTTGGCTCTTCAGTATAGAATTGGGAATAACATTGTTTGCTTTTGTAATTCTCGTTGACAAGTGCACTTCAAGCTGCAAATTAGACCAGCAGTTGAGGCCATGTGTGTTTTGCAAAACTGGATGCATATCACATAACGCTGAGAGTCATATGCATTGGATGTGCGAGGTCGGTTCCAGCTTCGCTCACTCAGTTATTATTGGATCAGTGTAGTAATGCACGTTGTAATTTTCCCGGACTGGTGTTGGGAGCAACACAGCTAAAGATGTGGACCGATGCGATTTATGACAATGCAAATTGCGTATCACGATCTGACAACCACTCTATGCTGTGTAATTAGTTAAAATTCTCGGACTTCTTCTCCAAACGACTGCAGGTTCAGGTTGTCCGATAATAGAAAAAAGATAATGAACATGGGTAGCAAAGTCACACCAATGGCAGAGCAGTGCCATGTTAGAATGTTGCGACTCTCCCACAAAAAGCTGACAAATGGAACTAGCTTTACAATGATTATTAACATAAATATGTGGAATGGTACTGTGATAAAGTACTTAAACACATTTTGAATAAAAGTCAGTTCACTATTTAGACATTCAGAGCTACAGAGACAAACGTTTACATGATAAGATCAGGATGGTTAAAGACAAAAGCGAACAGCCAGACATCCCCTAGCTGCCCTCGAGAAAACTGAAGGCCACAACCTCGTTTATTTGTGCAGATAGTATAAATATTGGCTTATGGACTCTTTGGTTCTCAATCCAAATATCAATTATATTTTCTTTTACACAAGCATTGACACAAAAATAATTTCAGTGAAGGTGTCTTACAGTGCCCCCTGAATGGCTACGAAACAATTATTTTGAGTCGTCATTCAACTAATAAAAACTGAATATATACATTTTTACGTGTTCGACGACAACAGTCTGATAAATTAGTGATGCGTTAGTTATCAAGTTCTTGGCACTTGTTTGTCCATTTATGTATCAGCGTGGCATGTACGCAACACTGTTGTCCTGTGGCTAAGAACACAGATCAGACACTTGTGTAATGACGCAATGCAGGTCGCAAGTCCCGTGGAGGAATCACGTCAGACGTGGGCTGCATGAGGTTACCCAGGTGGCGACCGGACAGCCGGTACAGTTCCCCTCATTACACCCCTTGGTCTACGTACAGAGCGCTGTCTTATTGCTTCTCACCTCTGTGTCCTCTCGGATACATGCCGAGTGTCGAAGGTCCGGGATTCATGAAAAATTTGTATCGCGCTCTCGGCCTTTTGAAAAAGAGGCACTACTATGGCACACACAGAGTTGAAATGAAATGTCGTGTGACGAGGGCCTCCCGTCGGGTAGACCGTTCGCCTGGAGCAAGTCTTTCGATTTGACGCCATTTCGGCGACTTGCGCGTCGATGGGGAGTAAATGATGATAATTAGGACAACGCGACACCCTGTCCCTGAGAGGAGAAAATCTCCGACCCAGCCGGGAATCGAACCCGGGCCCTTTGGATTGACAGCCTGTCGCGCTGACCACTCAGCTACCGGGGGCGGACACACACACAGAGTTAAAATACGTAGATTAATACACATACAATAGATAAAGTTTAGATTTCTTTCTTAACAATAAATAATAACATGTGTTTAGAATGTTCATACTATGTACAACAGAAAATACTTATTTTCATTTGACTTTACTTAATTGGAGAATTCCTATTAAAATCAGTCTTGATCACAAATTTATTTATACTTGTAACCGGTTTCGACCATGCCTGGGGTCATCTTCAGACCAAAATGCTGTATGAGCAGGAGCCTCCTTCTGGCCACCAGGAGGCTCCTGCTCATACAGCATTTTGGTCTGAAGATGACCCCAGGCGTGGTCGAAACCGGTTACAAGAATAAATAAATTTGTGATCAAAACTGATATTAATAGGAACCGTTAGTAATACCATTGATCACTGTTTGCTCCCACCATGTATTCAAAAGTAATTAATTGGAGAGACCTGGACATTTCCCATTGCATAAGTACAGTCTAGATTCAGGTGAAGCTGAAAGTTCATTTTTCGTTTTCTGCGACAGTACAATGCTTAGTTACAAAGATCAAAAGTTGACAAATTCACAGGAATACTATCTTACCATTTTAATTCATACGCGTTTTAGTGTGTACATTTGTTCAATAACGTGCTACACACAACATTTTACTGTAGGCGCGCCCGCTGAGCGTTTTACGCAGCATACCATGTTTATGTGATGTAAAGTTGTCAGTTTTGAGTTTCTGTGCAGTGGAATCCATCGACGACCCTTCGGTACCACACTCTTTTGGAGGAAGCAGTTTCAGTTTTCCCACGAGGTAAGTGCATACCTTTGTATTCGGTTATTTGTCCTAACGTTCTTGTAGCACCTATCGAGGCATCAGGATTACGCACTGAGCACTAATTCTCTACCCCATAACAACGATTGGTCACTGTGTTGTCACCTACACATCACTAGTTTGGTTTCACTATAATGTAAGTTTATGTACCTTCCTATAGTGTTTCGCATTTACTATGGGCTCTTCCATTTACATATTCTCTTTCCAAGGCATTTTATTTACTAAATTTTGTTTGTTAACCAGTTGGATATTTATACAAATTTTACTTAGCCTGGTATCAGCGTTTAAAATACACTTTACAATCTGGGGTAGCATTCATTCATTATGAAGTTAATATAATGCATTTACTAATACGTGCCTGTAAGCCAGGTCAGAAAAGTCACTACAATACATCATTACCTAAAGTACATGGGTGCAAATTAACGAACTACTTCCTATCGTTGTTGTTGTTGTGGTCTTCAGTCCTGAGACTGGTTTGATGCAGCTCTCCATGCTACTCTATCCTGTGCAAGCTTTTTCATCTCCCAGTACCTACTGCAACCTACATCCTTCTGAATCTGCTTAGTGTATTCATCTATTGGTCTCCCTCTACGATTTATACCCTCCACGCTGCCCTCCAATACTAAATTGGTGATCGCTTGATGCCTCAGAACATGTCCTACCAACCGATCTCTTCTTCTGGTCAAGTTGTGCCACAAACTTCGCTTCTCCCCAATCCTATTCAATACTTCCTCATTAGTTATGTGATCTACCCATCTAATCTTCAGCATTCTTCTGTAGCACCACATTTCGAAAGCTTCTATTCTCTTCTTGTCCAAACTATTTATCGTCCATGTTTCACTTCCATACATGGCTACACTCCATACGAATACTTTCAGAAATGACTTCCTGACACTTAAATCAATACTGGATGTTAACAAATTTCTCTTCTTCAGAAACGCTTTCCTTGCCATTGCCAGCCTACATTTTATATCCTCTCTACTTCGACCATCATCAGTTATTTTGCTCCCCAAATAGCAAAACTCCTTTACTACTTTAAGTGCCTCATTTCCTAATCTAATTCCCTCAGCATCACTCGACTTAATTAGACTACATTCCATTATCCTTGTTTTGCTTTTGTTGATGTTCATCTTATATCCTCCTTTCAAGACACTGTCCATTCCATTCAACTGCTCTTCCAAGTCCTTTGCTGTCTCTGACAGAATTACAATGTCATCGGCGAACCTCAAAGTTTTTATTTCTTCTCCATGAATTTTAATACCTACTCCGAATTTTTCTTTTGTTTCCTTTACTGCTTGCTCAATATACAGATTGAACAACATCGGGGAGAGGCTACAACCCTGTCTTACTCCCTTCCCAACCACTGCTTCCCTTTTATGTCCCTCGACTCTTATAACTGCCATCTGGTTTCTGTACAAATTGTAAATAGCCTTTCGCTCCCTGTATTTTACCCCTGCCACCTTTAGAATTTGAAAGAGAGTATTCCAGTCAACATTGTCAAAAGCTTTCTCTAAGTCTACAAATGCTAGAAACGTAGGTTTGCCTTTCCTTAATCTTTCTTCTAAGATAAGTCGTAAGGTCAGTATTGCCTCACGTGTTCCAGTGTTTCTACGGAATCCAAACTGATCTTCCCCGAGGTTGGCTTCTACTAGTTTTTCCATTCGTCTGTAAAGAATTCGTGTTAGTATTTTGCAGCTGTGACTTATTAAACTGATAGTTCGGTAATTTTCACATTCCTATTAGAAAGTATAAAACAAACATAAGTTCATTCAATAGGAGCATAGGAGAAACCTCTAGTTAGAAATTTCGCATCAGCAGTACACTACCATTCATGTAGCTTAGTAGTATTTTGTGTGGGTGCGCTACTGAGCCAACAGCTTTGTCGCAGTGGTAACACCGGTTCCCATCAAATCACAAAAGTTAAGCACTGTCGGGCTGGGCTAGCACTTGCATGGGTGACTGTCCAGGTCTGCCGAGCGCTGTAGGTGAGCGGGGTGTACTCAGCCATTGTGAGGCAAACAGAGGAGATGCTTGACTGAGAAGTGGTGTGCTAAGCACATGCTCCTCCATATAGGCACTAACGACGTCTGTTGGCTGAGGATAACAGGGCTGCCGGTCTGAGGGCTGTTCAGATGGAGGATTACTACTGATGTTTACTTTGTGAATAGGCTACTACATTATACAGGGTGATTCAAAAAGAATACCACAACTTTAAAAATGTGTATTTAATGAAAGAAACATAATATAACCTTCTGTTATACATCATTACAAAGAGTATTTAAAAAGGTTTTTTTTTCACTCAAAAACAAGTTCAGAGATGTTCAATATGGCCCCCTCCAGACACTCGAGCAATATCAACCCGATACTCCAACTCGTTCCACACTCTCTGTAGCATATCAGGCGTAACAGTTTGGATAGCTGCTGTTATTTCTCGTTTCAAATCATCAATGGTGGCTGGGAGAGGTGGCCGAAACACCATATCCTTAACATACCCCCATAAGAAAAAATCGCAGGGGGTAAGATCAGGGCTTCTTGGAGGCCAGTGATGAAGTGCTCTGTCACGGGCTGCCTGGCGGCCGATCCATCACCTCGGGTAGTTGACGTTCAGGTAGTTACGGACGGATAAGTGCCAATGTGGTGGCGCTCCATCCTGCTGAAATATGAATTGTTGTGCTTCTTGTTCGAGCTGAGGGAACAGCCAATTCTCTAACATCTCCAGATACTGTAGTCCAGTTACAGTAGCACCTTCGAAGAAAAAGGGACCAAAAACTTTATTGGCTGAAATGGCACAGAAAATGTTCACCTTAGGCGAGTCACGTTCATACTGAATTGTTTCCCGCGGATTCTCAGTGCCCCATATACAGACATTGTGACGGTTGACTTTCCCGTTAGTGTGGAAAGTTGCTTCATCACTAAACACAATCTTTGAAACGAAAGATTCATCTGTTTCCATTTGAGCAAGGATAAAATCACAGAAATCGATTCTTTTAATCTTATCAGCTGCAGACAGTGCTTGAACCAATTTCAGACGATAAGGTTTCATAACTAACCTTTTTCGTAGGACTCTCCATACAGTTGATTGTGGAATTTGCAGCTCTCTGCTAGCTCTGCGAGTCGATTTTCCTGGGCTGCGAACAAATGCTTGCTGGATGCGTGCTTCATTTTCATCACTCGTTCTCGGCCGTCCAGAACTTTTCCCTTTGCACAAACACCCATTCTCTGTAAACTGTTTATACCAACGTTTAATACACCACCTATCAGGAGGTTTAACACCATACTTCGTTCGAAATGCACGCTGAACAACTGTCGTCGATTCACTTCTGCCGTACTCAATAACACAAAAAGCTTTCTGTTGAGCGGTCGCCATCTTAGCATCAACTGACGCTGACGCCTAGTCAACAGCGCCTCAAGCGAACAAATGTACAACTAAATGAAACTTTATAGCTCCCTTAATTAGCCGGCAGATAGTGCTTAGCTCTGCCTTTTGTCGTTGCAGAGTTTTAAATTCCTAAAGTTGTGGTATTCTTTTTGAATCACCCTGTATATTTATGTGTGACTGTGTTGTGTTCAGCTGCTGCGTAGCACACAGGACAGTGTATCCGTATAAATATTTTCGTTTATTGCCAGGACATCATACTCTGTTATTTTGTTATTCACTCCAGGTTTGTGACCATATTTTACTCTCATCAGAAAATATATGTGACCGTATTAAAATATCCTAAGAATAGTGGGTATTCAGCAATGTGTTAGTCAGATACTTCGGCACTCAGACAAAATAAATTTATAGCTATACATATGAAAATATTTAGTTTTATAATAAACATGGGAAAACCATAGACAAAATATAGTTGGTACTAGGCCTACTGTACATCTTCAAATTAATATACAGGGTGAAGCTAAAATCGCGCACTCGGGCTTCGCAGCGCAACTCCTCACAAGCCAAGATAAAAAAAAGGTCTGTCACAGAATTTCGTCCGGCGAGTAGATCCGGCAGAAAATGGACGTTAAAGAATGGTAATCTGGCAACACCGTAACCACATGTATGGTAACTACCTCTATCAGAACATACTTCTCGTAGTGTACAGTTTGTGCAGTGGATAGAGTTTTGGGTTAGCATGCAGCAGGTCGATGGTTCGGTTCTGGGTTGAGGCCTATGTTTTTTATTTGGTACGGTATGTGGCATCTTAATCGTCAACAGAGATTGCAGCGGATCCTCTAGAAAACACTTCCACTTACATACTACAGTCGTAGAAATGGAAGATTGGTCAGCTTTGAAAGAGGCCCTTTTCGTGTTATGGAATTTCACAATTACCTCATCCACTAGATGCGAAACCTGTTTTCTTTGTATCCACCTCCAATGGTCCCAGAGATTAGTAGCAACTATTATTCTTGTCTCGTTCAGGTCCATACATTTCGTAAGGGCCTTACGTTACCAATAGGACTACCAATGTGCTTTGCGAATGATGTCCCTAGGAACACAGTGTAATTCGAAGCGGAGCATTTCATAATTAGCGATGTCGGTATGAATCATGCAGAACAATATCTGTCAGAGGGGTAATGCGCATTACATGGAAGAGGCGTATTTGTAGCATCTCGAAACTGATATTACTTTTGTAGTTATTCTGTCCTATGAGAGGTCATTTGCATCAACTGTCTATTTCTTATTTGTCTAACCACGTATTTGTTACGTCCAGAGTTACAAAATGTTGTAAATTTAGTATACATGTGATCCAAGAAACGGTTTATATTACAGTATGAAAAGTCAAAATGCGCCCCAACCGAGGATCTAACCGACGACCTCCTGCATGCTAACCCAAAACTCTATCCACTGCACCAACAGTGCAGTACAATTAACATGTGAAGACAAAGCTACTTACCATACATGTAGTAACAGTGTTGCCAGATTGCCTCTCTTTATCGTCCATTTTCTGCCGGAAGCACTGGCCGGACGAAATTTTGCGACAGACATTTTCATACCTCTGGCGTGTGAGGAGTCGCACTGCGAAGCCCGAGTGCGCTTATTTCTCTTCACCCTGTGTGTGTACATATGCAAATGGATGAATACAATTCCAGCTACTTTTTTTTAGTTTATTTGCAACATGATCCATAACATCTTTTTGTAATACTACACGTGTGTATTGTGTGTGTAATGTAGTGTGATGTTTGTGTTGCATGATGATGATGAGAGGAGGGAGAGGGTGAAACCAAAGCCGGCCGATGTGGCCGAGTGTTTCTAGGCGCTTCAGTCTGGCACCGCACGACCGCTACGATCTCAGGTTCGAATCCTGCTTCGGGTATGTATGTGTGTGATGTCCTTAGGTTGGTTAGGTTTTAGTAGTTCTAAGTGCTAGGCGACTGATAACCTCATATGTTAAGTCCCATAGTGCTCAGAGCCGTTTGCACCATTTTTTTTGTGAAACCAAGTGCTGGCAAATAGTCTGCTCCACGCAAATACCACCAGGGCAACGCCAAGCTTTGTGTCCCCATCCAACAGACGGATCACGATCAACAGTTTCACATGCCCTCACTTCATGAGACACTGTGGAGATGTTTATTATTGAAAGCAGGACACTGGCCATAGTCTGTTGGTCAGGATATTTACACCACCACCTCTCCTCCATTTACTTGTCAAATACTAGCAGAGAAAATTTTTCCATCACCAGGAATCGAGCCGGGCTTCCCCTGGGTCGAAAGCCACCAGATAAGTGTGAATTATCGACCCTTTTTTGGCAGGAGCTGGAGTCGGACCTACTTCCTTTTTCTGTGATAGGTCGGAGGGGCCAGAGTGAGCAGAAGTCGTGCACGGAGGCCTGGTCACGGTGTCCCTGTCTCCTAATGGGATAAGAGGGAGGCAGCGGGAAGGAAACAGCGTAGCTTTATTTAAACTCCTTTTTATTTATTTTAATTTTCATTTTACATCCCAGGAAAACAACGAAAACGAATCACATCTGAAAAAGAAAAGAAAAACAAGTAGGTGTGAAATGACATTCTCATCACTCCACCGGGAGAAATATCATAGCTCGTGAAACTGCTTAAACCTGGGACCCGACCACGGCTCTGGGAGGGGGGTGGGGCATTTTGTATTTAGAATGACGTCGGATGATCTCATGGTGTTCTAGGAGATAGAGCCAGTAACTTACGCCCGATATCACGGTCCGCGAGAGCACGTAATGCGATGCGTATCTCGCAATCCAGCTGACTGCCGATGTTTTCTGTCAGGGGAAAAAGCCCTTATCTGTGAAGAATAAAGCATCTGTCGTGATCGCGGACTCGTCGGTGCATAGCAGTAGTGCCGTGATGCGTTATGTCGGCTGCCAAACATCCTTCGCCTCATCGCACACAATGTTCGTTGGTATCGTTCATGCCACATATACGGCAGGGTTGGGAACTGACCATGTGAATGTCATACAGTCATTGGCGTGTGACTGTCTTGCGGTTGATAAATGTGTACCAAGACGGCATTGCTGCTGTGGGGTGAAGAGGCGTATGGTCAACTCTCCAGATCTGTCGCTAATCCCTCACTGTGTATTTAAGTTTGTTAACGCTGCCACCATGACGACGACTCAAGTATTGATATATCTCTTGAGTGATGGGGATGCTCGTGGAAGGTATTTGTAACTGAACATAACTAAAATCAACAAAGATTAGCGAGGCATGGGAAAAGGAAGGCGGTATTGTGCCTGCCACCATAGGTGATTCAAAGGATGGGACAGAAGAATGTCCAGCACTGCCGACGTGATGGCGTGTTGCCGTTGGTTCCTGGTCCGTACCATCGCTCGCAGGTACAGAGAGAGAGCCTTGGGCCGCACATTCGTGAGATTAAGTCCTTCACAATGGTGTGGGAGAGCTAAAGCCCGTATTTGACCTTCAACAGCGTTCCTTGGCTGACACAATATCCAGAGGGCGTCATTAACCTGTCATCAATACCACATGGCATTGGCAGTATCTGTGCCACGTATGGCAATCGTGAGGCAAGATGAACATTAGTATATTCCATCAGCAGCTTGTGGGTTGGGGGCGAATTGTTGCCCATGTGCAGTCGGACGTGCTGGAGCAGTCGCCGGTAGCTCGCCGCAAATTGATTATCGTAGCGATCAGGTGAATAAAACCCATAAGCATGTCAAGATGTCCACCGTCATAAACGGAGCGTGCAGTGGCCAGCCCCCGTCCGGTGTGCATAGTCTTGGTTTTATTTATGTTGATCCTGCTACCCATCGCCACGCCATATGTAAAAAGAAGGGCAACTATCTCACGTATTTCGTTCTTCGATCAGCAAGTCGTCGGCATGTGCGCGACACTTGAAGGTACTCGCACAGAACCGAACGCCTGTAAGAGGCTGTCGAAAAGTCTGCATCAATGGTTAGAGGGTATTTCAAACGGCACCACCGACAAAGGACATCCTTGCCTGACTGAGCTGTAAACAGGAATCGTACCTACCTGCCTGCTATTGACTCTCACCGTCGAAGGAGCGCCGCGAAAGAGGCACATGAGGACACTAAGTACATCCTGGGCTATCTCCGTGCCTCGTATGGTCGAGTCAAGGAAATCATGGTTGATGCTATCAAAGGACGATCAAAGTCCTTTCTTATGAACGCCGCTCGCATGCGACAGGCTTCCTCAGGGAACTGATGTCTCGACATGCACCTAGGATAGAGTGGATGTTGCTCAGAACCTCTAGACAAGCCTGGTATGGTGGTAATTTCTTGGATGTGAGCCTCGCCCCCAACATTCGTGCAAAGATTTTGTAGTCAGTATAGAGCATTGTGAGTGGTCAAAATTGATGGGCGCTGACACTCCCTACCGATTTCGGTATTGGCATAAGCACTCCCGCCGTGCATAGCGATGCGACGTCCGTGTCACGGCGCAGTACCTCATTATACAACAACACCCTTTGGGACTGCGTTAGATTTCGCGATAAAATTCGAATGTCAAGCCTTCTGGCCCGGGGGATTTATGCAGCTCACCTTTCTTGAGTGTCATCGCTATGTCATCTTCCGTTAAGGGTTCCAATAACGCCGCTGGATCCGAACCATCCAACCCCATGTGCATCTGTCTCAATATGTTTTATACCATCTGATCATATATCAGCGTCCTGGCGAAAGCGAGGCGATAATGCTCTAGGAACCAAGTAACAATGTCCTGTTGTGACGTTAAGGGCCGACCATCCCCATAATGGAGCACTGTGACCAACGATTGGCGATTATGTGCATGTCCTCTGGACACATGATGCATTGATATACGATCTCCATTGACTTTGTCAAAGCACCCACACGGATCAAAATTCCTTCCAATTGATGTCTCGTGATGCACCCCTGAATATGATGGACTTCTGCTTGACGCCCAGGCGATAGAGCCCTGAAGGACAGGTCACGAAGCATCATGTAGTAATACTAAAGTCTATCTCGAAGCCATCTCACTTTCTCCTCACCGTACGTTATGAGAGACCTTCGTATCGCCGGTTTTCCACATTGTAGCCATGATGAAAGAACCATACTGTGCATTGGGAAACGGCGAGGACATGTCTGCCACCCTTCTTCGATCCACAGGTGAGAATGTTAATGTGCATAAATTTGCAAGGTGATCAGTAAAAGCTGTGGGCCAATATTCACCAGGCAATACGTGATCTCTTAATCAATGAGAAACATAAATCCGATCCAGTCTGTTCGCAGAGTGGCTAGTAAAAAACGTGTAGCCCTCTCGTTGCCCATGTATCTTTTTCCATTTGGCCATTAGTGTTATGTCTCGGCAGATCATGTGCAGTGCACAGCAGGAGTAAAAATTGGGGTTTGATCCTTTGGCGTGAGAACACAATTATAATCCCCTCCTACCAAGATGAGACCGTATCCATGCAGAATTGCGCACACGCCCTTCGATTGTCAAATCCGGAGGATGCATAAATGTTGACAATACAAATGTCATTCATCGTCATCACCAAACTCCGTACCAAAAGGAGATAATTGAGGTCACACACCAGAATCCCGTCCTGGACCAAGATCGCCATGCCACATCCTACGTTTGGAGTCGGCACCAGATATGTGTTATAACCACGCACGTCTAGAAGGGCAGCACTGCAAGTTTCCTGCTCCAGCAGCACATCCACTTCCGTGGCATAGATCACGTCCTGGAAAAGTTGCAACTTCACAAGTGATCACACGGTATTAATATTCACTGTTCCCACCTCATATGCTTGGTTCATTGTCGTCGTCATGCTGGTGTCTTAACACTGTGAACTCCAAAGGCTATAGTCCACTTTTCATGCTCGGAGGGTTGCCTGCCAATGGGCTCCCCTCTATTTTTTTTCGTCCTGTGGTGAGCATCTGTTGTGTACATAGTTCTGCGTAGTCAGCGCGTACTCAACTTTCCCACTAGAGCGCGCCCCGCTAAGTACAACAGCGCTGGCGCAGCGCTCGTCCGTCTCCGCACTACGAGATGGCGCTGTCTTAGAGACGGACCAAATTCTGCTTCCACTGATCCGCGTATTAATATGTAACGCAGCCAATGAGATTGCTGCTAACGTAGAACCTTTTCTCCTCGCGGATCACACTCGCGCAGTGATACATGAACGCGCGAGGTATTATAACGAGTGTACAGACCTCCGATTAATCAGTCTGCATTAGTCTGCATTTGTCTGCACCACTCTGTACCAGTCTGCATTTGTCTGTACCAGTCTATAGTCAAGTTTCAGTCTGCGTCTAATAAGATTACCATATTCCTGTACATAGCCATGAAGATAAATGTATAGACACTTTGTCAAGTAACAGAGATATGTGAGAATAAGATTAACGTACCAAGACCAAGGGAACTTCAGATTATCAATTGTAAATAGCATCCAGAATCAATTTAAGTAAGGTTTACGATTGTTATTATTTTAATAAATGTGTGTGAAAATTAATCAAGTTCTGTTTAAAGTTGGCCACCGTCAATCTGCTACTCTAAGCGTGCAAGTGGCGTTTCTATCGTCTGACCTAACGGCAGAAGATAAACACGCCACGATAAGACCACGAGACACTCGCCTACTTCGTTAGAGCGACAAGTCAGATAATCTGATGGTGTGTGTACCGAAGGTCTTACAGTACGCACACCACAGCATCCTATAAGTGAGTCGTCATCAAGTGGGCAGTCACCAAGTGGGAGTGCCAACTCCGATACCTCATCAACCTGCTCTGCCCAGTCACATTGGCCATTTATTCCAGAAACGCTCTCTGACACATTTGCCGGGACGCAGTCATTGATCCTTTCATCAGCATTATCAGATAAAACGGTAAGGGGGGACCATCTGAAGGGCAGGACACGCGGTCACCATTTGAAGGAATCCTTTCGACGTCCTCTAAAGGCACGTGTTCCATGTCAGACGTCTCTTCAGTTTGAAGATCTTCCGTATCCCCTAGGCTAGGGGAGGACGTGTCGCCCAAACTATGGAGCCACGCCTCACTTTGTTTATCGGGCGCTCATTGGTCCATTGTTGCCGCCACATTGCGATTTCCACTTCTACGCCGTGTGCTGCTCCTTGTGAGGCTGCGGAAGTCTCTCTTCCCCGTCGTCTGCCGTAAGAACGGTGTACGGCATCCTGCCTGTCACCTTCCTGCTCCACTAGCTCGGTCCGCTCTTGCAACACTTCCGTATCACGATCGGAACTGGGCAGCACCTCCCGGCGGCCCACCAACACGTACGACAACGGCAGTTGCGTGAGAACTTCTAGCTGTGACGCTTCTCCACGTGGCAGTTGCATGATGCGGCTTTGTACACACTTTCTGAGCGGGTATGTCCTTCTCCACTGCAGCCAGATCATGTCCACGGTTGGCCATCGTAAATCACAATAGCTCGGCATCCTCTAATATATAAGTATGAAGAGGTTGTGTTATAGGCCCTTTGCTGTTCCTTATCTGTATAAACGATTTGGGAGACAATCTCAGCAGCCGTTTTCGGTTGTTTGCAGATGACGCTGTCGTTTATCTACTAATAAATTCACCAGAAGATCAAAACAAACTACAGAACGATTTAGAAGAAATGTCGGAATGTGCGAAAAGTGGCAGTTGACCTTAAATAACGAAAACTGTGAGCTCATCCACATGAGTGCTAAAAGGAACTCGTTAAACTTCGGTTACACGATAAATCAGTCTCATCTAAAAGCCGTAAATTCAACTAAATACCTAGGTATTACAATTACGAACAACTTAAACTGCAAGGAACACATAGAAAATGTTGTGGGGAAGGCTAACCAAAAACTGCGTTTTATTGGCAGGACACTTTTAAATGTAACGGACCTCTTAAGGACACTGCCTACACTACGCTTGTCCGTCCTCTCTTAGATTACTGCTGCACGGTGTGGGATCCTTACCAGGTACAACTGAGGGAGTACATCAAAAAAGTTCAAAGAAAGGGAGCACGTTTTGTATTATCGCGAAATATTGGAGAGAGTGTCACAGAAATGATACAGAATTTGGGCTGGAAATCATTAAAAGAAAGGCGTTTTTCGTTGCGACGGAATCTTCTCACGAAAATCCAATCATCAACTTTCTCCTCCAAATGCGAAAATATTTTATTGACACCGACCTACATAGGAAGGAAAGATCACCACGATAAAATAAGGGAAATCAGAGCTCGTACGGGAAGATATAGGTGTTCATTCTTTCCACGCGGTATATGAGAGTGGAATAATAGAGAATTGTGAAGGTAGTTCGAAAAACCCTCTGCCAGGCACTTAAATGTGATTTGCGGAGTATCCATGTAGATGTAGATGTAGATGTGTTTGTTAAGGACGATCCGCACCTGTCGGACGGGGTTTAGCATGCGGTAGGGGCTAAAACGCGCCCAGCGTTCAGACTTATGACTGAGTACCATCCCATATTGTCGTAGCTATTCAATAACCATGGATTCTGTTACGTCAAACGACAGTTCAAAGTTCCGAATGACCCGCTCTCCCAAACCGGAAGGCGCCACTGTTAGATCACTGATATGACCATCAGAGTGTCGAAATTTAAATCCCCTGTGTGCAGCGACAATAATTCTTTCAGCTTCATCGGTCATCTTGAGGTACAATGTGCGGCTTACTGTGGATCGTAGTCTTTCTGAAACCATGTACCACGGCGAACTATTCAGACAACAACACGCACAAGTATCAGTGGTGTAAATCTACATCTACATGGATACTCTGCAAATCACATTCAAGTGCCTGGCAGAGGGTTAATCGAACCACCTTCACAATTCTCTATTATTCCAATCTCATATAGCGCGCGGAAAGAATGAACACCTATATCTTTCCGTACGAGCTCTGGTTTCCCTTATTTTATCGTGGTGATGGTTCCGCCCTATGTAGGTCGGTGTCAACAAAATATTTTCGCATTCGGAGGAGAAAGTTGGTGATTGGAATTTTGTGAGAAGATTCCGTCGCAACGAAAAACGCATTTCTTTTAATGATGTCCAGCCCAAATCCTGTATCATTTCTGTGACACTTTCCCCCATATTTCGGGATAATACAAAACGTGCTGCCTTTTTTTGAACTTTTTCGATGTACTCCGTCAGTCCTACCCGGTAAGGATCCCACACCGCGCAGCAGTATTCTAAAAGAGGACGGACAAGCGTAGTGTAGGCAGTCTCCTTAGTAGATCTGTTATTTTTTCTAAGTGTCCTGCCAATAAAACGCAACCTTTGGTTAGCCTCCCCCACAACATTTTCTATGCGTTCCTTCCAATTTAAGTTGTTCGTAATTGTAATACCTAGGTATTTAGTTGAATTTACGGCATTTAGATTAGACTGATTTGTCGTGTAACCGAAGTTTAACGAGAGCGTTCATGTGGGTGACCTCATACTTTTCGTTATTTACGGTCAACTGCCACTTTTCGCACCATTCAGATATTTTTTCTAAATCGTTTTGCAGTTTGTTTTGATCTTCTGATGACTTTATTAGTCGATAAACGACAGCGTCATGTGCAAACAACCGAAGATGGCTGCTAAATACTTCCTCTTCCACGCGCTCCTGCCGCCAGGACAACACGTCCGATCGCGCCACGGCCTAATGCAGACTTACAGGCCAAATGGTTCATATGGCTCTGAGCACTATGGGACTCAACTGCTGAGGTCATTAGTTCCCTAGAACTTAGAACTAGTTAAACCTAACTAACCTAAGGACATCACAAACATCCATGCCCGAGGCAGGATTCGAACCTGCGACCGTAGCGGTCTTGCGGTTCCAGACTGCAGCGCCTTTAACCGCACGGCCACTTCGGCCAGCGCTTACAGGCCAAGGAGACAGGTTAATTCGAGTTAGTAAAGATCCTGTATCACTGATGCGTACACGAGTTGCAAATATAACGCTCACTGGAAAACAAAGTTAGGATATGTGATGTTTCACGGCTTTTAGTTCATTCAGCGATCAATATGACGAAAATTCTCGTAGCTGTTATTTATCTTTCATAGTCTTCATTTATTGTTTTCTGTACGTTGAAAGTCCTTAAAATTTTTGTTTGGGTACAAATCTGGAACCTTATTGGTTCTTGCACTTGTGAGTAAATAACAATCTGGATGTGGAATGCATGTGATGGTATATGGTCCTTCATAAAGTAACACTCGCCTTTCTTTTCGTTTGCGCTGTGGATATTTGCGTTGAGTTCTGGGTAAAACATAATTTCCTACTTCATAAATGTGCGTGATTTTGAGACGCTTTTTATGTTGCAATTTTCCAAGATGTTGTTGATGAGTGAGTGTAATCAACATGGATCTTACCTTTCCTTCGTAGGATTCTGCTTGTCTTGGAAATCTCGAAAGGGGATTTACCAACTCGTTGCTTTCCTCGACATTCAACATCAAATCTGCAGGATGAATTGTGTGTCATAAATAGGAAGACGGTACACTACCTGTTCAAACAAAGCGAGTGTGTTGATTATGTGTACAAGTGCTATGAACCTGGTTAATCCGCAGAACACGCGTTCGCATGGATTTGCTTGCGGGTTAAATCGTGATGTCAACATTAATTGTATGCGATTGTCTTCGCTGGTGTTAATCAGAAGGTAACTGTATTGGGTGAAAAGAAATAAATGAGATACTTAACTGAAATTCATAGATCATTCTTCGTCATTTAATTTGCCTAGTTTTCTGCACTTAACCTGCTGTTGTGCTCCATGTCACCTACTCACACACTCCCTCCCCGTAACTATTGTACCGCTTACACCACTTTGATATAAAAAATTTATACAAATTAATTAAATCGATATTCTGCACATTTATGGGGTACTTTTTTTTAATTCGCAGCATCCTATTGGTCGGTGAAATCGATGGAATATAGTTTAAACAAAAGATCGCTAGTAAAAAACACATCCCGCCATTCGATGCCCGATGCCGCCAACTCCGCACACGTCCCCAGGAGCCTGGATGCACCGGTGGTCCCTGCGAAGTGATGACGTGTCCATCAGCTGCCAAACCACATGCAGGTGTCAGTTCGGGTCCCGTCAGAATGAGGAGGCGGCATCTCTTTCATACATGACACCCGAAAAATATCTATCAAATAACATGTGCACCTAGGCACCGTTGCTGGCATGATGATGCGTCACTGTGGTGCGGGTCCAGTGCTGGGAGAGATGCTGCAATGCTCCTGGAATAGCACAGGGTGCATTTTTCCTAGTAATGCTAACGGCACAGCCCATCTGTCACTGAATTTACCCGTCAAACTGCTCATGCTGCCGGTGTGGGAACACTGTCCGCCCTTTTTTTTCTGCAGATGACAATTTCAGCAGCAAAAACTATTTTGTACACATCGCCATATTGCATCGGCAGTTAAACCCTGCAAGAGTTGTCTACAGATCACAAGTATATTGAGAACCAGGAACATATTTACCAGTGTAACTACAATTAAATATTACGATTGCTGCTGCAGTCTGACACCGATCGATTTACAGGTAATGTCTCCTCTTGACAACTGCGGTTGTGGAACGAATCTCAGTATCTGTAGCAAACATTATTTTTCATGTAAAAATCTCTCACATCCACTCGTGGTTATTGTTGTGCTGAATCTATACGTCAATCACGATAGAACACACACACTCATTTTCTCTGGTCATGCCACAGTAACATTACTCTGCAATAAATAAACATTTTACACAAACAGTGCAGTTAGCTTTTATATCTATACAGCACCTGAAAATGTTATGGTATACCTACACTCATACCGGCTATAAGTCTCGATTCCCACCAGTCCTAGGAAATTATCTGACAAAGTCTTTGAATCAGCACTTCTGGAAGGTGCTGCAGCCGGCCGAGATTCTCTCAAACAATTGTTATGAAGGACAGGTGTCCAGAACACCTTCAAACGTAATGCTTGGAAAGACATCACTGACGCGGTTTGGTGTACTGTAGTCAACATCACTATCGATAGAACAACAAGGAAAATGCGAGGGTACACTCACGGGTGCCGATGAGGGGACGTATTGTTACAACTGTATTGCCCATCCTGTTTGTACGCTATAGCTGGTCCACCTGAACACTTGCATTGCTATATTGTGCAGCTGTTTGTACATTATTCGTATAGCTATCGGCCGCCATATTCTCGTACATATACCACGATGACAGACAGTACAAGGACATACACCGTAGGTATACTCACGACACTAGATATTTCCCGTGAGTTCGGGCCGTCATTCACTCCCAACGCATGACCAGAGCGCCTTCAGTGGATCGGGGGTTCAGTTTCCTCTATTTTTTTCGAGTTTCCACGTAATAGTCTTCTCAGATGTGACTAGTTTCTAGTTAGTCTGTAATTTACAGCACACTCCA
Source organism: Schistocerca serialis cubense (assembly GCF_023864345.2). Taxonomy (NCBI): domain Eukaryota; kingdom Metazoa; phylum Arthropoda; class Insecta; order Orthoptera; family Acrididae; genus Schistocerca; species Schistocerca serialis. The sequence goes on along the minus strand of NC_064641.1, from coordinate 762,529,031 downwards.
CCTGGCTAATGTTTCGGGTTCCTAGAGAAATAATTTCCAGTCTATATCTACGGAATTATGTTGCATGGGCAATACTCGTATGCAAACGATATTGCTATATTGCTTGATATTGACAAGTACCGAGAAAATGGAATGATATTTTAGCAAACCGCGGGAAATTACATTTGTTATTGTAATCGCAGAGTCTAGAGATGTGTGTAGAAAAGCAACCAAGCAAGCAGGTCTGGACTAGAAACAGTAACGCGTTTGTACCGAGGGGGAAACGAGCCAGTCTTTGCACAGCAGTTCTGAGAGTGACTTCGATCCACTGAGGGCGCTCTGGTCTCACGTTGGGAGTGGATGACGGCCCAACATCGTGGGAAATACACTACTGGCCATTAAAATTGCTACACCACGAAGATGGCGTGCTACAGACGCGAAATTTAACAGACAGGAAGAAGATGCTGTGATATGCAAATGATTAGCTCTTCAGAGCATTCACACAAGGTTGGCGCCGGTGGCGACACCTACAACCTGCTGACATGCGGAAAGTTTCCAGCCGATTTCTCATACACAAACAGCAGCTGACCGGCGTTGCCTGGTGAAACGTTGTTGTGATGTGATGCCTCGTGTAAGGAGGAGAAATGCGTACCATCACGTTTCCGACTTTAATAAAGGTCCGATTGTAGCCTATCGCGATTGCGTTTTATCGCATCGCGACATTGCTGCTCGCGGTGGTCGAGATCCAGTGACTGTTAGCAGAATATGGAATCGGTGGATTCAGGAGGGTAATACGGAACGCCGTGGTGCGTCCCAACGGCCTCGTATGACTAGCAGTCGAGATGACAGGCATCTTATCCGTATGGCTGTAACGGATCGTGCAGCCACGTCTCGATCCCTGAGTCAACAGATGGGGAAGTTTGCAAGACAACAAACATCTGCACGAACAGTTCGACGACGTTTGCAGCAGCATGGACTATCAGCTCGGAGACCGTGGCTGCGGTTAGCCTTGACGCTGCATCACACACAGGAGCGCCTTCGATGGTGTACTCACGACGAACCCGGGTGCACGAATGGGCAAAACGTCATTTTTTCGGATGAATGCAGCTTCTGTTTACAGCATCATGATGGTCGCATCCGTGTTTGGCGACATCGCGGTGAACGCACATTGGAAGCGTGTATTCGTCATCGCCATACTGGCGTATCACCCGGCGTGCTGGCGTGGGGTGCCATTGCTTACACGTCTCGGCCACCTCTTGTTTGCATTGGCGGCACTTTCAACAGTGGACGTTGTATTTAAGATGTGTTACGACCCGTGGCTCTACACTTCATTCGATCGCTGTGAAACCCTACATTTCAGCAAGATAATGCACGACCGCATGTTGCAGATCCTGTACGGGCCTTTCTGGATACAGAAAATGTTTGACTGCTGCGCTGGCCAGCACATTCTCCAGATCTCTCACCAACTGAAAACGTCTGGTCAATGGCGGCCGAGCAACTGGCTTGTCACAATACGCCAGTCACTACTCTTGATGAACTGTGGTATTGTGCTGAAGCTGCATGGGAAGTTGTACTTGTACACGCCATCCAAGCTCTGTTTAACTCAATGCCCAGGCGTATCAAGGCCGTTATTATGGTCAGAGGTGATTGTTCTGGGTACTGATTTCTCAGGATCTATGCACCCAGATTGCGTGAAAATGTAATCACATCTTAGTTCTAGTATAATATATTTCTCCAATGAATACCCGTTTATCATCCGCATTTCTTCTCGGTGTAGTAATTTTAATGGCCAGTAGTGTATTTAGTGTCTTGAGCATATCTATGGTGTATGTGCTTATGCTGTTTGATCTCACGGGAAATGTACGAGAGTCTGGCGGCCGATAGCTATATGAATGATGTAAAAACACCTGCACAATATAGCATGCAAGTGTTCAAATGGACCTGCTATAGGTCAACTGTATTTTCAGAGAGCTGGAGCACATTGGATATGTCTCTGTACAAGCATGAAATGGTTGTTGTACCTGTTATGAGGAAGGCAACGTAAGTTCACAATACATCTAGAGTTGCAAGGCAGTGATTTGTTAATCAACAGCACGACTTGTAACATATTAAGAGTAATTTTTCATTAGGCACATCCTTTAGTATACTGGCGGGGTAAGCCTCTGGAAGTGCTGCCAGCCCAAAACCTAACCAGCTTCAATGATACCTTTGGGACAAATCTTCTCCAACCACCAGATGAGTTAATAGCAACTCAGAAAGGACGTATTGATCCATAGCAGGTGCTTCGGCTTGTACAGTAATACTGTAGTAGGTGCCACAACAGAGTCATGGTAAAAAATGCCTCTGTGTTGGGTACTATTATAATTTTTACTCTCCAGTGTGCAAGCAGCATTTAAATGAGGAAAAAAAACCACCCTTCCACTTGTGCTTCCTTTACACCAGTAACCTGTCGACAAGGTAAACCATAAGGAAGTAATAATTAGTTAAGAGTTAATGAACATTGTCACTGGAGCTGAGTCAGAATAATGAAAATCCAAATGTAACGTAGATATATGTAAAGTGTAAGAGGTGTGTCTAGATCTTTACAAGAGACAAGGACTGTCTGCGGTGCACTGAAATAGACTGGAGAGTTTGAGGTTTGTTGCGTTATGGCTTTGCTTAGCCTAGTGAAAGAGACTCATGACTTACTTAGCAGAAAAACCTCAGTGGCAGGTCCAATTCGGTGTTCTTGCACAAGAAGCGTTTTCAGACTATGCTGACATTGCGGAAGTCGTCACCCAGGACTCCTGAAAGGCAAAGTTGCTACATTCTCATGGTGCAGCCAGGGCTGTGAAATCACTGATGCAGCAGGAATACTGATTCACCAACAGGTGATATCATGATGGCCTCAGTTGTGTTTCAGGGGAGAGACAGTGCTGCCATTTCAGAAACAGTGAAGCACTCGCTCACATTAACAATGCCATTTTAGCAAGCATTATCAGGTACACCCTGGAGATAGCTAAGAGGAGATGTGCACATCATTCATCATCCTTAAATAGGTCATCAAGCAGTCACTGCTAAACACTGTCTTCACTAGCTGCAGGTGGACCAACCACATATGAGTCCAAATACTGATGATGTGGTGCCTTCCAGCTGAAGGGCCACCTGACAGCTAACTTCTATCAACTGCAAGCCATCTACTTGGGGTCCGCAGATCGTGCCTGGGCCACATACCTACCATTGCTGTGTGCAGGTAAACACCGCTGTTGCTTGCCACCCTGTGCAGACATGCTCCATAGCTGTTGGCACTGATGTTGCCATCCATGCTAGAGTCCACAACTTGACTCCGTGCACCTTCTCACACCCAGCATTGAGATGTGCATCTATGCCAGGAAGTGCAGGCATCCTCGTGGACGCTGCCACAGCTATGCATTGCCAGGGAGAGAGCCCTAACTTGGCAACTTCTCGTCACCATCCTGCTTACCTGCTTACATTAGGAGCTGTTAGTGCCTTCTAGGCAATGAGCTGGAGGGGTGAGGGAAAGACAGCGGATGATATACCCTTTCGCTTTTTGCGTGGAGAGGGGTCGTTCCGGTGACGCTCTTGAAGCGGGGACACATATCGGGAGCGAATGCGCTCGTGCGTGTACGCAGAGGGCGAGGAACAAAGTCTCTACTCAGTACTGCACTGAGAGAGCACCTCTGTCGCTAGCGAATCGGAGTGATACTCTATATTGAGTCGCCGGTGATTAAGCGTTTGTTCACTGCATTGGCTGCGACACTTAATGTGCATGGTGGACACAGACAGAGTATTAGTTAGCACCTGTGAGTGAACAATGAGTGGCATCGTGGTGGACTGGTTATCTGATCGGTGTACCACGCCAATAGTTAGACTGGGTGCAGATAGGAGCCCTTGACTTCATCAAGGCGTAGTGAGAGTTCGATTGGCGAAGATAAATCCAGATAGAAAGAGATAGTTTTGTTATTTTCAGCGTTGAACGACGCAGGCAGCAGTGGTCGCAGCTCACGGTGTTGTGCGCTACAGCGTAGGCGAGCCCCATCTTTCCTCCATTAGAAATAACATACTTCATTCACATCACTCCATTACATTTCTCATGCAAAGGCCTTGACTGTACTTAGAAAAATTCAATCGGATAATTATTCAAGTTGAGTAGGCACGGCTCTCAGCCATTCTGCCGAGTAAATAACATTCTTAAAAAATGGTTCAAATGGCTCTGAGCACTATGGGACTTAACAGCTGTGGTCATCAGTCCCCTAGAACTTAGAACTACTTAAACCTAACTAACCTAAGGACATCACACACATCCATGCCCGAGGCAGGATTCGAACCTGCGACCGTTGCAGTCGCGCGGTTCCGGACTGCGCGCCTAGAACCGCGAGACCACCGCGGCCGGCTAACATTCTTAAAGAGAAGGGATAAAGGAGCTTCCCCACACTTTGTATATAAATTTCATTAACAGGATTCCTATCCTTACGAGGTAACCTCCTATTCTCAAAAGAACCCGGAAATTTGTGTATCAGTTTATAAAAAAAAGTTTCACTTGATTTTCTCAGATTTTGCAATAAATAATATTTTCCGTTTGTTTAATCTTTTTCTTACACTAAGTAGCAATACTCCAGTACCCAAGTATCCCACTAGGTACGTAAGAAAATAGAATATTTTTGTGTCTTTTCCTTACAGCGGAGGACTCCGGAAGATATTTACTGCTGAATGTTTGTCAAGCATTTTTGGTACGTTAGGACCGTCTGTCTGATTTCTGTAGTCGTGTGGGGTGGAACTTGCTTCTTGCAGGAGCCAAAGGGTACTTGTCAGATCAATCCGTTGTGCAACTTGTCAACATAACACCCACATACTGATAACTATCTGTTGTTATGTCCACCGTTGCACCATGATAGTTGAATAGCAATTTGCGGCTGTTCGATGTTTCCATGCTAGTTTTCCTTACTTTTATGAAAGAATATTAGTTTTTTGACAAAAGACTGGTTTTTAGCACTACACCCAATACATATCAGATTTACAGGAGATGATAAATTGACAGGTACAGGGTGAATCCTTGATTATGTTACAGACTTTCAGGAATGATGGAGACGGGTAAATGTATCAATTTGGGAGAAGGGACCCTGGTCTGGAAACGACAGAGTCGATAATTGGAAGCGGACAATCGTTTTAATACCTCTGGCAGTGGAATAGAGGAACCGTTACTGTTGTTGTGAAGATTGTAGGGTAAGCAACTTTCAGAGATAGCAGTATGGACCGAAAGAAGAAAAAAATGTGTAGTAAACGTGGGCTCCAAAGTACTTACCTTGAGAGATATGAGCACTTGTTCATCTTCAATAGTGTGAGACACATTTCTTCTACTGCAAGCACTTTGGTTTCCTTATTTTTGGAATATGTAGTATGGAACAAAAGGAAAAAAAAACCATGTAAACATGAATTCTAAAATACACACCTTATGAGAGACCAGAACTTGTTCAATTACCAGTTGCATTCTGAAGTAAATATACTCACGGCACCAAAAACATATAACGAACGCAATATTTGCGTAACTGCAATGTTCCTTCCAAAGATTTGGAAGAAAATAAACTTGGTTTACATTTTAAAATATTTCGTTTTAGGGAATTAATTTTCACGCATACTAAGCAGGCAAATCTTGTTGTCAGCAATGTATGATTTTAAAATGTTCCCAAAAATATGTTATACTAATTGAATTTTTCAGTTTCCCTGATTGGGAGCAAGTAGAGGCAACATTTTTTAACAAGGCAGTTAGATGATTGACGTCTGCTTTACCTTGAGGACGAAATTAATTATTAGTTTGTTTTATGCACGGGAAAAAATTAGGCAACAATTTTTCAGACACTGTGATGGAATATAGCACCGTTTACGAATGCTTTATTTTATGTGCACTACCAAATGCGACGAGGGTTAGTTGTTCTCCCACATGTGATAATGTGCATCAAATGCTCGTCTTCATAGCAGTGTTACCCGGAGTTGTCTCCATACAATGAGGCTCAAAATTTTAATTTTTTACTAATCCAAGTCGTTTGAAAATTTTTTCTGCCTCCTTTGTTATTATTCTTCGTTGATTTACTTCCTATTCCTACCAGTTTCGTTGCAGGGAAAAAACACAAATGGAAGATGAAGCTGCAGTATGCAATAACTAGGAATTGAACACACCTTTTCTGCTTCGGAGCCAGTGTCTTGGTCGCTACATCAGCGGCACTTTCGTTTAACAGCGCATGTCTTCTGTATACACAAGCGGAAGTCGTAAACGTGTCTTTCCTCCGTTTACGGGAAAATATGTGTTTTCGGTCCGCATTTATAAATATGAAAAATTCTCAATTTTCAGTTATCTGTCGATCCCGTCAATTCAGAGTCTGCGTGATGGCTTGATCGAAAACGGGGTGTCTTAACCAAAATAGCTTGAAGTTTTTCATTTTAGGTTGTACACAAGTGACTTGCCAAATATGAAGCGAAACGGTGGTTGGCTGTGTCTGAGACCTTCCCCTTGTCAGGCAGCTGCCATCAGTCTCAGCAGACGTTACTGTTGTTGTTAAACGAGCTTTGAAATTTGGTAAAGCATAAAATTTCTTCTAAAAAATAAAAGTTTCCCGGTATTAGCTGTAGAAGTAAAATGTAATCACTCGAAACAGTTTTCAGATGGAATGTCCATATAAATTATTTAAAACTTGTAATAAATTAGATATATATAATAATGAACACAGTTGGTCACTGAAGTATTCTGGTGCTACAGATAAGCGAAGATATTTGCCTTCACTTCAGTTAATCTTGTCGCTGGCATGTTCAAAGGGACACAAACGCCTGATAGTTCGTATTTTACACAAATAGTATATTCTACTTCCTTTGCAAATGCAACTAGTTTATTACAACAAGATACAATTTATGTCACGTCACAGATACTACAGAACAAGCAACTAATTTGACTAAACTTATTTCTGTATCAGCAACGACGATAACTTTTCTTATGTATGTAGTGAATAAAGGCGCGGACAGCTAGCCACTCTGGAAGTACCCGAAACGCTTAAGAGATGGCAGCACATGTCAAAAACGTTCCTAGCTTCGTGTAGCGCGTAGTGCGGTTTCCACACGATCCTATTGGCACCTTCTTCTCCCGACAAGACTGAATTTTGTCTCGATTATGCACAGTCCTGTTACTGTAAAGTCTCGGTAATTGAAATAAGAGTTGTCGACACCTAAAGACGTCTGAATGAAAGGAAGACTATCAATTTTATTGTCATCCAAACGAAGACGAATTTGACCAAAAAAATGAATGAGAACCCTAACCAACAAACAAATAATTTGATTTCGAAATTTGAGGAAGGGACAATAGCTTTCTATGCCATAGCATCTGACTGCTTAGAGAAATGGGGTATTTCTTTCAATAAATATCAAGTATTTGATTGGATGGCGCTATCTGAAATCCCACATCGGGTAATGATTGAAAACACCATTACATCCCTGACTAAAATGGCGTGGAGATTTCAGGCGACAATTGTTTTCAGGAATATATGTAACTGAAGAAATGTTGAGAAACTAAGGGTGACTCGGAAGAATGGAAGTTTAAGCACTGCATGGAAGTGAGGTGGATTTACTGTCTTAAGGAAACCGAAAATCGTGAACGCAAATTCCAGCTGCAAAAAGACTTGGTGAAAAAGGCGAAATCTTCCGAAAAATATGGTGTGCCAACTACTTCCGCCGCAACAAGTTTCATGTAATTGTGTTCTAGATAAAAAGTAATTACATTAAATAAATTTTTCCTTCATTTCTACACGTCCATCTCAGAGTGTCCCGGCGAGGTCCCAGCTAGGTTTGCCAACCCTATCGGGTAGAATCTGCACATACCGACACTGGAGCTCAAAAACATCCTTGCATCTATTAATGTCGCATTGAAATAAATGCGATCTGGCGACATTCGGCATTAAGACTCGGGTACGATGTTTAACAAGACACCTGTCGTAGTAGACATTAAGAGGGTAAAAAATCAGTGCAAGTGCTTGAGACGACAATAAGACCATTTTGTATCAAAGATCAAGAATTTTTATCGGGCATTGATTATAGAGATGAGTCTGCCATTCGATACATGTCGTAATAAAAATCACAGACGGTACAGTGAAGAGATAGAGTTAATGTACAAACAACTGGCAAATACCATGAATATTGAGACAGAGAATATAGTGTTCAGCACTGTAACTAACTTTGTGAACACACTAAAATGGGGTAACTTTGGAACAGCGCATGATTTTCAGCCTTTGTGTGAAGCGCTAACGCTATTTGTTTGGAGTTCGCACGCAATCGCTGCTACTGTAACGTTAGTACGTGCTGTCATCTGCTGCCAACTCTTGGAAGCTATCGCGCGCTGTCGTCTGAATATATTGTGTTTGTTACTGGCGCCAAATTTTCAACGTTGTTTCCCGAAAACTTTCATACGCTAGTAGGAAACTGTGCATATTACATTACTAATATGTATTTACCTTGAGAATCAAGTACTATGACACTTCTTTTGTCTCATAATAGTTTTTTTTAATTTGTATTCATTACTTTACAACCTCAAAATTGTAAAAGGTCAGCCACGGGAGCGGTAACTTTGGGACTGTCCCAAAGTTAATCCCATGTGTTTTTCAAGTATTTCAAGATTGCAGGTTCGAGTCCCGGTCGGGGCACACATTTTCAACTGCCCCCGTTGATGTATATCAACGCCTGTCGGCAGCGTAGGGTCTTGATTTAATTATCATTTCATTCTAGAGCGCTGCATGGTCACCGATGGTATGTGTTCCTTCGGACATGTCCGAAAGAACAGATACCATCTTCATATACATTTACGATTACTTGATTTATCGCGCCCGTCGATCCATTGTATGTGCCGTGTTGTAAAGAAGGAACATGGTCCTTTTTTGCAACTACAAAAAGACTGTGTTTTGTAGCGTTTTCATGTTGCTACCGCGAGAATACGTGACACCTCCGCCGACCGCGCCGCATGGTCACTATAGTTAGAGTCAGGACCGGTGACGGTTGAGTTTGAGCTTGTTCTGCGCATCTATGTCACGCATTCTGCGACAGCCAACGAGCGTTCAGTAGTGTTCTGGGCGCTCTGATCTGAATGCCGTAGCTAATGTGAGCATTAAACGTGATCGTAGCGAATTGTTTTGTGAATTTTTATTCCATTTGTTGCTAGTTGTCATCGCTGATGGTGGTGGTAAGTGATACACTCCGCATAAGCGAAGGAGAGACAAAATTTGCAGGGCAAGCGCTTTCTTCAAACGGAAAGCACGTGCATGTGCGTGCCGTAATTGTAGCTTGGAATTGTCAACAACGCAATCTCGTCCGTACCTCGACATGCGGGAACTGCCATCGTTCGTGGGTCGGACTATAGACGCACGTGCGCCAATGGCTGTTGCCTCTAGGAGAAAAGAAAGGAAGACATTTTTACATGTTGTCGACAACGAGGTCACTGGAGCACAAGCGCCGATTTTTCTTTTCCTTTAGGATGGGGAAGGAAATCGGCCGTGCCCTTCCAAACGAAACATCCCTGCATCTGGGCATTTGCCTGGAGCTGTTAAGGGAAATATCAGGAAGACCAGCCGGCCGAAGTGGCCGTGCGGTTAAAGGCGCTGCAGTCTGGAACCGCAAGACCGCTACGGTCGCAGGTTCGAATCCTGCCTCGGGCATGGATGTTTGTGATGTCCTTAGGTTAGTTAGGTTTAACTAGTTCTAAGTTCTAGGGGACTAATGACCTCAGAAGTTGAGTCCCATAGTGCTCAGAGCCATTTGAACCATTTGAACCATCAGAAAGACCTAAATCAGAATGGCAGGACGCGGATTTGAAACGTCACTTTCCAGAATGGGTGTTACCTGTGCTTATCACTGCATCACCTCGCTTGGTGCTCCTAGGATAGGTCGTCACAGCAAATATGCCTGGCGAGCTAGACTGTGACCTATTGCCGGCCGGAGTGGCCGTGTGGTTCTAGGCGCTACAGTCTGGAGCCGAGCGACCGCTACGTTTGCAGGTTCGAATCCTGCCTCGGGCATGAATGTGTGTGATGTCCTTAGGTTTAAGTAATTCTAAATCTAGGAGACTGATGACCTCAGAAGTTAAGTCGCATAGTGCTCAGAGCCATTTGAACCTTTTTTTTTTATCTCTTGTCTGTACCCCGTACACAGGAAATAGGGTGGGGAGCCGTGTGGAGACTTTTGTAAACGAGGAAATCGATCCTGAGGATGTCCGGGGATTTTCTGCACTCGGATACTGGGTGTCATGTTATCCTTATCTTCGTATCGTCGTAACTGACCCGGAAATCGCCTGCGTGGCGTCACATGACAAGTATAAGCCTGTGTAACTTCGTACTAGGATACGGCTTAACGCTAATGAATACTCTGAATTGGCGAAGCACACTGTTGAAATGAATGTATGGGCACGTGCCAATAGCCAGTAAACTAAAAATAGCAATAATAATATTAAAATAAAAATTTTAAAAAATCTTGAGGAAAAAGTTTGAAGAAATCTAGACAGTCATTATATTCCCTGTCGCATTACAGATCAGTTACTTGAAGCTGTCTTCGATGATGGAAGTGATTTCATTTTCCATCAGTTGCGCTACGTATCCTGTTTTATTTCCCAAAATGGCTAGCTCCGACTGTAACTGCATAAACTGATACATTCCACGACAAACATACATTTTCTACACTTTCTTCAACGCTGCTGTGAGTGTTGCATCCAGATGTGTGCCTGCAATGTCTACACTTCCATACAGAGCCAAAGCATATGCAACAAACTCTGGTCTGAACTTAGCCTGCTATTATCTGTATGGGGTGCATCAAATGGTTCAAATGGCTCTGAGTACTATGGGACTTAACTTCTGAGGTCATCAGTCTCCTAGATTTAGAATTACTTAAACCTAAGGACATCACACACATTCATGCCCGAGGCAGGATTCGAACCTGCAAACGTAGCGGTCGCTCGGCTCCAGACTGTAGCGCCTAGAACACACGGCCACTCCGGCCGGCAATAGGTCACAGTCTAGCTCGCCAGGCATATTTGCAAAGTACATTTATTTTTCCAATTGGACTTTAAGCTTTCCATTTCCAGAAATTTAACATTGTAGAAAAATTTAACATTGTAGAACGGGAAATAAATTTTCTATGACGCTTCAAAGTGTGTATACATTTTTTGATGCACTATATATATATATATATATATATATATATATATATATATATATATATGGACAGTGTGAGCAGGAATTTATGGCTCTTTTAGACAGAGTTTATAGTTGGTGTGATGAATGGGATGAATGGTAGCTTGCCCTGTATGTAGAAGAATGCAAGTTAATGCAGATAAATAGGAAAAACAATCCTGTGACCTTCGAATACGGCTTAAGTAGTGAGATATTAGCACGCTTAAAGGTACATGAAACTGAACGAGCGTGTCACGTTGGTGGCAGGGAAGATGAATAGTCGGCTTCGTTTCATTGGGAGAGTTTTGGGAAAGTGTGGTTAATTTATAAAGGAGAAGGCGTATAGATCGCTAGTGCGACCCATTCTTGAGTGCTGTCCGATTTTTAGCATCCCTACAATGTCGGATTAGAGGAGGACATCGAAGCAGCTCAGAGGTGCACTGCTAGAACCAGTAGGTTCTATCAGTACTCAGGTGTGATGGAGATGCTTTGTAAACGCAAATGGAAGTCCCTGGAGCGAAGACGATGTTCTTTTCACGAGGCACTATTATGGAAATTTAGGAACCGACATCTGAGACCGAGTGCAGTGTGATTCTACTCCGGCCAACGTAGCTTTCACGTAAGGAACACGAAGACAAGATAAAAGGCATTAGGTCTCGTACGGAGGTATACAGACGGTCGTTTCTCCCTCTCTCTGTTTGTGAGTGGAATTGAAAGCAAATGACGTAGTGGTACAGGGTACCCTCCGCCCTGCACCAAACGATATACTTCGCAAACCACCGTTTGGTGCAGGGCGGAAGTTTCCTAGCTACTTTCTCTGTAACCTGCATAGCTTTTGTTAGATTGCATTGTTTGTTACAGGAGTGATGGAGTGTATGTTTAACAAATAAAATATCCTAAAAACAGAAAGTCTATGTGTACCTACGTATATTTGCCTGAGGCAGATGTAGATGTAGATGTAATGACGGATGGGGATCATCGACTACTGCGGAGGGTAGCTGTAAAAAATCGCATGAAATCGCCTGGAGGAATCACTCGTGAGTCTCAAAGTGCTGCTAGCAATGCGGTTAGCACAATGGCTGTGCGTACAGAGTTAAAAAGAACAGGGTACAGTAGTCGACCTGCTCCTTATAAGTCATACATTTTTGTAGTCAGTGCTGAGCGATGCTTGAGGGGTTGTAAAGAACGACGCCACCAGACGGATGATCATTGAAAACGAATGATTTGATGAGTCACGCTTCATCCTGTGGCAATCCGATGAGAGTGTTTGGGCTTGGCGAATACCTGAAGAATGGTATCATCCATCGTGTGTAGCCCCGAAGATGAAGCACAGACGATGTGGTGTTACGATATAGATATGTTATTCATGGTTAGGTTGTAACCCTCGCACTGCATTTAAGAAAAATCTAAATACGGAAGGTTATGAAAACATATTATATTGCTGTGTACAGCGTATAGTACAGGAAGAATTCGCAGGCGATGATTGTTTGTATCGCTTGACAGTGCTCTCTGTAATGAAGCAGCATCTGTGAGGCAATGGTTTGTGAATAATAACATACATGAAATGGACTGACCTGTCCAGAGTCCCAACATGAACCAATGGCATGCTTTTAGGATTGGTTAGAACGTTGACTTCGCTCTTGACCCCAGTGTCAAGCCGTCATGAAAGAGAAGGGCGGACACACCCTATATTAATGTCCACTAATAGATATCCGGGTATTTTTGATCAGTAGTACACAATGTACATTATGATAGTAAAGAAACAGGATGAAATGAAATTTTATGTATCGAGACATTCATGTGGACATTGGAAATGCACTGTACGTTATTCAAAGCACGACTTCACTGCGATAAGGGCATAAATGTATCGATAAACAAATGACCCCTTCATCATGATTCTTCATTATATCTTGAGTACAAATCGCCACGTATGTACCACAATGATTATCATTATTATTGTTGTTCTTTTCGGAAGAAACATGATTCGTTGTAGTAACACTAGTGTTTCACCTACATCTACGTCACTACTCTGCAGTTCACATCCAAATGCTTGGCAGAACATTCACACAACCTCTTCCAGACTATTTCTCGACTGTTCGACTCTCGAACACCATATGGGAAAAATGAACATCTAAACCATTCCATACGAGCTCTGATTTCTCATATTTTCCTGACAATTATTCGTTTCAGGGTGGCAGTCAACAACATATTTTCGCATTCGGAGGAGAAATGTAGTGATTGAAAATTCGTGAAAAGATCCCACCACAATGGAAACGCCTTTGTTTTAATGATTACCGTTCCAGCTCACGTACCATGTCCGTGACACTCTCTCAGTGATTTTGCGTTAATACTAGACGATGTCCTCACTTAACTGTATCTGGTAATTTTCCCATACCGTGCAGCAATACTATACTGTAGCCCCAAAGAAACAGCTATAGGCATGCGTGTTCAGTTACAGAGATATTTAAACAAGAAGAATGCGGCGCTGCAGTCGGCAACGCCTATAGAAGACTACAAGTGTCTGGCGCAGTTGTTAGATCGGTTACTGCTGCTACAGTGTCAGGTTATTAGGATTTAAGTGAGTTTGAGCATGGTGTTATATCCGGTGCACGAGCGATGGGACACAGGATATGCGAGGTAGCGATAAAGTGGGTATTTTCCCATACGACCATTTCACGAGTGAACCGTAAATATCAGGAATCCGGTGAAACATCAGTTCTCCGACATTGCTGCGGCCGGAGAAAGATAGTTCATGAACGGGACCAGCGACGCCTGAATAGAAGCATTCAACGTGACAGAAGTGAAACCCTTCCGCAAATTGTTGCAATTTCAATGCTGGGATATCAGCAAATGTCAGCGTGCATACCATTCAAAGAAACATCATCGATATAGGCTTTCGGAGCCGACGGCCTACTTATGTACCCTTGATGACTGAACGGCACAAAGCTTTACGCCTCGCTTGGGCCCGTCAACACCGACATTGGACAGTTGATGACTGGAAACATGTTGTCTAGCCGGACGAGTGTTGTCTCAAATTATATCGAGCGGATAGACGTGTATGGCTATGGAGACAAGCTCATGAATCAATGGACACTGCATGTCAGCAGAGTCTCTTCAAGCTGGTGGAGGCTCTGTAATGGTGTGGGGCGTGTGCAGTGATGATATGGGAACCCCTGATACGTCTAGATACGATCTCACAGGTGACACGTGCGTAAGCATCCATTCTTGTCCATTGTGCATTCTGATGGACTTCGGCAATTCCACAAGGACAATGCGACACCGCACACGTCTAAAATTCTGCAGTGTGCCTCCAGGAGTACTCTTCTGAGTCTGAACACTTACGTCGGCCACCGAAATTCCCCAGACATGGCGATTATTGAGCATATCTTGGATGCCTTGCAACGTGCTGTTGAAAAGAGATCTCCACCCCCTCGTACTCTTACGGATTTATGGACAGCCCTTAGGATTCATGCTGTCAGTTCCCTCCAGCAGTACTTCAGATACTAGTCGAGTCCATTCCACGTCGTGTTGAGGCACTTCCGCGTTCTCGAGGGGGCCCTCACGGTATTAGGCAGGTGTCCAGTTTCTTTGGCTCTTCAGTATATAAGGGGCAGTTAGATGAAAATGAGACAGATAAAAAAAAAATACTGTTAGTGAACTATTTATTAATTTAAAAATAATCCCCGTAACAATTAGTACCTTTATCCCACTGTAAGACAAGATGGTCAGTGCTTTCAGGAAAAAATGTTTACAGTTGCATACGGAACCATGGTTGTACCGAGAAGTGCACCTCTACGTCCGAAGCAAATCGACAGCCATGAATGTCTTTCTTCGAGGTTGCAAAAGTATGGAACTTGCATGGGGAGAGATTGGGACTGTGTGGAGGATGTGTAGGAGCTTCCCAACCAAACATCTACAGCGTGCTCGAAACAACCTTGGCAACTTGTGGGCGGGTCCACACAGTCCCAATCTCACGCCATGCGATTTCCGTAATTTTTGAACCCTGAAGAAAGATATTCGTTGCCGTAAATCTGTTTCGGACGAAGAGGTACACGTATGAGTACAATCATGGTTTCACAGGCAACGTGAAACATTTTTCCGTTAAGAAAATAACCTTCCCTCACAGTGGGACGAATGTATTAACAGCTATAGCGATTACTTTTGAAAAATAGGCAGTTTATTACTTTTTTCCCTCTGTCTCATTTGATTGCCCCTTATATACACTACTGGCCATTAAAATTGCTACACCATGAAGATGACGTGCTACAGACGCGAAATTTAACGGACAGAAAGAAGATGCTGTGATATGCAAATGATTAGTTTTTCAGAGCATTCACACAGGGCTGGCGCCGGTGGCGACACCTACAACGGGCTGACATGCGGAAGTTTCCAATCGATTTCTCATACACAAACAGCAGCTGACCGGCGTTGCCTGGTGAAACGTTGTTGTGACGCCTCGTGTAAGGAGGGAAATGCGTACCATCACGTTTCCGACTTTGATAAAGGTCGGATTGTAGCCTATCGCGATTGCAGTTTATCGTATCGCGACACTGCTGCTCTCGTTGGTCGAGATACAATGACTGTTAGCAGAATATAGAATCGGTGGGTTCAGGAGAATAATACGGAACGGCGTGCTGGATCCCAACGGCCTCGTATCACTAGCAGTCGAATTGACAGGCATCTAATCACATGTCACTTTTAGTGTAATTTATTTGTCCAGTGAATACCCGTTTATTATCTGCATTTTTTCTTGGTGTAGCAATTTTAATGGCTTGTAGTGTAGCAAAAGACATACAAAAGTAGTGTAGGTAGTCTTTAAAGATTCGTTATGACTCCTAAGTATTTTGCCAGTTTTTCAGCCAATTTTGAAGTCTTTGGTTCGGCTTCGCCACAATATTTTCTACGTGATGGTTTCAATAAGTTGTTCGTAATTTTAATCTCTTAGTATTTACTTGAAACGATAACCTCTGACTTTGTCTTATCTATTTTGTAACCGAAATTTAGCGAATTCTTTTTAGTACTTATGTGGAGGAGCTCACACTTTTTATTATTCATGGTCAGTTGTCACTTTTCGCATGACAGAAATATC